>NC_090648.1:225299340-225636528 GCF_040937935.1 Hyperolius riggenbachi
GGCTGGGTGGGCAGTTTGGGTGAGTAGTTGTGGCTGGGTGGGCAGTTGTGGCTGGGTGGGCAGTTGTTGTGGCTGGGTGAGTTGTTGTGGCTGGGTGGGCAGTTTGGGTGAGTAGTTGTGGCTGGGTGGGTAGTTATGGCTGGGTGGGCAGTTGTGGCTGGGTGGGCAGTTTGGGTGAGTAGTTGTGGCTGGGTGGGCAGTTGTGGCTGGGTGGGCAGTTGTGGCGAGTAGTTGTGGCTGGGTAGGCAGTTTGGGTGAGTAGTTGTGGCTGGGTGGGCAGTTGTGGCTTGGTGGGCTGTTTGGGTGGGTAGTTGTGGCTGGGTGGGCAGTTGTGGCTGGGTGGCCAGTTTGGGTGAGTAGTTGTGGCTGGGTGGGCAGTTTGGGTGAGTAGTTGTGGCTGGGTGGGTAGTTGTGGCTGGGTAGGCAGTTGTGGCTGGGTGGGCAGTTGTGGCTGGGTGGGCAGTTGTTGTGGCTGGGTGGGCAGTTGTGGCTGGGTGGGCAGTTTGAGTGAGTAGTTGTGGCTGGGTGGGCAGTTGTGGCTGGGTGGGCAGTTTGGGTGAGTAGTTGTGGCTGGGTGGGCAGTTGTGGCTGGGTGGGCAGTTGTTGTGGCTGGGTGAGTAGTTGTGGCTGGGTGGGCAGTTGTGGCTGGGTGGGCAGTTTGGGTGAGTAGTTGTGGCTGGGTGGGTAGTTGTGGCTGGGTGGGCAGTTGTGGCTGGGTGGGCAGTTTGGGTGAGTAGTTGTGGCTGGGTGGGCAGTTGTGGCTGGGTGGGCAGTTGTGGCGAGTAGTTGTGGCTGGGTGGGCAGTTTGGGTGAGTAGTTGTGGCTGGGTGGGCAGTTGTGGCTTGGTGGGCTGTTTGGGTGGGTAGTTGTGGCTGGGTGGGCAGTTGTGGCTGGGGCAAGTTACAGACCTCAGATCTCACGGCGACTGGTCCCCGCAGCCTGACCCCGACAGAGCTGTCTGGCAGTCCAGACCTCAGATGCGGCGACAGTAGAGTCATAGGCCGTGCACGCTACCCGCGCTCAATGTATTCCAAATGTGGAAGTGACGTCAGCGGTTAATGACGTCACTTCCGCATTTGGAATACCTTCAGTGTGGATAGCCTGCGCAGCCAGCCACTCTGCTGTCGCCGCGATCTGAGGTCTGTCGAGGACAGGCGGCGGGTGCAGAGGCGGCAACGGGAGGGGAGGCTCAGTGGCAAAGGTGCAGCTGAAACGCCAGCAGTTTGCTGGTCTTCGCCCCCAGCGGCACCAGGGGGTGGAGCAAGACGCACAGCAAGACGGACCCATCTGGAGCCCGCAGCAGCCAGATAATGCATGCGGCCAGGCCGCAGGAGCGCCCCCTGGAGGCCGGCGCCCTGAGCGATCGCTCTGGTCGCTCAGGTCAAAGGCCGGCCCTGTGTGCAATAACAAGTATTTCACCATTCCCCCATAATTTATGCCACTATCCACCTAGCCTCCTCTCCAGTAATAAGGGGCCTTCTCTGCAAAGCTCCAGAGTAGCTAAATGGTCAAGTAACTTTTGCATATAGAAAAAAATAATTTTACTGCTGTGTCATCAAAACAGTTAAAGGACCACTATTGCAAAAATCTTACAATTTAAAATGTATGTAAACATATACAGATAAGAAGTGCATTCTCAAAGGTTAAAATGAGCCATACATTACTTGTCTCCTATGTTGCTGTCACTTACAGTACACGTAGTAGAAATCTGACAGAACCAACAGGTTTTGGACTAGCCCATCTTCTCTTGGGGGATTCTCCGGGATTTCTTTATTTTCAAAAGCACTTAGTGAATGGCAGTTGCTCTGTCCAACTGCCGAAAAAGTGTATGGTGAGCAGGGAGGCTGGCCAGCATCCTATACAATAAAATGCAAGTGCCCCTGCGTCATCAACTGAATGGTTGTGTGTCCCTGGCTTTTTTGTACTGAGCATGTGCACAGCCAGGGCAGTTAGGACACAGGGCTGGATCTGACAGTTTGCTGTGTGTGGTTCACAGAGGTTCTCATTGCATTGTGGGAAATAACAGCTTTTTCCAACTGCCAAGCAAGCAGCTCCCTGTGTGCATATACTTCAGACAATGGTGGGCAACGAGCAAGCGGGACGTGTATGTGCGCGCATTGCGGGGGGTAGCGGCTGTGACCTAGCGCCAGTTTTTTTTTAATGGTCGGGCCTTTTTACTAGTCTTTGTATGCATCTTTTACAGGGAGTGTCTTTATAAAGAATAAAGGCCATGCTGAGAATTCCCTATGGAGACAAGAACTAGCCCAAAACCTGTTGGTAAAGTCAGATTTCTACTACCCACTGTAAGTGACAGCAACATAAGAGAAAAGTAATTTATGGCTCATTTTACTCTGGGAGAAATGCACTTCTTATTTGTATGTGTTTATTTATATTTTAACATTTTTGCGACAGTGGTCCTTTAATATGCTAAAAACTAAGATTACCAGTAAATAGCAATTCTGCTTGTAATGATGCAGACTACGTCTGCGCTGTTCAAATTATCTGCAGCCAAAAACTACTTGCAATAGAAGGATTCAAGCCTATACTTGTCCTGTAATATATCATTCCTATTGACTGACAATCAATGAGCCTCTGAGTTTGTGCTTTAGAAGACAAGAGTAGCTGATAAAGGCTCACCAGCAATGCTAAATTCTCATGTTCCACTTAAAATACACAAGAGTGCCATTCAATATTCCTATATTATTTGCTGTAGCACTGAGCTTTCTAATCAGTCTAAGTAGCAGCAGAATTCTACATGGATTCTTTTTCTTAAACGTGTAATTGTGTTTATTAGGAAAAAGACTAAACACGAAGATTGGATTTTCCAACATAAATTGAAAACAACTCTACCTGCGTGTTTGCAGGTGCTCTCCTGCCAGCTGATGTGATGTATCTGTTGGTTAGCTGGACCAATCCATGTCTGTCATTTCACAAAGGAAGTATTGTTTACTTATTGGCTGACCACTAATGTTTAAAGGAAACTTGTAGTAAGCAGAATATAAAGGCCAACCACTTTTTATCCTATAAAAAATGCTACCTGTCAGTTTCTTTTCATGCTTATTGCATGTGTGATTTCAGATACTAAAATAAACTTAAAAAAAAATCCATGGCAACCAAGGAACAAGCATTTAAAGGGAACCAAGCGCCACTTTTTGAAGTTTCTCCTGGTTTTTAATAGCCATAGAAGCTGCCATGTTCCCCCCTGCCCATTATTTATCCAGGGAAAAGTGTGAAGATATCATCTGTGACTTCACCAAACTCTTTGAAGCGCAGTGTCATATCTCTCCACCCCTCCCCTGCTGCTGAAAGATTTAGTTTATTCTCTGCTAATGTGTGCAATAAAATAATTACATCAATGTTTATCTGCCTTAAATATCTGTGGTCGGGCAGGCTTCGGAAGTAGGGTGATAAAATCCTCTGCTAAACTTGTAAATGTAAAAAAAGAAGAGGTAAAATGTAAGAGGTTTTTAATAATAAACCACGTTGTTAAAAATGCATTTTTTTAAGGTGCTTTTGAGATGGGTGCTTAAAAGGAGGAGGTGGGGGCCGCCGACGTCCTGGGGGGTTCATGGTGCCATCCGGGGTTCCCCTTTAACAAGCGGACCCCGGAAGCCGCCCCCTCCCCAGGAGAAATGAGTATAGGGGTACACGGTACCCCTTACCCATTTCAGCAGAGTTAAAAAAAGAAATAAAAACACGACAACGAAAAAAGTCCTTTATTGTTCTAAATTAACCAGGGATACTTACCTTGCGATAATCTCACGCCAGTAACCTCAGGAGTGGTCCCACGCCAGTATCCTCTTATGACATCCCACCTCCCTCCCACACTGACGAACTCCCACCACTGAATGGTCACAGTCAGCCTCTGCATCTGTATAGCAGAGGCTGAGAACACGAAAAATTTGCCTTTAAAACAAGAAATTTCGGCAAACAGTGATGCAATCAAAATGGCCACTGGGAAATCCCCGATCGCTGGAGGCCACACTAGAGTGGCGAAACCAGTGATTTTTCACATAGATGGTGGGTCCAGGTGACCAGAGCAGGACGTGCCCTAATCCCCTGGACCCACCCATTCATGTGAAATAACGTGTATTCTGACACTCTGAGGTGGCCTCCGGGGAACAGGGATTCCCCAGCAGCCATTTTGTTTGTGACACTGTTTGCCGAAAATTCTTGTTTTAGCAAACAATTTTCGTGTTTCTAGTTTATGCAATACAGATTGCAGAGGCTGTCTACAGCCATTCATCCCCAGGAGTTCTGCAGGATCGGCAGGTGCGCGGGACCTCCTAAGAGGATAGAGGGGGGCACAGCGCAGGAAGGTGGGAAAGTGGGCACAGAGCGGCGGGGAGGGGGGGAAGCCTCCCCTCCCTCACCTAGGGCCCCCCCTTGTGCACTCCCCCCACCTCCAGAATTCCAGCCAGCCAGCGGAACGGCTTACCGAGAGCGATAGCTGTGTGCCGCTGGTCTGGTATTCTGCACTGACACTGTCCAATCACGCTCTCGCAGTACTTCCTGTGAGAGCGTAATTGGACAATGCAATGCAGGAGACCAGACCAGCAGCGGCACACAGAGCTCTTCTCTCGGTAAGTGATTCCCGCTCGCTGCCAAGTTTCCAAGTTTAGGTAGGCAGGTATATAGGTGTCCCCAGTATAGATATACCCAGGTCTATAGGTGTCCCCAGTTTAGGTAGGCAGGTCACCAGTTAGTGGGGGCCCCCATGCTGGAAGGGGGGGGCAGTGGGCACAGAATGGCGGGGAGGAGTGGAAGCCTTCCCCCCTCCCTCACCTAGGGTCAACCTTCCGTGCTCCCCCTACAAAATTGCAGCCAGCAGCGGCAGCGAGCGGGAATCACTTGCCGAGAGAAGAGCTCTGTGTGACGCTGCTGGTCTGGTCTCCTGCATTGCATCCTGCACCGAAATTTCTTGTTTTAAAGGCAAAATTTTCGTGTTCTCAGCCTCTGCTATACAGATGCAGAGGCTGACTGTGACCATTCAGTGGTGGGAGTTAGTCAGTGTGGGAGGGTGGTGAGATGTTCTAAGAGGATACTGGCGTGGGACCACTCCTGAGGTTACTGGCGTGAGATTATCCCAAGGTAAGTATCCCTGGTTAATTTAGAACAATAAAGGACTTTTTTCGTTGTCGTGTTTTTATTTCTTTTTTTAACTCTGCTGAAATGGGTAAGGGGTACCGTGTACCCCTATACTAATTTCTCCTGGGGAGGGGGCGGCTTCCGGGGTCCACTTGTTAAAGGGGAACCCCGGATAGCATTATGAACCCCCCAGGACGTCGGCGGCCCCCACCTCCTCCTGGGGCACCGGAGGTGGGGAAGAGCCCCTTGTCCATGGATTGGACAAGGGCTCTGGGGGAGAGGGGGAGGTTGGCCGCCCCTCTCCTCCAGAGCCCCCCCATACCATGGACCATGCGGGCTGGTATAGCTCAGGGTGCGAAGCCCCACGTGGCCGGGGCTCCGCATTCTGGCTATCCCAGCCTGCATGGGGGACAAGGGGTTAAGGAGGCTTGGGAGGGGGGACCCCACGCTGTCTGTTTTCATGAAATGTATACAATATGTATACAGAACTCGGAATGCAGTAACCTGCTCTGCAGCAGTGTCATTTTACACAGTTTAAAAATCATTTTTCCTATGAAACTTTAAAATCATTTATTTCAAAAACTATAAGCTCTTTTCACAAATTTTTTTCTTTACCATGTTCCTACTCATCTGCTTAATATACATGCCAAATTTGGTGATGATAGCATGTAAGGGGGCTTCACAATTCACCACGGAATTTAGCACAATTGACTTCAATGTAAACACGAATTCGGTACTCGGAATTGCAGAATTTTCGAGTTTCGAGTGCTTACTCGGAACTGCCAAATTCTGATGGCAAACTCGAAATTCAGAATCCGAGAGCTCAGCCCTAGCTGCCATACTACAGCCAAATAGACCAGTAGGCTGCCAGGCAACTGGTATTACTTTAAAAGGAAATAAATATAGCAGCCCCCATCTTCTTCTCACTACAGATGATCTTTAATGCCACATGTAACAATAAAGGTTATATTTTTCCATATTTGGATGAACCACCTTAGCGGTATGGACGAGCTCAGCTCGTCCATTACCGCCAGAGGGTGCCGCTCAGGCCCTGCTGGGCCGATTTTGATCAAATAAAGTGCAGCACACGCAGCCGGCACTTTGCCAGCCGCGTGTGCTGCCTGATCGCCGTCGCTCTGCGGCGATCCGCCGCGAGCAGCGGCGAAAGAGGGTCCCCCAGCCGCCTGAGCCCTGCGCAGCCGGAACAAATAGTTCCGGCCAGCGCTAAGGGCTGGATCGGAGGCGGCTGACGTCAGGACGTCGGCTGACGTCCATGACGTCACTCCGCTCGTCGCCATGGCGACGAAGTAAGCAAAACACGGAAGGCCGCTCATTGCGGCCTTCCGTGTTACTTTTGGCCGCCGGAGGCGATCAGAAGAACGCCTCCGGAGCGCCATCTAGTGGGCTTTCATGCAGCCAACTTTCAGTTGGCTGCATGAAATAGTTTTTTTTTAATTTTAAAAAAACCCTCCCGCAGCCGCCCTGGCGATCTTAATAGAACGCCAGGGTGGTTAAGTGATCCTTATAATGTTTTAATGGATAACAAAAACAGTTCTATTTATGGGATAATTGCTCCCACTTGAGTAGTTGGCAGTATACCATAACACAAGAGTGCCCTCTACTGATGCATAATTGACTTGCTGGTATCCCTGGGTACTGAAAAGTAGGCAAGAAAACATAGTTGATGACGAGTCTGAAGCACACCATACTCTCTCTCACTATTAAAGGTTTTAAATGTTAGATTTGATAAAGACAAATGTAAGGAGAGTCTATTTAAACTAAGGCACACCTGATCAATATTACATTTGTAAAACAGTAAAATCCCTTTATAGTAAATTCCAAGGGATCAGGCAAAGTTGTTTACTAGATCATAAATTGCCATACTCAAGCAGCACATAAAGTATGCTATGGTACTGTATCTTAATGCGGTCAATAAATGGGAGTCATTTTTTCTTTTCAATGCTTCAGCAAGTGAGCACAGACAACAGGGACAGCTGTGTGACACGGCTGTCACCCTGGGCGGCAAGAGAGCGATCCGCTGTCATAGGCTGAAGCCTATGACAGCCAATTGCGCTGATTGGCTGGCGGGGGGAGGGAGGGAGGGTTAAGAAAAAAAAATGATTGTTGAAAAAAATAAATATAAAAAAAATAAATGAACATCCTGGGAGCGATCACAGCCCACCAACAGAAAGCGCTGTTGGTGGGCAGAAAAGGGGGGGGGGGAATCACTTGTGTGCTGAGTTGTGAGGCCCTGCAGCTAGGCCTTAAAGCTGCAGTGGCCTAATTAGAAAAAAAGGCCCTGGTCACTAGGCGGGTTTAAGCCCATGGTTTTTAGGTGGTTAAAATAAACACAGTGTACCTGCAAATGAATATAACATACTTACCTCACCGTCAGTTCCTCTCAGAAGTTCACCATTTTCTTCAAACAACGATTCCTGCCAGTTAACAGGAAATAAATATGGCAGCCTCCATATTATTCTCACTACAGTGGTCCTTTAAGCTAGATCAAAAAAAACAGTGGTCAATATTCATGGATTTACAAGCAATAGTAATGCAACATCTTGCACATAAAGCATAGGTCTCACCAGTTAATGCAGATACAGTACTGATAGTGTCCACATTTCTGTGCAGCCTGGATGATACTGTAGCATTGCAGCCATGCACAAGCAAGTCAGAGATGACAGGCAATTCTCTCAGTGATCAGGCAGCAGCTTACGCAGGAAACATAGGTCTCTGCGGTGGTAATCCACGCAGGCCCAGAGTAGCATGGTGATAGTGAACAGGCTACAAGTGGCTGCCAGCCTGACCATGGCTTATGGGTCCGCGACTAATGTATGACGCATACGCCAGCCCACTTTCCACTATATCCGGATACAGAATACTGCAGGGGCCACAAAACAGGTTTACTATAACCGAAGTTCTATTATATCAGGGTTTCCTATACCAGGCGCTACTCCTATACATTTATAATATTGCTTGGCAAGGACCTGGACAATTAGTTTACTATACCCGAATGTTTACTATAGCAGAGACAACTATAACCAGGTTATACTGCATTGATAGTAAATGGTTTGGGAAAATACCTTTCAGAATAACATGGGCATGTACAGGGGGTGGAGCGGTCTGATATGGTGCTCAAGCTACATTCTCATAGGTCTACATCATCAAACACAGAACTAGCTGCAGCACTGGTCAGGCAATTCTACTCACATCTGATGTAATAGCTAGTGGTGCAAAGTGACACCCAGGTAAACAACTCATATCAATCAGATATTAATTGTGTACCTGATCTAATTCCCTATCGGTGGTGCATGGTGGACTTAACTCTTCCTTTCTCTATGAACGGGTTTTTTTTTTTCTCTCTCTCTCTCTGGGGTTGATTCATCAAGACCAGAGCAAAAAAACCTGGAGAAATGTAAAGCAGCTGCCCACAGCAACCAATTACAATCCTTTAAATTATTACGGCTCCTTTAACAATGCACCCGTGGCATTCCGTAGCAACGGACAATATAATCATACCGCAATGCAATTTCTATGGTACATTCACATCGGCTCATCAGCGGTGTGGTGGGATGGTTTCTGGCTGAATAAGCAGCAGCATACATTGTACTGGACAATGGCCTCAATTCACGGAGCATTATCAAACGTTTATCAAACACTTTATGAAACGTTTGATAATTTAAAATCTCATTTTTAATTCACTAAGGTGTTATATATTTGTTGAACGTTTTATCGGTAAAACATTCAATAAATATAGAACACCTTAGTGAATTTAAAATGAGATTTTACCCATGAGGTAAATTATCAAATGTTTGATAAAGTGTTTGATAATGCTCCGTGAATTGAGGCCAATGTGTGCTTTTACAGTGTGAGTGAAACATATTTTAATGTACTGTATGCTTCACTGCATGGTCGCACCGCACTCCTAGTGGACTATGTGACCAGTGGCGTAGCAATAGGGGGTTGCAGAGGTTGTGATTGCACTGGAGCCCTTGGGCCAGAGGGGCACCATAAGCCCCCCCCAACCATTGTATTAGCTCCTTAATACCTGTGCTTGTAATAATCACTTCCATAGGTGCTTTGAATGGTAGTGATCATTAACAAACTGTTCCTCATCCCTTTCTTGCACCTCTGAACGATGTGAATGTCTGTAGCAGGTTTTGGTTCATTGATATAAATTGTTATGTATAGAATGCTTGGAAAGGCCCAATGTAAAACTTGCACTGGGGCCCATAGCTCCTTAGCTAAGCCACTGGATGTGACTTTTCATCTCCGTTGTGTGGCAACTCAATAGCAGCAAAACCGGAAGTCTGAAGTAGCCTTGACCAGATTGGTTGTTCTGAGCAATTACTCCAATTTTGCTCCAGATTTTCTTGCATGAGTTGAGAGGTCTGTCCTGCCTGTATTGGAGAGATTCAAGAGACACAATAAAAGCTATTTTTCCCAGAAAGGGACACAGGCACCAATAATAAAGAAAATATATCTTAAGCCCTCAAAACACTATCCAAAATAAAATTATAATTTTCTTGCATTTCAGGTTCAGATATAAAGTGTCTAGTTGTATTTGCTATGTAAAGTGTCATCCACTTAAACAGCATTTAATGTTGTACTTTGTGACCGAACGCTTTATTACATGTGTGCACTGCATGCAGATGTACATTTACCATTTGTAAATGCCGGTTTCCTAATTGCTATGATATGAACATGTCATTTTCTGGGGTGTCTGAGGTTTGAAAAAATTACAGATGTCTGAAAAATGTACCGCGCTCCGTCAGATGGATTAGTAGGTTGCAAGATGAAAAAAAAAAAAAAGGAAAAATCTCCATGCAGCATCAAGGCGCAGCACATCTAGTTTGGGAAACTGCTGTGCTGGGCTATTTTAGCTTTATTAATTGCTTCTTGTCTGCCGCAGCAGATCTACATTGTGATGAAAAACAGCCATGTTTGACTAAATGTTTATTTCTTCACGTTTTAGGTTTCCAAGTGTGTATGTGTGACAACTGTGACAGTGTCTCCACCAGACAGCCATAACCCTTCAGTACTAGCCAGGAGCTAATCAGTGTACTCCTCTGTCATGATCCCTGTGACAACCAGTCAAATGATCACGCAGAGGGGGAAAAAAACACTTCCACGCATTTTGCTGCTGTATCTTGCTCCAGTCTCCTTTCTGTCACTTCAGTTATGTCATTAAAAGTATAGGTTTACTTGTTTTTTTAATTGAATATAAAAAATAAACTGTCACCTCTGTCATATGGTATCTATATAACTAAAAAGGGCTTATAATACACAGAGTGGACACAGCAGCTGAGTCTATGCCGTGCAAAGCACAAGCTGCAGCAGGCTCCGCCCACCCGGCGGGGGGAGATTACAGGACAGGTTGTGATATATTTGTAGTTGAATCAATTTACTTTTAAAGTATTCCTTCAAAATCTATTATAATTATAATCTTGTATCATCTACGCAAAGTACAGTTATGGTAACAGAAATTTTTTTTTATGAAAAAAAAACCCAAAACATTAATTTAAGGCATGTAAGAAAACATCACATTGTTGCACTGTCCTATTTGAAGGGATATTCCACTTTGCAAACAAATGTGCTATGACAAGTACTAGTGGTATACAAGTCATTATTGCCATGTCCCTTTGCAGCCAGCTGCAATGTGTGTCATACAGGGCATATCTTACAGGGACTGGACACATAAAAAATAATTTTTTCCCCAAAGATGAAATTTATCTTCTTTAGGGCTCTGTGGAAACTTCTCTCTACCTTCCTGCATGGATAATTAGCTGCAGAGAGCAGAATGCACTGAAGGGTGCATACACTCATCCAATTTTGACTGGCAAATTATACTACTTCCATGTACTAAAAGGGCCAACAGATTTTTAATACTATAAACATATTGTCAGAAAATAGTGAGATAGAAGAAAAAAGTGGGTATGACCCGGTTGAGCACAAATCACAGATAATTGATTACTATATCAAAAAAATACTTTATTAATCCAAATGTATACAACATTAAAAAACATCATTAAAAATGTGCCCACCCCGCACCCCCAGCAACCTCCCCGACCTGGACCCCCTCAGCAACCCCACTGTTGGGTCTATACCTCCACTGGTAATAAATAATGGAACCTAAAAGACCCCTGTAGAATAATATTCCAGCTGTACAGTAACTGTGTGACTGATTTTGGAATGAGGATTAGCATGCACATGCGTTAATGAGAACAGGGGGACTCAGATAAATCCATCATGGGTAACGAGGCTCAAGCGCTCAATAGAAAAAGATTCAGCGACAATCCTCCAGTAAGTCACAGAAGTTTGCATCAATGCCATAAAACAGCACAGCCACAGCAGGTCTGGTGATCATACATCTGTGTGATTTGGTCTGTATAACAGCCGCCTAATTCACCAACAGCAGGAAGCAAAAAGAAGCACTGTTCCATGCAAAGCAAGGTTAGTAAAGCAAGAGTTCCATATTGGCATCTGACAGGCACAAACAGCAATCCAGCCTTTAACCTGAAAGACACTTGCTAATAGACAAAGTTCATGTTTGGACAACCTGATCCATGTTGATTGCATGCAGGCAGAAGAGTGGCAACAGGCAGGTATATTGTAGCAGAGTTACTGTCCCAGAGGGGCTGGCTTACGTGCTCCAGAGATTTCTGTGCCGTGATTGCGGTGGATTGGTTGTTTATAGGATCAAGCTGGTGCGCTGGTTGCCATGTGGGATCCAAGGGCTATACCAGGTCCACGTGCAGGAGGATGATGGAGGTCGGGACGCAGCACATGCGTCCTCGACCGGTTTCGCCGGACTTCCGGCTTCCACTGGAGGTCACTTCGCAAACTTCCCCTATGGGGATCTTATCTCCCCGCCTGCCTGACATCACCAATGGGCCGGCCACGCCCACAAGCGGCCAATGCCGGGCAGGTGGGCGGGGCAGGAAGACGTGACGGCAGGTCGCCTTGGCAACCCGCTGGCGCGTCCGCCAAACCCCGCCCACCCACCGCACACGAGGCGGGATGGGTGGGCGGACACCGCAGAAGAGAGCAGCTGGACCAGAACAGGCACCGCACACCCCCAGGCCGCCGCGTCCACCAAGCCCCGACCACACCAGAGGGGGCGGGCGAAACCAGACCCAGCAGCAACCCCCGGCCGGACAGAAAGAAGAAAGAGCCCCGTCCAGGTATCCCAATCCAATAACAAATATGAAACAAATCCCAAAACTTTGGATGAGACAAAATAACTATATCAAAAAGAGTTGATGGTAAGCAGTAGCATATATCCTAAAGCATGATCCTAGGGGGATACACATATAGGGACCCCCTCAGGGTATGGATGCAGAAAGCATCTTTCATTCCATGTCACCACCTCTTGGAGATGCATGAATGCGATCCAAACCAATGAAACGCATCTTGGCAGGATTCCCTACATGCATGGTCTTAAAATGTCTGGCCACTGGGGTAAGGTTGGACACATTTTTGCTCCTTATATTAGTCACATGATCAGAAATCCTAGCGCGCAATTCCCTTTTAGTTTTACCTATATAAAATGCACCGCACGGACATAATAACAGATAAACTACCAACGTAGTATTACAATTTACATAATGAGCAAGTGTCCAATCTCTACCATCCGGTAGTCTGACATCACGGCCCACCTGTACGTATCTGCATATGGTACAACCGCCACACGTGTACGTGCCCAATACCTTACAATGTTTGGATGTCGTTGAAAGATTCACAAAATGGCTACTGACCAACTTTTCTCTAAGAGAGGGTGACTGTCGGAACGAAAATAGGGATCTTTCGGGAACATGTCTACTAAGTTTAGTATCATTGGTAAGAATATGCCAATGTTTGTTAATTATACAGCTAATTTGTTGATGCTGGGCTGAATATTTAGTACAAAAGCGCACAGCGTCCCCACCGTCCCGTGCCCCCCGAAACTTGTTTGAAAGAAGGGATGTGCGGCTGCTTGCATCCGCCCTCTTAAATGCCCTCCTAAGGGTGCCCTCGGGGTATCCCCTTTCCTTGAACCTACTCCTCAATTTATTGGCCTCTACCTTAAAGGTCCCATCATCTAAACAATTCCGCCTCACTCGTAGGTACTGTCCCATCGGTATACCTCTCACAGTATGGATGGGATGGAAGCTGTCTGCTCTTAGGAGAGAATTAGTAGCTGTCTCCTTTCTATATAGACTGGTGGACACCACTCCCCCCTCCCCCAGTGAAATAATAATATCAAGGAAGGGGATTTCCGAGGGACTAAATTGCATAGTAAACCTAAGATTCCTTGAATTAACATTCAAGAGTCTTACAAACTGTTGCAGGAGACTTTGGCCACCCATCCAAAAGATGATGATGTCATCGATGTACCTGTGCCACGCCAAAATGTGGCACAGGTACATCGAGAGGCCATCACTCGAAAAAAGTTCACGTTCCCACTCCCCCAGGTACAGGTTCGCATATGAAGGGGCACACGTGGTCCCCATCGCAGCGCCCTGCACCTGGAGGTAGTGGGACCCCTCAAAAACAAAAATGTTATTAGTAAGTAAAAATTCAAGCATGGACAGTAGGAAGCCACTGTGCGCCATACACTGTATCCCCAACTCACTAAGGAATGTTCCTACAGCCTGAATACCCAAGTCATGGGGAATACTCGAATATAGGGCCTCCACGTCCATGGCCACCAATAATGTGTCAGGGGGCAATTGTAACCCCTCCAAAATCCTCAACAAATGTGAAATGTGACGTATATACGGATATACGATGGGAGTGCCTGCACATGTGGTTGGAGATAGCAATCCACCTAAATACTGGCTTTTTCGGTCAGTGATCCTCGGCCTGACAAGATTGGGCGGCCCGGGGGTTTTTCAAGTTTTTTATGAACCTTAGGTAAGGCATAAAAAGTCGGTAGGATTGGTTTATCGACCTTTAAAAATCTGACCGTATTCTCATCAATCACCAATCTCGTTGGAGCATCATCGATTATCGAAAATAAATTACGTTGACACATATTGTGTTGGGAAGTCCTCATACTACATGGAGGTGGTAAAAGGGGCCAATCAAAAGTGGGTTTATGTATGCAACCTTAGGAAGGGAATCACAACTACGGGAACTGCAGACAATTCCTTCCATTTTCTCACTCCATATGATATGTGTGTTCAAATGTATGCATTTTTTACAATAGCCAGTGATTTCAATGAGGCATTGAAAGGCTGTTACAGGTTGTATCTTTTTTTCAACACTATGCAGAATCAAAGGTGCCTCCTGATAACACAGAAGCACCACAGAAAATTACCTGCTTTTTAGCATGCAGAAAAACTGAGAGCCCAATATAGTGTAGTATGTATTGAAAAAGGGGAGATGAATTGTAACGTAAGTATTATACTTACAAACCAGGGTTACCACGCAGGCAACCACTGTAAATGCAGGTGGGGAGATTAGACCTGTCCCCACTCAGGAATAAGATGTCGCTCTCTGTGGATAGAAGGAAAGATTGCTTACTTTGTAGAGGTGTACAGAGGCGCCAAAAGAGTAAAATATGCTAAAAATCATCTAAAAATGTTCAGGAGGCGGTGGTGGACCTGCCACTCCAATCAGACACGATGCTGTCGATTCAGTTAATACAATTTATTCACATACTCCTAGTGAACACCGGCAACGCGTTTCACGGGCACAATCCCGATTCATCAGGCAACAAGACAACAGGAGTAATACACAGCTAGGGGTCCAGTCTATGCTTGGCACCTCTGCTTTTTAGCATGTTATTTCACAATGCAGTAAAACACTGCCTAACTGACCAGGTGTGATACCTCCCTTAAGGGCTCTTTCACAGTGGGACGTTAAAGTCGCAAGTTAGAAAATTTTATAACGCAGACTAACGCACAGCAATACTAAAGTCTGTGCGACATCCACAGTGCACACGTTGCATTTGTGTGTAAAGTGAGGCGTTATTAGAAAGTGCTGCATGCTGTGCGTTTAACAATGAATTTGCTGTGTTAGTTGTGTTGCACATGCTCAGCAATGTTTTTGTTTTTTTAATTTAACGCATGCGCCGTTTTAGTTCCATCACTGTGCGACGAAAACGGTGCAACAAATGCAGGGCTAAAGAATGCACTATAACGTTCAAGTTGTAGTGCACAATGCTTTGCGTTAGGGGCACGTTGTGCGACCTTAACGCCACATCAAACGCAATGTCCTGATGTGAAAGTATCCTAAAGGTGACATGTGCCATGATGAGATAGACATGGGTATGTACAGTGCCTAGCACATTAATAACTATGCTGTGTTCCTTTTTTTCTTTCTCTGTCTGAAAGAGTTAAATATCAGGTATGTAGGTGGCTGACTCAGTCCTGACTCAGACAGGAAGTGACTACACTGTGACCCTCACTGATATGAAATTCCAACTATAAAATGGCTTCTGAGAGCAGGAAAGAGATAAAATGTGTCAATAGTTCATAGATTTTAGCTCTGGCATACTTCAATGAATGTGTTATTGAGCAAAAACAATAAAACAGTTAAAACGTAAAAAGTAGATTTAAACATAAAATAAAACTCTGGAATATCTTAACAAGTCATTTTTAGGAGAAGGAAGATAGATACAATTGTTTATTTAATTTGTTTATTTTAGCTTTGGGTGTCCTTTAGAGAGAACCTGTACTGAGTAAAAATATTTAAAATAAACACACGAGGTAACTTCAAATGAACATTACATAGTTACCTTGCCATCAGTTCCTCTCAGAAGCTCACCATTTTCTTCTGACAATAATCCCTTCCAGTTCTGACAATATTTTGTCAGATCTGAAATATATCAGTTGCCGTCAGTAAAATATCAGTTGCTGTCAGTTATAGCTGAGAGGAAAACTGATGTGCCAGGTAATATCCAGGTTTCCCTATGGCTCAAGTGGGCGATGTTACAGTTTAACTGTTTGCTCACCAGAAAGCTGTTATGGGTAATGGCCATTTTCAAAATGGAGGACGGAAAATTCCCTTGATCACAGTGAACCAATAGGACGCAGGACAGGATAAAGACACTGAGGAGTAGACTACATGGAAGGTAAGTATGATTTGTGTATGCTTATTTTGAATTTTAATTTTCAGTTCAGGTTTTCTTTAAGCAGCAGCTGCAGTAATCAACAAACTGACCAATACTCGTTCTACAGATAAAACCAAGGCAACAAATAGGGATAATCAATGAGATGCAAATAATTTAGAGTTGATGCAGGACTATGCAAGATTAGGCAGCTTGAAAATGGACCAATCGAATAGTAACTTGGTTTAATTTTAATTGGTTTATTTTCAGGCTACATAAATTTGCATTCAAAACTTGCACAATCCTGCATCAACTCTGAATAATTTGCACATCACTGATCATCCCCATCACAATAGCTTGAAAATGGGCCATTTAAATGCCACAGTGGCACTATTGTCTTGGTCCATTTTCAAACTGCATATATTTGCACACAATATGAAATATTTGTATCCAATAATAGATGATTTAAATCTTATTTTGTTTTCCTTCTCAATTATCAAAGTTTGCAGGAAAATTCACCTTTTTTCCCCATGATATTGGCTTAACTTTAGAGATCTCTCCTTAACTAAAAGACAGAAGAGTTAACTTTAGGTTTGCCCGAGGTAAAATGTTTCCTGAATACTGCATGCCTTATCACCATGGTGATAACTCTAGAAACAGGAGAAAAGCTTAGTGAATTGAGGCTTTTCTCTATGTTAGAATATTATCGTTTGTCTTCTCTATGCAGTTTGAAGTGGTCAACAAAAGTTCACTTTAAATCTCAGTTTAATTTGGAAAGTCATATGTACCAAGATTATCAGGCTCTGATTTAATAGTACTACACTCGATAATCAGAGCTAAGCAATTAAAGGTGACAATTAGTAATTTAACAGAGGTGCAAAGTACAAAATATATTTAAATTAATTAAAATGGAGGTAGTGGTGGAGTATGTTAGTTAAGAAATCAGGGAGGAACCCAGCACACCGAATTCTTGGCTAAGATACTCCCTTTTTGTCTGAAGAAGTGGGCTGTGTCTACGAAACACACATTTTGGAGTTTTTGTAAAGTGATTAAAGGGGTTCTTTCGCGAATAAGGGAAAAAAACCAAGGTGGTTTATGCATAAGCTATTAAACGTGCCTTTTGTTAAATAACTTGACGTGGTTGTTGCTTTAGACTAGTAATAATTCTTAGTTACATATAGCGATCAGTCTACAGGTAACTATAATGTCTTTGGCTAACTATAATATCTTGTGTCTGTTTGGAGGAGGCAAGTCCACCACTGCCTCCTCTATTTTTAATAATTTTAACAATTTTATTCTTTTGGCGCCTTTGTTTGCTTGTATGTTACCACCCCTTGGTGGAGGGGTGTTACGTGCCTTTTCTTCCGATGTACAGAGAGCGACTTCTTAACCCTGAGTAGGGACAGGTCTAATCTCCCCACCTGCCTTTACAATGGTTGCCTGGATGTTACCCTGGTTTGTGAGTATTAACACAGTATACTTTCTCTATCATATCCATTTACCGGAACATACTACACTATATTAGGCTCTTGGTATACCCTCTTTTTGCTTCTGTGCACAGGAGCATGACAAGGAGATGTGTGGCTGGCCAGATTCCAGGGGCTCACTGCTGCTGGCCTGGGGATCTCGAAAGGACGGCGCGGGCACAGGTTGACTGCAGGGGGCTGCAAGAAGCCCCAGGTAAGTTGAACTGTTTTTTTTCTGACTTTAAAGGCAACTTGAACTGATGCAAAATCTGCAGTTTTACTAACTTAGGGCTTCTTCTAGCTCCCTGAGGTCCCTCAGTGTCCTCTACGTCCCTTCTGTTCTCCCACTGGTGGCTCCTTTACATGTATTACCCAGAGGTACAGACTAACCAACAAGCTCATGGTAAACCAGAACTCATTGGAGTGTGTAAGGGGCTACAATGGTCCAAAATGAGTCACGGCAACTACACATGCATGGCCCGTTCACAGAACCACTGGTAGTGAAAGAATGAGCAGTACATGTACAGAACACTCCTAGCGGTAGGAGGGCAATCGAGGCATGTATGTGGATGGCACTCCACATGCGTAGTCGCCGCAACTCTCATTTGGGTCTTACATGTTAAAGAGCTGTTAGAAGGAGAATGGAGGGGACCAAGAGGCCGCAGAGGGACCTCACGGATTGTGGGGGGCCGGAAGAAGCCCCAGGTAAGTTAAAGACTACAGATTTTGCAGCAGTTGAGGTTCCCTTTAATGGATTTCTAGTCCCTATGACTTGCACACTAGGGCTCATGTCTAAAGAAAAAAGTAAGCAGGGTAATCAAGGGAAAGAAATAATTACTGATAAGAATGAAATACTCAAACATATCACATTTTATTAGTCAAAAATTGACTCACACATTAATTACATATACATTTTCCAATTAAAGCCCTTCATTAATAAAGTGCCTAAGTTTTCAATTTGAATGGTGAGAAGCCCCTGCTGAAGGAGCTTTTAAAGATGGCACATTAAATCTTAACGTCGTGTTTCAGATACAAACGACAGAAGCAAACACACCACTCCTTATAGAGATTATATCAGGAGTTTTATCCTCACATGTAGTAAAGAAAAAACAATCTTGCAGTCAAGCAGAGCTCCTCTCCGAAAGTGATGACAGCTGTTGTATTCCTAGAGGAGCAAAGCTGGGCACGATCTGACCTTCTACTGTTGAGATGGAATTTAACAATGTGATCAGTATAGAAAAATAGCCATGAGAAGTATTTAAACATATCATTGGAAAATACGTATGGTAATTATGAGGAAAAATAATAATTAAATAGCAAAAAATGAATAGCACGTGTAGAGTGAAGGACTTCAGGCACAGTTAGTTCTTGTAGGATAGTGAGAATCATTAAGTCATATTCAAGAGTGCAAACTTGTAATGATCTCTGAATTAACAGTGGCAGCAGCTTGGCTTAGGAGTGCATTGTGGATTGCAGCAGGGCTTTAGTGAAGAATCCTTGCCTTTGTTTGTTTCACTTGGTGCATACTGCATATTTGTCTGAAATCGGTCCCGCTCATTCAGAATTTCTGTCAGAATAGGTTCTAGGTCCTTTGGGATGAATGGTTTTAACAAGTTGTAGTTCTCTGCAGGGTCCTTATCAAGATCAAACAGGAGTGGTGGGTTATGCTCAGTCAACGGTGCAGTCACATGGCAGTCTGGGTCTGGAGTTGTCTCACTGTGAAATGCTCCTTTGGGAACAAATGAAAGAAGCAGAGTGAACGTGATAACATATCTGTCATACACACTGAGCATATTTCTACACCAATATTGCCTTTTGCACAAACGTTAATAATTTTGATGCAGTTATTTTCTACATATTTATGCAGCCATTTCTTACATAATGTGTTGGCGTTTTAAAATTAAAGAGATAGTAATGATACGTTTAAAAAAGGATCAACATACATACATAAAAAATAAATATAAGAAAGAATACACTAAAGTTATGGACTTGAGAGATGTGGGTAAACCGTAAAAAAAGAGCAATAAACAAACACAGAGACAACGGGAGCCCGAATGGTGCAGTATTTTCAATCAAATGGAGACAGAGTGATAAAAAGAGGGTATTCACAAAATGAGATTGCCGTGATGGGCAACCAACCAAAACAGCTTGTGGGAGAATAACCATCTCACCTCACGTATAGGGTCCTCCACTGTAATCCAGTCATTCTCTAAGTGAAAAATAAGCTGGAACCAGTCAACTGAAACAGATGGCAGGAGGCCACCGTCCACAGCAGGGTAATAGACCCGGGGGGGGGGGGGGGTGTTGGGGGGGGAAAGCGCTCAGGAAAAATAAAGTAACAGTACAGTAGAACTCTAAAATCAAGATTAGGAGCTGGCTTACCTCAAGGAAGACAGATATGGTATGAACTGAAGAGCTAAGCTATTTTTGCTTTTGGCACTGATTCTTCGCCTGATGAAGTTAGTGGTGCATGCTCATGAATGCGGCCCACTGAGCCATTTCTGATGCCCCCAAAGCTCTCTACAGGTGTCAATTCCATGCGGCCCATAGGCCATAACTGCGGTGCCTCATGCAGGGGCCAGGAGACACGGATTAGCAGCTGCCACTGTGCTAACTGCACACAATATATGGATTATTCCCATGGAAATGTTAAAATTTGACAAAATGTCAAAGGTATAGTGTATCTAAAGGCTAACAGCAAACTGTTTTAACTTTAAAGTGATCCTTACGTCTAACAAAAAAAATGAGATTTACTCACCTGGGGCTTCCCTCAGACCCCTGCAGCAGATCGGTGCCCTCGCAGCCCCGCTCAGATGATCCTGCACCCTGTGACGGCCAAACCGGAAGTGTTCGCCGGCGGGTGCAGGAGCATCTGAGCGGGGCTGCGAGGGCACCGACCGGCTGCAGGGGGCTGAGGGAAGCCCCAGGTGAGTAAATCTCATTTTTTTTGTTAGACTTAAGGATCACTTTAAGCTAGTTTGGCCCCCTAGCACTCAAGAACGGTGGTATGGCCCCTGGCCTAAAAAGTTTGGACACCTCAGCCCTAGTGCAAATGAATTTCAGTTCATACTATAATCAGTGTCTTCCTTGAGGTAAGCCACCTCCTAATTTTGATTTTAATGCATTTTATTTTTCTTGTGCTCCTCTTTCCACTACTGTGACTGAAGCCATGGAGCTGGAGTCAGAAGCAATTCTTGGGTACCTGGAGTCAGAGTCAGCAAAAATTGGTGGGGGTCAATTGATCATTTACAGATATAATAAAAGTGGTCTAATGTACAAGAAAAATCAACCTATGTACGATTATCTTTAACCGTTATGTATAAAGGGAATACATCCTGGAATCCTATGTGTATGGTATGGAAATGTCATTAATAAATGAACATTTGAATAATTTATGATCTTATAAAATATTCAGGATAGATTGCAATGATACATGTAAGCACATATGACCTGTATAGAAATCAGTACTTACCCTGAGTATAGAAATGAGCTTTGTATTTGCCCATTCTAAGGGCATAGATGCCTTTGTTAGTATCAACAGAAGGTGGGTAGTAATAGAAGGTGTTTCTTGGACTCTAGAAATAAAATGCTACATGATTAAGATTAACGTAATTAATACAAATCCTTAACATTTAAGCACAATTAGCAGAAGGGAAGAAAGCCCACACTACTAATTGCACTGTGCTGGAAATAAGATCAACTCAGCCTGTAATACCACCACCCCAAACAAGTTCCATCTGCAACAAGTCCTGGTAAATCATCTTCTGTATTTCAAGGCAACGCACCAAACAGCTGCCTGAATGCTGACTTGTAATATACCCGAGCTTGCTGTGGACTGGACGTGTTTGTATCACCAATGATACCATACGAAGAAATGGAGACCTAAGTGGTTGTAGTAAAGTTCTGCCAAAATCTCTGGAAGTCATGAAGTGTAGATAGAGCTTTCATGCCCTGTTCATAGCTTCTGCACATTAGATGGTACACACACACGCACACACACTTCTATGCAAATGAATATAGCTTTGTATAATAAATACTACTGGAGCCCAGTCTGTCACAGCTGCTTAGTATTTTGATTTCACTGCCACCTACGCCACATTACCTTAATTATCATCATCTAAAACAAAGTCATAACTTTCAATATTCTACAACTGCATTACTAAAGCTGACTTCCCAGTAAACATAAAATATACAATTAAATCGAGCTACATATTTATTTCAATCCTACCGCCGAGCACAGATATAAATATGCATCAATTGTTTTTAGTTAGTGCAAACCCACATTAAGGCACATCTGAACTAAGATAGATATGGAGGCTGACATATTTTATTCCTTTTCAACAATGCGCATTGCCTGGCTGTCCAGCTGATCCTCTGCCTCTAATGCCTAGTACACACTAGCAATTTTGATGGATCAATCATTGGTCAATTTTACCACCTCCATGTAGTATGACCATTTACCTATATAATCTGCATAGAGTTGAAAATCTGTTTGGCCCTCATACTACATGGAGGTGGTAAAATTGACCAATGATTGATCCATCAAAATTGCTAGTGTGTACTAGGCTTAATACTCTTTAGCCATAGACCCTGAATAAGCATGCAGATTAAATGTCTAAATGAAATCTGACTGGATTAAAAGAAATCTAACTGGATTAAAAGAAAGTTCTGTAAAGCTGAAGTCTGTATCTGGGAAAAGGTACTGCAGTTTTAAATGAAAAAACTTCTGGGAATCTAAGCACTTGTCTTGTTTCACAATCTCACTTTATCTCTCTATGAGGGAAAGTTTTGAATCAGGACGATACCATTTATCGGCTAACTTAGAAGAAAAGGAGTAAGCTTTCGACTATGAAGCCTCCCTCAGACTGGATTCCTGGAATAGTTAGAGGAAGGCTTCATGGGCTTGATTCACCAAGCTGCGCTGCTAAAACAGCCAAACTCATTAGTGCTAGGCACCTATAGACACAGTAGGGAGCAAGTAAGTGGTGTGCAGCGGTGAAGCGTGGCCCCAGTCTCTGGCAGCGGCGCATCATGGCCCCAGTCTCTGGCAGCAGTGCACCGTGGCCCCAGTCTCTGGCAGAGGCGCAGGGGGGCAGGATTTTCACCACCTTTTTATTTATTCACATTATGAAGCTCGAAAAATTGTGAAATGTTGCCCAACCGATCAGCCTTTAAAGTCACTCAGCACAGTCTCCAACATCTCACCTGTTCACTGAGTATTTTACTGAGGGCTTGTACGCACTGATACGGGGCAGCAGCCTTTCTAATCTTTGGTACATTTGCTCAGGATACTATCAGCAAGGTCATGAAAAGAGTGACATTAATGGTATAGATTCCACAGTGCATGGAAGAGCTCAAGATCTAGTTGGGTATCTGAATTATCAAGAATATGGGAAAGTTTACAATCTGCGTTCAGGAACAACATAGTCCAGTGTTTACAACCCCATCTCCTTGTTATGAAGGTGAATGCTAATTACCTCGTTTGTGAGACTTCATATCTAATCATGTACTAATCAATACCAATGGACTTCATTATAGCTATAAGTGGATCGTTCAAAGGTCAGTCTCCATCTTGAAGTACAGTAACCTGAATGATTACACATAATCAATGTTAAATAGCTTGAGAAGTATGTATATTTATTTAATTACAGGTTAGAATGTCATGTCATTAATATGACGACAAAGCTCCAGTAAAGACATCTTTTTTATTAATAACAGAATTGATTATTAAGTCTAGGAAGTAGAGATTAGTAAGCGATACAGATGGGGGTGGTGTTACAACAAGTATGCATTAGAATGAAGTCCATATTTGAAAATTATTTTAGTGCAAAAAAAAACCAAAAAAAAAAAACGGAATTTATAATTTTGACCCAAGCCATTGGTCCTGGCCTCACTGTATAATGGTCATAAAGTGGATTATGCCAGCCTTTCTACATACATGACAAAATGTATCACTTCTTCGTACGGTTTCATTAGGTCCATTTCTCAGCAGCTTCCCCTGGCTTTACCTGATGAGGTTGAAACCTCATGCAATGCTGCAAAAGTACATAATATTGTCCTGTACTTCTTACACAGTGGATGGACAGCTGAAGGGTAGGATCCAGTCATATAAAATATGAACACTTACAGAGCAGATTGCAAATTCAAAAGATGCTTTGAGCCTGAAGAGTTAGTACAACATTTTCAACTAACAGCTCGTACAATTAGCTAGCTGACTTGGGGGTTGATTCACTTTGTAGGATGAGATCCCCACACTTTGGCCCAATAGGCAGTAGCGTGCCTACTTTGAAAATTTTACTTGCGCTGTCACACAAAGCTGCACTTCGTGAGCAGTGTAGCTTAGTAAATCAATCCCTAACTGTGAGCCAGAAGTAGCCATGAAAAGAGCCACATCTGGCTCCCGAGCCATAGGTTCCCTACCCCTGAGCTAGAGCATCCCAAATTGGCCTTTTTCTGGCACATAGTCTCCTGGCTGGCTATTAGAAATGGCTGAAAGGTTCAAGAGCAAATTAATGTAAGTTATGTCCATCTTGCTTATTCTGGTAGGCATTAACGTGTTGGTGTAGTTACACGTATGCATAGTTAAAATGTCTGAAAAGGTGGCTTTGAAAAATACTACAGTATAATTGCATTACTGATTTTAGTCCCGTTTCCTGATACAGGCATATTACTCCTGTTTACAGTAAGAAATGACTCATAGCTAGTCTGTACGCAACACTAATTAGGTGTTTTGAGTTTTTAAGTTATCCCAGTGTTTCCTTTGGAAACTCCAGTTTCCTTCCAGATCCCAAAAACACACTGGTAGATTAACTGGCTTCCCACAAAAGTGGCCTGAAATGATGTTAGGATTATCAAACGGACTATGGAAGGGATATTCGACTGTGAGCTCCTATAAAGAACAATTATAATCATGAATTATTCAGTGTAATCTGTAAAGCACTCAGAAAAATATCAGCACTATATAAATACATAATAGCGCTGTCCACGTTACATGCTAAAGTATAAGGTACTGATAAAGATGTGCACAGTGAAATGGGGTGCAGAGGGCGATTTCACAGTGGTCTCCTCCTCTCTGATCCCTAGGCAAGTGGGCATGTATTCCAAGTGAAGGAAAAAGACAGAGCACAGTCCACAAACTGAAGTGACCCATAGGAGAAGGATAACACTGGAAACAGCCCAGGCCTGTTTAAGGGAAAGCAGTGGTCACATCACTTCTACTACTGCCCAATTTCAGTATTCATTCAACATGACTGCTTGGAACTTTGCTGAATCCCAAGATTCATGGAAGTCCTGGCAAATACTCATCTGCATTAACTATATACAGTACTTCAGTGAAGCTCCACCTACAGAGATTACCTCAAAAACACCACTTTGTGACCTTTGATTTTGGTAAATAGAATTTATGAAAGATCATTTGGCAAATATATTATTATATAATTCTTAAGCTAACTGAAGCAATGTTCACAGTTTTGCATGCGTTTCTGAATTACTCACCTTTTCACCATTCAAAAGTACTTGACTCAAATCATATCCATCCAACGTGACATTTGGAAGATTGGCTCCTGTTAAAGCTGCTATAGTTGGCAGAAGGTCCAGAGTACTGGACATTTCAGATGTCACTCCTAGGAAGGTCATTAGGAACACATTAAGTATACAATAAATAAATATACAGAGGTACACAATGGTTTTCTCTACTAATCTATTTTCTTCCCAATTTTTCGGGGGATTCTTTGGATTACACGGGCTGGAAATGGGCTCTGGTATCATTTATAAAAGATACTTGTGAATGTTAGCAAATACAACTCAACAGAGTGAATATAAAGCAAATGAGTGGATAAAATAGACTTTAAAAATTGTTTAAAAAAAAAAAAAAGGCTCACCACAGGGAATCATTAGAAGAAAACCAGCTTGGTAAATCCAGCGGCATCTTTAAACAAATAAATACTGTGCGACTTTGTGAGGTCTAATCATATGACACACAAAAGAGGAACAACAATAGATGCCTTACTATATTTTCTATAGATGCCAATACTACAGGGGAGACCTCATGATTACAAAAGGAGACGTTATAGTTCTCAGACAGTAGGTGTAAGACCTCATCTTTGTTACCAGAAGACAACCAGCTCTAAGGTCTAGCCTGCACAGATACCTACACAGCTGCAGTATGGCTACTGCACAAAGAATTTTTAAATTTGAAAAATTATTTCTAAAGTACTTACAATAATCAACATGATTGTTTTCAGACTTTGTCTCGCTGAGTTAGTATTGTGCAAAATCCACAGAAATCTCTGTACACAAAGGACAAGATCTAGAGTCAATAATACTGGATGCCCATGATCTTTGCATCCTTAAAGGGGCACTATGGTGAAACATTTGAAAATATAAAATATGTGCAAACATAGACAAATAAGAAGTACATGTCTCCCAGAGTAAAAGGAGCCATAAATTACTTTTCTCCTATGTTCTCCTACCTTACAGTAGGTAGTAGAAATCTGACCAGAGCTACTGTTTTTGACTAGTCAATCTCTTCATAGGGGATTATTAGCCAGGCTTTTATTCTTTATAAAGATATTCCCTAAAAATAATTTTTTAGCAGTTGGACAGAGAAACTGCCATTAACTAAGTGCTTTTAAAAAATAAATAAATTCCCTGAGAATCCACCTTGAAGAGATGGACTAGTCCAAAACCTGTCGCTCCTGTCAGATTTTTAATACCTACTGTAAGTGACAGCAACATAGGAGAAAAGTAATTTATGGCTCATTTTACTCTGGAAAAAAGGTACTTCTTATTTGTATGTTTGCACATATTTTAAATTTGAATTTTTTTTGCCATACCATGTTTCCCCGAAAATAAGACACTGTCTTATAATAATTTACCCTTCAAAAATGTGCTATTTTCAGGGAGGTCTTATATTTTCAGGGGGTAGCCATCACCTTTAGTGTATATAGGCTGATTCCCCCTGCTCCCTGCTGGTCGGACCCCCCCCCCCCCCCCCCTCACCTGAGTCCCCGATCTGCGCTCCCCCTCTGGCTAATAATGCATCAATGTTTGTTTTCAGGCAGCGGGCATGGGAGGACGACTCACCTCTTCTGCGTTCCAGTGTGTGTTCACTCTCGTTTCGTCTTCTTGCAATACGGTCCACTTACAGTACAGTGGGCGGCATTGCAGGAAGTGACGAGGGTGGAACGCACGCTGAAACCCGGAAGAGGCGAGTCCTCCCTCCCCGCCCACTGCCTAAAAACAATGCATTGATGCATTAATAGCCGGAGGGCTAGCACAGATCGGGGACTCAGGTGAGGGAAGGACCCCCCTCCCCACTACTGAGCCAATACCCCCTTCCTGCTCGCTACCCCCTCCAGCTCGGTGGCTCCTCTCACCCAAGGCCGGGGGGTGCCACCGACCCTCCAAATCTGCCGCCTGAGGAACCCTCCTCACCTCGCCTAATAGGCGGACCAGCCCTGTTCCCAAGCAATATGAAACCCTTTGTAAAATACCTTCCTCTGTGTCAGCAAAGCTGAACGAGAGTCCTCCATGAGGGCAATGCACTAGGTGAATAAGGAGAACCAAATATTTCAGACGTTACAGCAGAAAGTCTGATGAAGCAGTTGGTTCTGTCAGTCATGTGACATTTTAAAGGAAGAGTGAAAAACCTGACAAGGAGCAACAAAGCTGTAGTGGAAAAGTTTGTAGAGTACAATATATAGAAAGCAATGGCAATGGAGAAGGAATAGTGGAGTTGTGTGCAGCAAATAGTGCCATTATAAATACACAATTACCATACAAACCACAGCATAGTTATACAAGGGAAGGACCAGCAAAGTTAATAATAGACCATATCATTACTGATAAAGCAGTAAGCAGGATTGATTCTCATGTAAAAAAAAGTTGAGTGGAAATAAAATGCGACCTTTATTTGGTTATAGGTTAAAAAGTACCCAAGAATACCAAGTAGCAGGAAAGCAAATGTCATTACAGAATTTAAAGTTAATTCATATCCTCTGAGGAAAAAAAAAAAGAAAAAAAGAAAAAGAAAAAAAAAAAGGGAATTCTGTATTAAAGCAATTGCAAAGCTTATGAAGGAAATTGTGCTCATAAGGACAAGTGGAAGGCGTATGTAGCTTTTAGAAGTCTGGGTTACTGCAAAGTGGCGTACAACAGACCAACCTGGTTGCGGGAGTGTACAGGCAGACACCAGCCGGCCGGTCTCCATGCACCTCTCTATCTTTGCTATGTGTCTCCTCTCTGGGTTAACTTAATCCTGTGACATTTGCATTTGCTGTCTTAGAGTGTTACCCATGTATAATGGTATAATGGCTATAAAGAAAATGTATAATAGCATCACCCTGTATAATAGCTATAAGAAATATGTTTCTGTAATAATGATGATTGTACAAAGCTAAGGAGGAGCTGAGCAAGCGTATGAAGGAAAATTATAGAAGAAATCAAGGATAACGCAACATACCCTCTGCATGTAAAAAATGTGCACTTATTTCATAGCATGGTCTATTGCTCTGGAACACATGCATTTTACCACGCTATTTACAAGTGCGATAAAGACATCACATTAGCATACCATGATAAGTTGCAATGCAGTGATGTGGCCACTCCCATACAATTGTATGGGCAGCGTGTTTGCAAGTGGCAACACAGGACAAAGTGTGACCGCACCTCTAAAGTTTTACCGTCAATGGGGATGGACAGAACATATTCTCTAAACCATAAAGAATAAAGGGGAGAATCTTTATGCAGGAATCAGATGTAATACACAGATGGTTAGAATACTTTATGATCTTCAAGTGGGATCAGAAGAAGGAAAATTAAAAAATTAAAAAATGAGAAATCATGTTGTATAGGAAGGCACAAAAAGTTAGGAAATTGTACACAGTAAATGGTGTAGGATGAGATGGCCTCACATTGGAAAAACTTGGACCAAAAAAGGTTATCATGGTTGTTACAAAAATTCAACCTTGGAAGATCAAAAGGTCCTAAAATGATTGGATAGTATCCAAAACAGAACCTATTTTAAGAAAGGCATCAATCAGGACTATAACAACCATAGTGGCATCATATGCCTGGGTGTAGCAGGAAGTATCTATAAGACAAAAAACATCAGAGAAGGCTAAGAGCCAATGTCAAACATTCTCTTGAAGAAACTCAGTGTGGTTTTAGGCCCAGCAGGAATCTTCAAGTTTAACGTATACTTTGCAACTAGTAGACGGAAGTGGGATCAAATCCTGAAAGATGATCAGTCAGACAAGAATTCCAGACCACGTATACCAATGTTTGTACCCTACAGGTTCTCCTTGGTGCCCACAACTTAAGAGAGTTTAGAAAGCAGGGAGGAGAACTAGACTTACCAACACCATGTGGTTCCTCTATGTACCTGAGGGCATTATACAAGCTTTATCACACCCATATCACCGCCAGAAGCCTACATCGCCCTCAAACACATCCTCACACTGACTGATCTAGCACAACACACCAAGACATTTGCATAACCAAATGGTATTTACAAACACATACCATTTTTAAATGGCCAAGAAAACTGTAGCTTTGCGGGCAAGCCAATCATTCTGATAGGATAAGTCAATTGGGACTGAATATCCTCTGGTGAATACATGGCCTAAAATAAGTCAACCAAGTAGAGATATATTCCACAAGTTTGTCTCAACAGTTGATTATAACCTCCATGTTGGCAATGGTTTCCATCCTCCTTAGCCACTGCAATAAGTCTTCCAGAATGAGATAAACAAATATCAGACAGTATTGATAAGATGAATGGATAAAGAGGTTTTATACTTTTTCCTAAAGTGGGAGTTGCTGCGTTACAGAAATGGAGTAAATGGTAGTCACAATGAATCCACCTGTGCACATTGTTTCATAAGTTAATAATCAAAGAGCTAGTCCAATATGGACAGATTTACTATAAAATCTCCTTACTGGGAGACAACTGCCTGTACCTCTCTCCATGAATGATGGAATATGTGCTGTTGTGATTTTGAAACGTTTAGAATAAAAGTGAAGTTTTACCTGGATGTGCACGACCGCTGTTTCTCTGCTTGGAATATTACTACTGATATCTGGTAAGCTGCACTCCATGGTGAGTGGCCTGATCGTGTGCATAGCATAACTTTTCACTTTACATCTCCTAACTGGGGAACTTAAAAAAAAAAGTGCTGCTGGTGCTCAGTTGCCTTTAAAGCCCACGTTCAATTAGGACACAGGAAAAAAGGGGGAGAACAGAAAAAAATAAGTGAAGGAGAAAAACAAAACAGAATGACCACCAGGTAACTAAATGTGGGAGGGAGGAGAGATGTGGAAGTACACTCCTAAATCTAGGATTAATAAGAATCCCCATTGGGGTAGGATATATTTTCTTTAGTACAGGCAGCAAAATAATGCGTTTTAAGAGGATGATGGTGGGTTGAATAAAACAGGCTGTACAAAACAACTAACCAACTAGAGTTAGGTAACACAGTGGGTAGAATGGAGAGAATTTCTACATGCGAACAGCAATGAATAGATGGCACAAAAACAAAGAATACAGTTTAAAGACATTTATTTATTGTTTGCAAATCAAATTTTAATGATAGATGAATTAATCTTAGATTTGATGGGACATCGAGATTTATAAGATCATAAAGCAACACTGCTCCATGAGGCCCTTTCAAGTGAACTGCTTCGCTTTAGTTTCCATGGTGATTACCTCTATTTCCTGGTCACACAGCATGTACTGATGCTTATTACTACTTAAATAGTGCCAACACATTCTGCAGTCCTTTGCAGTTTGGGAAATAAAGCAGACAATAAAACAAGGGTGGGTGGAATCTGCCTCACGGTTTGAAGAACGGTATTAGTGAGACTATTTACATGAAACTTGTAAAAGTTGCCACGCTTTCAGAAAGTACAGCAGTGGTAAATATTACTTTCTAAAATGAGTACGTTTAGCTGTCATTTTTATTGGTAAGTTCCAGTGTTTGCAGACTCTGCATACCCACATTGACATGGTTTAAGAGGGGGAAAAAGTAGGCATGCTCTACACATTTCTTTGCATGTTACTGCTGTATTGCCAAGGCAGGACACTACACTGGCAGTGGTATCATACCCTAGGCCAAAGGATTGCAACTTGCCTCCACTCAGCTTGGTAAATCAGCTTTAGAGTGGCCAAACACCATACCATTTTTTTATTTTGATTCCGGTTTTGATCAGACTCTTCGAGGTGCCACATACGTATTTTCAAGATTGCTGCAATTTCGGGATAAAAGATCGTAAACTCCGAATAAAAATGGTTGGTTAGAAAAATCAAGAGAAAAATGTACTGAATAGTAACATACAATTTTTGCTGGTTGAATACAATTTCACAATCTAATCACACATTATACAATTCTTGATAAAATTGGTTTGAATTTTCCAACATGTCCAATTGGGGAAAAAAAACAAAACAGGAAATTCAATCTGATTTTTTGGTCGAAAACAAAAACAAAAAAACCAATCATATTTATTGAATTGGTGTAAAATTGGATCTATTAATTGCATGGTGTGTGGCCACCTTTAATAAGAGATGGCTTCAGTTGATTATCTATTTCCAAAAGATGATGTGCACCTCCTGCAGTAGGTCGACAACTAAAAGCAGTCCAGGGACCAGCCTACCTGACCTGTAACCTTACTTCCTTGTTGATCAGCTCCACCATTTACAGAGCTGATTTGAAGCAGTTCAGCAGAGACCTAAATCTGGGGACTTACATTCATATGCTCAGGACCAAAAGCTGGCAGCATGTCTGGAATGCTCAGCCCCCCAAAGTATAGGGCCAGCAATTAATCTTCATTTCCTAGCTGGACATTCCTTGTGTCACAAGCTTGTGTCCAAATTATTTTCTCATCTCTCCGCTGAAGTGTTTATCTTTCTCCATCATTTCCCTCGACACCTCCTCTCTCCTGTGACTGCTGTCACTTCACAGTGAAATTGATGATGGGACATGGGTGATGTGTCCCTGGATCTCAGCCAATAACGCTAAGTCATTACAGTAGGTCATTAGAAGTCAGATTTGACCTCTGAGGCCTACATAAAAAAGGGCTTTTTCATACTTACTACTACATGGTTATAGAGAAAGTTGTGGGAGAAAAGGTACCTGCAATGATCGGAATACTACTGTTAGTTGCTTTGAGGATTCTTGTCATTTCCAGCTTTTGCATAAAAGTTATTTTTCATTTTTTATCCATCAATGTACTTCTCATTAAATTGAATAGGACATTCTCAGGTACTTAATACTGGAGGACAGACTTTAGGATATCTATTATAGTAGTAACTTTTCTAAAGCAAACATTTTCCAAATGATGTTAGGCCAGAAATATTTCATTTACATGGGCGTCCGCACATACGGCAAAACCGGGCATCTGCCCGAGCCTGGCTGCCCGCTGCCCCCCCTGGCCGCGTGCCCGTGCAGCCAGAAGGAGGGGAGCAGCGCAGAGAAGAGAGAGAGCTATGGGCACAGTGGGGAAGGGCGGACGTCCCCCCCCCTTCCCTCACCTTAGGGGGCTCTCTCTCCCTCGCTGTCCCCTCCGGAATGAAGTGTGCAGCGGCTGGGCAGCGGGCGGAACTTACCTCGTCTCGCTCCTGCGCCGGAAGTTCTGGTGCCGCACTCTGGTCTGGATCAGACCAGAGTAGTGGCTAATCCATCCGGCGCGTGCGACGAGAGGAGGTAAGTTCCGTCCGCTGCCCAGCCGCTGCACACTTCATTCCGGACTCCGGAGGGGAGAGCGAGAGAGGGAGGGAGAGCCCCCTAAGGTGAGTGCCCATAGCTCTCCCTCTTCTCTGCGCTGCTCCCCTCCTGCTGGGGCACACATGGCCACTTTTTCTGGGGACATATACCCCTGGCTACATATACTGGGACATATACACCTGCCTACATATACTGGGACATATACCCCTGCCTACATATACTGGGACATATCCCCCTGGCTACATATACTGGGACATATACCCCTGCCTACATATACTGGGACATATATCCCTGGCTACATATACTGGGACATATCCCCCTGGCTACATATACTGGGACATATACCCCTGCCTACATATACTGGGACATATACCCCTGCCTACATATACTTGGACATATCCCCCTGGCTACATATACTGGGACATATCCCCCTGGCTACATATACTGGGACATATACCCCTGCCTACATATACTGGGACATATACCCCTGCCTACATATACTGGGACATATACCCCTGCCTACATATACTGGGACATATCCTCCTGGCTACTTTTTCTGGGGACATATACCCCTGCCTACATATAGTGGGACATTTCCCCCTGGCTACATATACTGGGACATGTACCCCTGCCTACATATACTGGGACATATACCCCTGCCTACATATCAGGGCTGTGGAGTCGGAGTCGGAGTCGTGGAGTCGGAGTCGTGGAGTCGGGCAATTTTGGGTGCCTGGAGTCGGAGTCGGGAAAAAATGCACCGACTCCGACTCCTAATGAATTTGTAACTGTAATTAAAATAGAAAATATGTTAAAATGTTCTATTTCTCAGAAAATAGTCATTAAAAATAATGTATATATACAGTATATATACAGTAATAGCTGTGCTTAGTCCACAAAAATGAAATAAACCAATCAAAATTAGTTACTTGTGCTGCTTCAATAAAGCAGTCCCCGTATTTTTAAGGTCAGATATACATATCTGATTGTGACTGTATATATGATGTGTACACAGGAATCTCTAATATATACTAAATAACATCTATGCTGTAAGAATAAAGCCTGATGTGTAGCTGTGTCACTAATAGAGATGGTCAATGAGATGGAAATAATTCTGCATTGATGCTGATTTATGCAAATGTATGCACTCCCTTTGCTGATGAAATCAAATAATGTGATATGTTATTAAAATTTAGTTTGGTCACTACAAATTAAAGGGTAACTGAGACGGATGAAAAGTAAAGTTTTATACATACCTGGGGCTTCCTCCAGCCCCCTTCAGGCTAATCAGTCCCTCGCTGTCCTCCACCACCCGGATCTTCTGCTATGAGTCCTGGTAATTCAGCCAGTCAGCGCTGTCCGGACGCATGCCGCTCCCACAGCCAGGAACATTCTGCACCTGCGCAATAGTGCTGCACAGGTGTAGTATGCTCCTGGCGGCGGAGTGTGTGCATGCGCACTACGCCTGACTGGCTCAAGTACCTGGACTCATAGCAGAAGATCCAGGTGGTGGAGGAGGACAACAAGGGACTGATTATCCTGAAGGCGGCTGGAGGAAGCCCCAGGTATGTATAAAACTTTAATTTCATCTGTCTCAGGTTTACTTTGTTACACAGTAGTACTATACTCTACATATGCACTCCCCACAGAGCTGCAGGGAATCCACTGAGAATGCTGTGCACATTGAACACAGAGGTGTTGTCTGTTTACAATCTCCTCATTCCCCTGCAGAGTACCTGCACATCACCCTTACATGTACCCACACTTACATTGCCTAGGGCCTGATAGATGTTCTTTGTTCCGGTTTGTACCTTTTACAAGTACTCTTACCAAGGACTAGTTTTAGTCTAAAGGGAATAAATATAGTAGTCTACATATCCTTCTCACTTCAGTTGTCTTGTAAAATTCCTAAGCGTTGGCAGTTAAGAGACAAATTTCATGTTACATACTTTTAATCAACAAAATTGTAATATGCAAATTAGAGGAGTCGGAGTCGTGGAGTCGGAGTCGGAGTCGGTGGAATCCTAAACTGAGGAGTCGGAGTCGGAGTCGGTGGATTTTTGGACCGACTCCACAGCCCTGCTACATATACTGGGACATATCCCCCTGGCTACATATACTGGGACATATACCCCTGCCTACATATACTGGGACATATACCCCCTGCCTACATATACTGGGACATATCCCCCTGGCTACATATACTGGGACATATACCCCTGCCTACATATACTAGGACATATACCCCTGCCTACATATACTAGGACATATACCCCTGCCTACATATACTGGGACATATTCCCCTGGCTACATATACTAGGAAATATCCCCCTGGTTACATATACTGGGACATATACCCCCTGCCTACATATACTGGGACATATACCCCCTGCCTACATATACTGGGACATATCCCCCTGGCTACATATACTGGGACATATACCCCTGCCTACAAATACTGGGACATATACCCCTGCCTACATATACTGGGACATATACCCCTGCCTACATATACTGGGACATATACCCCCTGCCTACATATACTGGGACATATCCCCCTGGCTACATATACTGGGACATATACCCCTGCCTACATATACTAGGACATATACCCCTGCCTACATATACTAGGACATATACCCCTGCCTACATATACTAGGACATACAGTGGAGGAAATGATTATTTGACCCCTCACTGATTTTGTAAGTTTGTCCAATGACAGAGAAATGAAAAGTCTCAGAACAGTATCGTTTCAATGGTAGGTTTATTTTAACAGTGGCAGATAGCACATCAAAAGGAAAATCGAAAAAATAACCTTAAATAAAAGATAGCAACTGATTTGCATTTCATTGAGTGAAATAAGTTTTTGAACCCCTACCAACCATTAAGAGTTCTGGCTCCCACAGAGTGGTTAGACACTTCTACTCAATTAGTCACCCTTATTAAGGACACCTGTCTTAACTAGTCACCTGTATAAAAGACACCTGTCCACAGAATCAATCAATCAAGCAGACTCCAAACTCTCCAACATGGGAAAGACCAAAGAGCTGTCCAAGGATGTCAGAGACAAAATTGTAGACCTGCACAAGGCTGGAATGGGCTACAAAACCATTAGCAAGAAGCTGGGAGAGAAGGTGACAACTGTTGGTGCGATTGTTCGAAAATGGAAGGAGCACAAAATGACCATCAATCGACCTCGCTCTGGGGCTCTACGCAAGATCTTACCTCGTGGGGTGTCAATGGTTCTGAGAAAGGTTAAAAAGCATCCTAGAACTACACGGGAGGAGTTAGTGAATGACCTCAAATTAGCAGGGACCACAGTCACCAAGAAAACCATTGGAAACACATTACGCCGCAATGGATTAAAATCCTGCAGGGCTCGCAAGGTCCCCCTGCTCAAGAAGGCACATGTGCAGGCCCGTCTGAAGTTTGCCAATGAACACCTGAATGATTCTGTGAGTGACTGGGAGAAGGTGCTGTGGTCTGATGAGACCAAAATAGAGCTCTTTGGCATTAACTCAACTCGCTGTGTTTGGAGGAAGAAAAATGCTGCCTATGACCCCCAAAACACCGTCCCCACCGTCAAGCATGGGGGTGGAAACATTTTGCTTTGGGGGTGTTTTTCTGCTAAGGGCACAGGACAACTTAATCGCATTAACAGGAAAATGGACGGAGCCATGTATCGTGAAATCCTGAACGACAACCTCCTTCCCTCTGCCAGGAAACTGAAAATGGGTCGTGGATGGGTGTTCCAGCACGACAATGACCCAAAACATACAGCAAAGGCAACAAAGGAGTGGCTCAAGAAGAAGCACATTAAGGTCATGGAGTGGCCTAGTCAGTCTCCGAACCTTAATCCAATAGAAAACCTATGGAGGGAGCTCAAGCTCAGAGTTGCACAGAGACAGCCTCGAAACCTTAGGGATTTAGAGATGATCTGCAAAGAGTGGACCAACATTCCTCCTAAAATGTGTGCAAACTTGGTCATCAATTACAAGAAACCTTTGACCTCTGTGCTTGCAAACAAGGGTTTTTCCACTAAGTATTAAGTCTTTTATTGTTAGAGGGTTCAAAAACTTATTTCACTCAATGAAATGCAAATCAGTTGCTATCTTTTATTTAAGGTTATTTTTTCGATTTTCCTTTTGATGTGCTATCTGCCACTGTTAAAATAAACCTACCATTGAAATGATACTGTTCTGAGACTTTTCATTTCTTTGTCATTGGACAAACTTACAAAATCAGTGAGGGGTCAAATAATTATTTCCTCCACTGTATACCCCTGCCTACATATACTGGGACATATTCCCCTGGCTACATATACTAGGAAATATCCCCCTGGCTACATATACTGGGACATATACCCCCTGCCTACATATACTGGGACATATACCCCCTGCCTACATATACTGGGACATATCCCCCTGGCTACATATACTGGGACATATACCCCTGCCTACAAATACTGGGACATATACCCCTGCCTACATATACTGGGACATATACCCCTGCCTACATATACTGGGGACATATACCCCTGCCTACATATACTGGGACATATCCCCCTGGCTACATATACTGGGACATATACCCCTGCCTACATATACTGGGCACATATACCCCTGGCTACCTGTTCTGGGGACATCTCTACCCCTGGCTACCAGCTCTGGGGACATCTATACCGCTGGCCACCTATTCTGGGGACACCTATAGACCTGGGGCTACCTATTTTTGGGGAACCACTGCTGTCAGATTGAGTGTATTTTGGGGAACTGCTGCCAGGTGAGAGGTGTCTACATATTAAGGGGGCATTCTGCCTATTTATGTGAAAAGCTGTCTATTTATGTGCCTCATGACTGCTGAATTTGTCTTGTTGCGGGCCTCATGGTTACTGACTTTGTTTTGTTGGGGGCCTCATGATTTGTTGGGGGCCTCAAGATTGCTGAATTTGTCTTGTTGGGGGCCTCACGATTGCTGAATTTGTCTTGTTGGGGGCCTCATGATTGCTGAATTTGTCTTGTTGGGGGCCTCATGATTGCTGAGTTGGTCATGTTGGGGGCCTCATGATTGCTGAATTTGTCTTGATGGGGGGGGGCTCATGATTGCTGAATTTGTCTTGTTGGGGGTCACATGATTGCTAACTGCGAGACTATGGAAAAAGCTGAATCATCATCATATGAGACAATAGCATTAAACCTACTTTTTACGCTTTTTAAAACAGAAAATGAAACTGGGAGGTTCTAAAAAAAATGAATAATTTTTTCAGGAGTACGATGGATGAAATTGTTTATCTTCACAGTTTATTTTCAACTTAATTTTCCATAATGTTCATGTATGAGTTAAAACGTTTGTATTTAGTTTAAATTGCTGTTGGCACTTTGTGATAGGAAAGTGACTTTGCAGTTTGGACACTCGACCTCCAAAAGGTTCGCCACCACTGTCCTAATCTAATGTCCCACCATTGCTTAGTTCATGTAAACTTGTCTCCACCCACGACCACACCCACATTCTGGTTCATGACCACACCCATTGTTCGGCGCGGCGCGGGTAGCGCGCCGCATGACGTAGCTCCACACAACACCAACCCAGATTTGCAGCGTGCCGCCCCGCTTTTTGCTCCCCACTTTTTGCCCCCCCCTGGAAAATTTTCTGCGGACGCCCATGTTCATTTAATGTATTTTCCATGCTATGTTGAACACTTATTGCCAGAAATGAGATGATCAATAATTGTTCTCTTTCCAGACATTGATATCTGCCTTACTAAGCCATAAGGCAATCTTCACTTGTGCTAGGTCTAAGTCTTAAGCATCACTCTCTGAAGAATTCTCTGGAAAATGAAGCATACCTGGGAAGGAAAAATATTGTCTGACTATGGTTCTTGGGACTTCTTTTCCAGTGATGCCAATTCTTCTCTTGTATTCTTTGACACCACTTATTGTATCTGCCTTATCAAAAAGCAACTATCATCCGCTACCCTCCCACGAGATGCAGTTCATAAATCCTACATATGTTCCCACAATATTATTGGTAAAGTCATGATGTAGAGTCATAGTCCAGTATGGATATACTCATTTTATGCATATGTTCAATTTCTTGCTGAACTGAAGAGCTTCATCTGATGCCATTTCAGAAATGTCTTAACAGTAAAAGACACAACCTAAATGCTACAGCAAAGATAAATAAGGAGGGGGGGGGGGGCACAGAACACTTACCTAGTAAACAGCAAAGAAAATTGTAAATGTGATGACTTCAAAAGGTCTAGTAACAAAAACAAGAAAACAAAACCCTTGGTGCTATGGAGTATCAAACAGACCAAAACTCTCAGTGACAACTACTGGACTTCACAGATTCTTTGGAACCTACCCCATCATGACTGCATTTCCAGGGGAGTCCAGCTGTTTCCTATATCTGGCCATCATCTTTTTTCCTGTCCTGGAAGATGGATTCATTTAGGCTCAGTTCCTACTCACAAGCACAGAGTGGAGCAGACCAATGTCTACTCTGCTTTTTGTCCCGTTCACATCTGGAGCAGATGCGTTTCACAAGTCTTTATGAGAAACGCATCAACTTGTCTAGAAAAATGTAACAGGTCAAAACTTTACATTCCATTTGCCACAACACAGCAAATTGATTCATTTTTTAAATTACAAGTGGAAGCGGACCCTAACAATAGGGTCTGGTTCCTGAAATTCTCCGCACTGCAGAAAGCATTCCTAATGGGTACGGCTTCTGCTCATTGCTCAAGTAGGAACCAAGCCTAATGCAGTGGCCTGAATTACAGTAATATGATCTCTTACTCTAATCTGAATGATCTTATGGAAAATATGATTGTTTGCTAAAAATTGCACTGTTAATTGGCACCTGTAATTTCTGAACCGTGAAGTTACCAGTAAACGGAGACGTTTTAGTATAGAATTTAATAATAGTGGCAGAAGGTTTCACAATTATAAAGTTGTATCTACAAAGTTTTCATCCAGCAGATTTCGGCACCCTTTCATACCATGCTTGCATTATGACAGACCTAAAAAAAGACTTACTCACCCTAGAAGAGCAAAGGCTCTAAACCCCATAAAGCCTTCCTGTTCCTCTCCATCTCCTTGTTGCACCGCTGTTCCCCAAGACTCCTTGGAAGGCTTCAGAAGCACTGGGGTAGTGCACTCGAAGATATACTAGAGCAGCAGGTCAAATAATTTAACCGGTGAGGACAGCTGAGGAACGAGGTGACAGAGAGGATCAGGAAGACTCTATAAAGAGCCTTCTCTCGGTTAGGTAAGTATATCAGTATTTTTTATGTCAATTCAGGTTCACTTTAAACTTACATTTCCCATAGCAGCAAATCATTGTATATTGCAACTTTATTTACCTGTTTTTATTTTTCCCTCCCAGTACATTATTGCAGGTTCCCGTAGGCCTCCCTCATACGTAGTACTTTTGCCACATTTCAAAAGTCCAGAGCTACCACCTCTCTCCTTCCGCATAGTTTCTGGCCTTTAGGTGAGAAAAACAGTCAGTTAATTCAATACACTTTATAAAAGATGGCGTGTCCCATCATGTGGTGATGGCACAAACAGAAAAATAATGCTGGGCACGCATTTTACTCGTGATTGTTTGATTGCACTTTTGATTCTCCAATTATGAGGGTAGAATTAAAATGTACAGGGAGTGCAGAATTATTAGGCAAGTTGTATTTTTGAGGAATAATTTTATTATTGAACAACAACCATGTTCTCAATGAACCCAAAAAAACTCATTAATATCGAAGCTGAATATTTTTGAAAGTAGTTTTTAGTTTTAGCTATTTTAGGGGGATATCTGTGTGTGCAGGTAACTATTACTGTGCATAATTATTAGGCAACTTAACAAAAAACAAATATATATTATTTATTTTTACCAGTGAAACCAATATAACCAATATAACATCTCAACATTCACAAATATACATTTCTGACATTCAAAAACAAATCAGTGACCAATATAGCCACCTTTCTTTGCAAGGGACACTCAAAAGCCTGCCATCCATGGATTCGGTCAGGGTTTTGATCTGTTCACCATCAACATTGCGTGCAGCAACAACCACAGCCTCCCAGACACTGTTCAGAGAGGTGTACTGTTTTCCCTCCTTGTAAATCTCACATTTTATGATGGACCACAGGTTCTCAATGGGGTTCAGATCTGGTGAACAAGGAGGCCATGTCATTAGTTTTTCTTCTTTTATACCCTTTCTTGCCAGCCACGCTGTGGAGTACTTGGCCGCGTGTGATGGAGCATTGTCCTGCATGAAAATCATGTTTTTCTTGAAGGATGCAGACTTCATCCTGTACCACTGCTTGAAGAAGGTGTTTTCCAGGAACTGGCAGCAGCAGAAGGCTGAGGACGGTGGCGTGGGAGTGATCCATGCGGATGGGGCGGGGAGAAGCCCAGGTATGTATACAAAAAAAAAAAAAAAACACCTTTCACTAATCTTCGTCTCTGGTTTCCTTTAACCAATGGGCAACTGCTCCACTCTGATTGGCGTGAGCAGCGCAGCAGCCCCAGGACCACTCCACGTCGATTGGCGTGAATGGCTCTGGGCAGAGATTGCAGGGGATCGTGTGCACCGATGCGCGCGCATCCCCGCTGGAATGACAGAGCTCCGCCATCAGTCTTCCAGCGGCGATCGCCACTATTAGACAGTGACTATTAGACAGTGAAACCGATATCTAATAAGACTGTACAGTGCTGCGATCTAAGACAGCGCTGTACTGGGGACAGCCGTGTCACTCACCTCCAGAGGTACAAAGGCGATCCACTGTCATAGGCTGAAGCCTATGACAGCCGATCGGACTGATTGGCTGGTGAGGGAGGGAGGGGGATTATAAAAATATAATTTAAAAAAAATAGGGCTATTTATTTAAAAAAAAAAAAAAAAAATTATATATATATATATATATATATATATATATATATATATATATATATATATATATATATATATATATATATATATATATATATATTTGAAAGAAAAACAAAAAATCCTGGGAGCGATCATTGCCCACCAACAGAGAGCTCTGTTGTTGGTGCAGAAAGGGAGGGGGGGTGGAAATCACTTGTGCGCTGAGTTGTGCGGTCCTGCAGCGAGGCTTTAAAGGGGAACTGAAGAGAGAGGTATATGGAGGCTGCCATGTTTATTTCCTTTTAAGCAATACCAGTTGCCTGGCGGCCCTGCTGACCCTCTGCCTCTAATACTATTAGCCATAGCCCCTGAACAAGCATTCAGCAGATCAGGTGTTTCAGACTTTAAAGTCAGATCTGACAAGACTAGCTGCATGCTTGTTTCTGGTGTTATTCAGATACTACTGCAGAGAAATAGACCAACAGGGCTGCCAGATGACTGGTATTGATTAAAAGGAAATAAATATGGCAGCCTCCGTATACCTCTTACTTCAGTTCCCCTTTAAAGCTGCAGTGGCCTATTTAGCAAAATATTGCCTGGTCACTTGGGGGGGGGGCTTAAAACCGCAGTCCTTAAGCGGTTAAAGGACTACTGTCGCAAAAATCTTAAACATTTAAAATGTATGTAAACAAATACATTTAATAAGTTTGTTTCTTCCAGAGTAAAATGAGCCATAAATTACTTTTCTCCTATGTTGCTGTCATATACAGTAAGTAGTAGAAATCTGACAGAACCGACAGGTTTTGGACTAGCCCATCTCCTCATGGAGGATTCTCATGTTTTTTTTTAATTTTCAAAAGCACTTAGTGAATTGGCAGTTGCTCCTTCCAACTGCCAAAAAGGTGTGCAGTGAACAGGGAGGCCAGCCAGCATCTTTTTAGAAATCTTTTTCAAGTAGTGTCTTTACAAAGAATAAAGGCCATACCGATAATCCCCTATGGAGACATGGCCTAGCCCAAAATCTGTCGGTAAAGTCAGATTTCTACTACCTACTGTAAGAATAGAATAGAATAGAAAATCTTTATTGTCATTGTAACAACCGAAATTGTACAACGAAATTCTTAAGTGCAATTTTCCAGCAAAAGCAAAGACAGCATAACATTCCATTCTTACATACATTGCATTGCACACACCCCTTATCAACATGGCCACTTAGCAGCATTTAACATAGAAATGGCTGAAGGATAAAAACTGTTCTTTAGTCTATTTGTCTTAGTTTTTATAAGTCTAAAACGTTTTCCAGAAGGCAGATGTTCAAATAACACATGTCCTGGATGTGAGGCATCGCTTAAAATTTTCTTAATATTCCTGAAACAATACGACGTATATAATTCTTCTAATGGAAGGAGAGGACAGCCAACTATTCTCTGGGCAACCTTAATTACCCTATGAAGCTGCTTTTTCTGTGCTACTGTGCAACTTGAAAACCACGCACAGAGACAGTAGACTAGGACACTCTCCACTGTACTGCGGTAAAAAGACACCAACAATTTCTCAGGAATATTATTCTTCCTAAGCACCCTTAAAAAATTAAGCCTCTTCTGTGCCTTTTTCACTACTTCAGCAATATGTGACCCCCAAGTCAGGTCCTCTTTAATAGTAACTCCTAAAAACCGAAAGTCTGTGACCCTTTCTACAATATTTCCATTTATAATAAGTGGCTGAATGTCATCTACCTTCTTCCTAAAATCCACTATAAGCTCCTTGGTTTTAGCTACATTTAGGAGCAGATTATTGTCTCTACACCACATTTCCAGCCTTTCTACCTCATCCCCAGGGCCGGCCCGCTCATGAGGCGGGGTGAAACATTTGCCTCAGGCGGCACATCTGGGGGGGCGGCACCCGCCTGTCCGTGGGTGGGGGGCCGCCCCCCGAGCTGGAGGAGTAGCGGGCAGAAAGGGGGTATTGGGCCTAGCGGTGGGGAGGGGGGGTCGGACCCCCCCTCCCTCGCCTGGGTCCCCCCAAACTGCGCTCCCCTCCAGCTGAAAATAGTTAAGTTCCAGCGTATAGATAAGAGGCAACAGGCGGGGATCACTCACCCTTTCCGCGTTCCATTGAGCGCTCCGCTGACGTCACTTCCTGCAACGCCGCCCATTGTAAATTTAAATTTTTTAAATCTTGCCTCAGGCGGCAAAAAGTCTAGGGCCGGCCCTGCTCATCCCTATAGGCAGACTCATCCCCCCCTGATATGAGCCCCACCACTGTAGTGTCATCAGCAAACTTAACGATGGTGTTACTATGGTGGGCAGGAACACAATCATGAGTGTAGAGGGTATAGAGCAGGGGGCTCAGCACACAGCCCTGAGGAGTGCCAGTGCTGAGACTGATAGATGAGGAAAAATGTGTACCCACTCTAACCCTCTGAGGACGATCGCTCAAAAAGTTCTTAATCCAGAGGCAAGTTGAATATGGAAGCCCTATGTCTGACAATTTGGTCACCAGTCTATGGGGTATAATAGTATTAAAAGCAGAACTAAAATCAATAAAAAGCAATCGTGCATAACTCCCTCGCTGCTCTAGATGGGACAGTACAACATGGAGGACAGTAGCCATCGCATCCTCTGTAGACCTATTTGATCTATAGGCAATCTGATGTTGATCAAACATGGGAGGAATAAAAGACAATATATAGTTCCTGATGAGCTTCTCAAAACACTTCATAATCACAGGTGTCAATGCGACTGGCCTGTAGTCATTAAGACTAGTGATGGTCTGTTTTTTGGCCAGAGGAACTATAATAGAGGATTTTAAACAAGTTGGTACAATTGATTGAGACAGGGACTGCTTAAAAATCCTAGTGAAGACCCCAGCTAGTTGGTCTGCACATTCCTTTAACCCCCTTGGCGGTATGAAAAATACCGCCAGGGGGCAGCGCAGCAGTTTTTTTTTTAATTATTTTTTTTTTAAATCATGTAGCGAGCCGAGGGCTCGCTACATGATAGCCGCTGCTCAGCGGCATCCCCCCAGCCCCGCCGATCGCCTCCGGCGATAGGCGATCAGGAAATCCCGTTCAAAGAACGGGATTTCCTGGAGGGCTTCCCCCGTCGCCATGGCGACGGGGCGGAATGACGTCACCGACGTCAGCGACGTCGGGACGTCATTGGGAGACCCGATCCACCCCTCGGCGCTGCCTGGCACTGATTGGCCAGGCAGCGCTCGGGGTCTGGGGGGGGGGGCCGCGCGCCGCACTGGATAGCGGCGATCGGGCGCGCGGCGGCGGCGATCGGGGTGCTGGCGCAGCTAGCAAAGTAAATCGGCCCAGTAGGGCCTGAGCGGCACCCTCCGGCGGCTTACCCCGTGTCACACACGGGGTTACCGCTAAGGAGGTTAAAACACGTCCTGAGACACCATCTGGTCCAGCTGCCTTTCGTGGGTTGATGGCTCGCAACGTACGTCTCACATCATGCTCCCCCAATACATAAGGGGCACTGTTATTGATATCTGAATGGGGTCTAGCTGTCTCATATGAATCCACTTCAAACCGTGCAAAATAATAAGGCTACGTTTCCACTGTAGCGTTACATTTTCGCCTGCAAAAAATCGTATAAGATTTTTCTGATTGGTGAAAATTCGCATGTAAATTTGTACGCGTTTTTATGCGAATTTTCGTACGCGAAAATTCGCATTAGTTACATATGCATAATCTGCCTAGTAACAGCTTAGTCATGACTGCTGACAACTTCCTGTAACCATGGATCCAATGCGAATTTTCGGGCAAGTAACGCGAAAATTCGCATTGCCTATACAAAGCATTGTACGCGAATCGTACGCGATGTCCGAAAAAATGATACAGGACCTCAGATTTTTTTCACGCGTACGAACGCGTACGAAAATTCGCATAGAGTGGAAACGGCTGCATTGACTAACATTAGTTTTAAAATCTATGCGAATTTTCTGAGCAGAAAAACTGACACAAAACGCACAAGTGGAAACCTAGCCTAATTCAGTTCCTCAGCTAACGATGAATCACCGCCCACATCTCCAGAGTTATTTTGATAATTGGTCATATGCTGGATTCCCATCCACACTTGCCTGCCATTGTTACTGTCCAAATGTTCCTCAATCTTTTTTTTATAATCTAGCTTGGCCTCTCTTATGCCCCTGTTTAAGTTAGCACGAGCCAAGCCATAGAGGGCCTTATCCCCAGACCTGAAGGCAGTGTTCCTCTCTCTCAGCAGGCTCCGTACTTACCTGGTCATCCATGGCTTCTGATTGAGGTAAACCCAAATACATTTATCCACTGTGACAATGTCCATGCAATATTTAATGTAGCACAGCACACTATCACTGAACATATTAAGGTCCGAATGTTCAAAAATGTCCCAGTTAGTGCTTCTAAGACAGTCCTGTAGCTGCTCAACAGCTCCCTCTGGCCAGGTTTTAATTACTTTTGTACTATTTGGAGCAGTTTTCCTAAGTGGGATATATGCCGGAATTAAAAACAACGACATGTGATCAGAGCGGCCCAAGTGAGGTAGCGGTATAGCCCTGTAGCCTTGTCTGATATTCCTATAGACTTTATCCAGTGTATTATCTCCTCTGGTAGCACACTTAACGTGTTGATAAAATTTAAGAAGCACTGATTTCAAATCTGCATGATTAAAATCCCCAGTGACAGCAACATAGGAGAAAAGTAATTTATAGCTCATGTTACTCTGGAAGAAACATACTTCTTATTTGTATGTGTTAACATGTATTTGAAATTGTAAGATTTTTTGCGACAGTGGTCCTTTAAATAGCATCTCATTTGTTACAGTTGGCTACTTGGCAACTGAACCTATGTAAGCACTTTATAAATCATAAGTTTAACTGTAACATAGGCAAGAAGTTTTTTATTTTGCATAGGACCTCTACTATCCTCTATAATAAAACCCAAGTGTCCCTCCGTACTGCTGTCTCTGTGTCCTTGGGTCCGTGCTTTTTGCTAATGCGCATGTGTGCAGCACGGACCCGGACAGCCGCTGAGACAGGAGGACGGGGCCAGTGAGCAGGGCAGGCGTGTGTGCGGGCGGACGGGTGCGCGCACATGCGCACTGTTAAAAAACAGACCTAGAGCCCGTTTTTAAATGGGCTTGGGTCTACTAGTATACTATATTGCTGTTAAAATCTGCTAGGAGTACCGTATATACTCGCATATAAGCCGACCCGCATATAAGCCGACCCCCCAACTTTTCCCTGAAAAACCAGGGAAAAATGATTGACCCCCATATAAGCCAGGGGTAGGAAATGCTGGATTGGTGCAGCCCCCCAGTGTGTCCCAGTATAGCTAGTATAGTGTCCAGTATAGGTAGGTAGTGTCCAGTATAGCTAGTATAGTGCCCAGTATAGCCAGTATAGTGCCCAGTATAGCGCCCAGTATGGGTAGGTAGTGCCTCAGTTTAGCTAGTATAGTGCCCAGTTTAGCTAGTATAGTGCCCAGTTTAGCTAGTATAGTGCCCCAGTATGGCTAGTATAGTGCTCCAGTATGGCTAGTAAAGTGCCCAGTTTAGCCAGTATAGTGGCCAGTGTAGCGCCCAGTATGGGTAGGTAGTGCCTCAGTATAGTGCCCAGTTTAGCCAGTATAGTGCCCAGTTTAGCCAGTATAGTGCCCAGTTTAGCTAGTATAGTGCCCCAGTATGGCTAGTAAAGTGCCCAGTTTAGCTAGTATAGTGCCCAGTTTAGCTAGTATAGTGCCCAGTTTAGCTAGTATAGTGCCCAGTTTAGCCAGTATAGTGCCCAGTTTAGCCAGTATAGTGCCCAGTTTAGCCAGTATAGTGCCCAGTTTAGCTAGTATAGTGCCCCAGTTTAGCTAGTATAGTGCCCAGTTTAGCTAGTATAGTGCCCAGTTTAGCCAGTATAGTGCCCAGTTTAGCTAGTATAGTGCCCAGTTTAGCCAGTATAGTGCCCAGTTTAGCCAGTATAGTGCCCAGTTTAGCCAGTATAGTGCGCAGTTTAGCCAGTATAGTGCCCCAGTTTAGCCAGTATAGTGCCCCAGTTTAGCCAGTATAGTGCCCAGTTTAGCCAGTATAGTGCCCAGCATAGGTAGGTAGTGCTCCCCCCGCAGCCGCCGCTGCTATTACCTGCTTAGGCAGTGGCCGCTTCCTAATCCGCGTTTCCCTTCTGAACTTTCAGAGTGTATCACAGCAGCGCGCCCGGCGCTGCTGCTGTGACGATGCAGAGTGCAGGAAAGAGCGCGGCTCCCTATAGCGGCGCTCTGTATCGCCGTTACCAGGGGAACCGATCTTTCCTGCCCCCTGCATCGTCACAGCAGCAGCGCCAGGCGCGCTGCTGTGATACACTCTGAAAGTTCAGAAGGGGAACGCGGATTAGAAAGCGGCCGCTGCCTAAGCAGGTAATAGCAGTGGCGGCCGCGGGGGGGAGGGGGGGGAGGGGGGCGCGGACCACCCACCACCCACCACTAGACCACCAGGGAAGACTCGCATACAAGCCGACCCCCCAACTTTTGACACCCTTTTTGGGGGTCAAAAATTCGGCTTGTATGCAAGTATATACAGTAATCTCAGGTCCTAAGATGAATTCAGTAATTCTCAGAACAATAACTTGTGACAAATAATTGTACAGCACATGTGTATGTGAAGGGAGAATCTTTACTGCAAACTCTTGTACTCCACTATCACAACATATTAGAAAATCAGTGTGGGTGCTATATAAAAGCACAAACTGTGAGGAAAGCCTTCCCTAGACTTCCTGATTAAATATAAATAATTACTTTTGGCATAAAGAATTATTTGCATTCACTAATTAGATTCTCCTGCAATGCTTCATACGCATGCTGGTTTATAGTCACCTGAGGTGATTGTTCATAAGCATTTCAGGTAAGAGTCCTTTCACACTGCATCCTTTGTAAAACAGACAATATATAATCAGATTGCAACCTGAGGCAATTATATTGCAATGGTACTATCACACTGTCGTGTTAGCAATGTAATGTGACAAATTCCATTGAAATAATGTGCAGCTTGCTGTGCATTACTGGACGACGCAAGCAATTGCGGTGTAAGAATAACTCTATGGACATGCAGACTCCACAGTGTGCAACCTATCGCACTGGTAACGTGCAATGTGAGTTTTTAAAGTGGGATAAAACTCTGACATAACATTCAATAAAAATGTGTTTTCATACTTTGCATTACCCATACAGTTATCATATTTGCTTTTGTGCACAAGTAATATTGTCTGTCTACAAATTACAAATTTCCAAAGCAGAGTTTATTTTTTCTGAAAGTTGCCATTGCATTTTATTGCATTGCTGCTGTAGTTATATATTAAAATATATCCAGTGAACACGTCTCAGCTCAGTAAAGCTCAGATTCAACATTTACTTAAATGTATCTGTCAAAGGAATGTAAACAAAAGTTAATGTTATCACCTCTTTGGATGCAGCCAGAAGCTTTCCACTGAAGAAAGGAGCTTTCTACTGAAGAACAAGTGCTGTGTTTAACTGTTTGAATGCTGTTCTGCTACAATTTTTTTGTGGTAGTAGATTTTATGCTGTAAATAATGTTTTAGAGCATAGAGAAAATGCTAAGTTTCATACCACTTTAACACCGTTGCAATCTTGTTTTTTCAGGATGTGCAATGCTACGAGTACCGTGTGAACTTTAGCATGTGCACAAGTGTCCACATTGGTGGCCTACCCTTCAGCGGTCTGACTAGAGAATTATTGGCCTAAAGATATTGTAGTTCCAGCTGTGAGGGCATCTTCTGCTCAGCCTCCCTTCTACTCTCTTCACTGGGCAGAATAGGCTGCGTGGCTCTAGTTTCTGGCAGTGTTTATCCAACGACTTTATGCAGCTTAAGTATTTCCCATAACCACACGTGTTGCTCACCCATTGTCAGAGGTGAAGATAAAGAGAGTGTTGTTTAGAATTCCCAATTTCTGTACAGTTTGTAGCAGTTCCCCTACTGTACCATCCATCTCCAGCAATGCATCTCCATACTTTCCTCTTATAGAGCGCCCTGCATAGCGAGAACTCGCAAACTGGGGGTAATGAGTGTGCTGTAAAACAAACACATTGTAATCAGCAAGTTAGAATATATTTCAAGCTGGAAAAAAATATTAGCTATGGTGTGTTTAGACTCTAAACACACCATAGCTAATATTTTCCTCTCCTGAAATGATCATTCCTGATAGTTTCAGCTGCAAATATAAAATATGTACAGGTGTTCCCTGATAATACCACCTTCTCCAGAGATCTGCTGGGATGGATCTTTTACCCACTTCCTATCTGTCTGTAGGAACACAAGTATGAGAACATCAGGACCAGCTCCAAATACAATCTGGAAAAATTAATCAAAGAAAAGCAATCAAAAAGACCCACACATGCTTTACTTGGAATATTGATGTGATCAAATAATGAATTGATCGGATTGGAATATGTGAAAATCATTACTCTAAACTTTAGAGTTTATTTTTCCAGATTGTATTGTATTGTATTGCGGCTTTCCTGGCGGAGATAGGCGGAAATAGACGATCTCTGTTGGGTCCGCTCTACTGCGCAGGCGCAGGAGACTTGTGCCTGCGCAGTAGAGTGGCCTGACAGCAATTGGCTATTTCCACCTATCTCCAAGGCGGAGAGCCGATACTTCGCCTGCGCTGGAGCGGGGAAGGTAATAATTTACATCCCCGCTGTTCGGGGAGCTTTATCGCCGCCGCCGTGGGACCGAGGAGGACGGGGGAAGCCTCAACAGGATCCGGAGGCTTCCCCCAGTCGAGGCGAGTACCCCCCAGGAGACGTTTTTCTTTATACAGGTTTTCTTTAAGGGCTAGCCTACTGTGCTCAATTGTGTTGCAGAATGATTCTGCATGTCAACTCACTGCCCATACAATTCTATGAGCCTGTTCACAGTACTCTGTTGTAACGGGGTCACGAAATAGCCGTGAGAAACGCAGGTGAATCTGGAAATTTCCTGATCGCTCCCTGTCGGATCTGTGCAGTCGTGCAAGCGATCAGAAAACTACATTTTTGTATTCTTGTTAAACCAGAGATCTGTCCCCCTGTGAGCAAAGCTTTCCCCTCACCCCTCAAGAATGTTACCCGTGGCCAGATTCCCTGCAGGGACCAGCTTATTCCCCCCTCAGCCAGATGGCTCCATGAAAAGAGCCAGGAAACTGGTAGTGTTGGGCGAACACCTAGATGTTCGGGTTCGCGAACGTTCGCCGAACATCGCCGCAATGTTTGGGTGTTCGACCCGAACTCCGAACATAATGGAAGTCAATGGGGACCCGAACTTTTGTGCTTTGTAAAGCTTCCTTACATGCTACATACCCCAAATTTGCAGGGTATGTGCACCTTGGGAGTGGGTACAAGAGGAAAAAAAAATTAGCAAAAAGAGCTTATAGTTTTTGAGAAAATCGATTTTAAAGTTTCAAAGGGAAAACTGTCTTTTAAATGCGGGAAATGTCTGTTTTCTTTGCACAGGTAACATGCTTTTTGTCGGCATGCAGTCATAAATGTAATACATATAAGAGGTTCCAGGAAAAGGGACCGGTAACGCTAACCCAGCAGCAGCACACGTGATGGAACAGGAGGAGGGTGGCGCAGGAGGAGAAGGCCACGCTTTGAGACACAACAACCCAGGCCTTGCATGAGGACAAGAAGCGTGCGGATAGCAATTTGTGTTTTGTCGCCATGCAGTCATAAATTTAATACAGATGAGAGGTTCAATAAACAGGGACCGGAAACACTAACCCATCACAGATGTTCATTGTTCATGTTACTTGGTTGGGGTCCGGGAGTGTTGCGTAGTCGTTTCCAATCCAGGATTGATTCATTTTAATTTGAGTCCGATGGTCTGCATTTTCTGTGGAGAGGCGGATACGCCGATCTGTGACGATGCCTCCGGCAGCACTAAAACAGCGTTCCGACATAACGCTGGCTGCCGGGCAAGCCAGCACCTCTATTGCGTACATTGCCAGTTTGTGCCAGGTGTCTAGCTTCGATACCCAATAGTTGAAGGGTGCAGATGGATTGTTCAACACAGCTATGCCATCTGACATGTAGTCCTTGACCATCTTCTCCAGGCGATCGGTGTTGGAGGTGGATCTGCACGCTTGCTGTTCTGTGTGCTGCTGCATGGGTGTCAGAAAATTTTCCCACTCCAAGGACACTGCCGATACCATTCCCTTTTGGGCACTAGCTGCGGCTTGTGTTGTTTGCTTCCCTCCTGGTCGTCCTGGGTTTGCAGAAGTCAGTCTGTCGGCGTACAACTGGCTAGAGGAGGGGGAGGATGTCAATCTCCTCTTTAAAGTCTCCACAAGGGCCTGCTGGTATTCTTCCATTTTGACCTGTCGGACTCTTTCTTCAAGCAGTTTTGGAACATTGTGTTTGTACCGTGGATCCAGAAGGGTATAAACCCAGTAATTGGTGTTGTCCAGAATGCGCACAATGCGTGGGTCACGTTCAATGCAGTCCTAGGCCGAAGAAGCCATAGCCTAGGGTCACAAAAACCTGTTTATTTGGGCTATTTCAATGGTAGTGATGGTGACGTACATAAATCTCAGCCATGGCCGTTAGCAACGTCTGAATTTCACGAAATGTCTCATGCAGGTAGAAGACATATTGTTAGACTTGGATTTCAAAGATGGGGTCCCTACATCTCTGCAAACCAGAGTTACAGGGGTCCAAAATTGGTAAAATCCCCCATAGACTTTCATTGCCTCCCTATTTCACTTTCCAAAATCTCACATCTTTTCAAAGGGCAATGGCTCAGCAGTACCAAATTTTCTAGCATTGTAGGGACCCTTAGGGGGAACATGACTGGTGAGTTTCGGGCCCCTAGGCCAAAGAGGTCATAGCCTAGGGTCACAAAAACCTGTTTATTTGGGCTATTTCAATGGTAGTGATGGTGACGTACATAAATCTCAGCTATGGCCGTTAGCAACGTCTGAATTTCACGAAATGTCTCATGCAGGTAGAAGACATATTGTTAGACTTGGATTCCAAAGATGGGGTCCCTACATCTCTGCAAACCAGAGTTACATGGGTCCAAAATTGGTAAAATCCCCCATAGGCTTTCATTGGGCCTACTATTTACCGTTCCAAAATCTCACACCATTTCAAAGGGCAATGGCTCAGCAGTGGCAAAACTCACCAGTCATGATCCCCCTAAGGGTCCCTACAATGCTAGAAAATTTGGTACTGCTGAGCCATTGCCCTTTGAAAAGATGTGAGATTTTGGAAAGTGAAATAGGGAGGCAATGAAAGTCTATGGGGGATTTTACCAATTTTGGACCCCTGTAACTCTGGTTTGCAGAGATGTAGGGACCCCATCTTTGGAATCCAAGTCTAACAATATGTCTTCTACCTGCATGAGACATTTCGTGAAATTCAGACGTTGCTAACGGCCATGGCTGAGATTTATGTACGTCACCATCACTACCATTGAAATAGCCCAAATAAACAGGTTTTTGTGACCCTAGGCTATGACCTCTTCGGCCTAGGACTGCATTGAACGCGACCCACGCATTGTGCGCATTCTGGACAACACCAATTACTGGGTTTATACCCTTCTGGATTCACGGTACAAACACAATGTTCAAAACTGCTTGAAGAAAGAGTCCGACAGGTCAAAATGGAAGAATACCAGCAGGCCCTTGTGGAGACTTTAAAGAGGAGATTGACATCCTCCCCCTCCTCTAGCCAGTTGTTCGCCGACAGACTGACTTCCGCAAACCCAGGACGACCAGGAGGGCAGCAAACAACACAAGCCGCAGCTAGTGCCCAAAAGGGAATGGTATCGGCATTGTACTTGGAGTGGGAAAATTTTCTGACACCCATGCAGCAGCACACAGAACAGCAAGCGTGCAGATCCACCTCCAACACCGATCGCCTGGAGAAGATGGTCAAGGACTACATGTCAGATTGCATAGCTGTGTTGAACAATCCATCTGCACCCTTCAACTATTGGGTATCGAAGCTAGACACCTGGCACAAACTGGCAATGTACGCAATAGAGGTGCTGGCTTGCCCGGCAGCCAGCGTTATGTCGGAACGCTGTTTCAGTGCTGCCGGAGGCATCGTCACAGATCGGCGTATCCGCCTCTCCACAGAAAATGCAGACCGTCTGACTCAAATTAAAATGAATCAATCCTGGATTGGAAACGACTACGCAACACTCCCGGACCCCAACCAAGTAACATGAACAATGAACATCTGTGATGGGTTAGCGTTTCCGGTCCCTGTTTATTGAACCTCTCATCTGTATTACATTTATGACTGCATGGCGACAAAACGCAAATTGCTATCCGCACGCTTCTTGTCCTCATGCAAGGCCTGGGTTGTTGTGTCTCAAAGCGTGGCCTTCTCCTCCTGCGCCACCCTCCTCCTGTTCCATCACATGTGCTGCTGCTGGGTTAGCGTTACCGGTCCCTTTTCCTGGAAACTCTTATATGTATTACATTTATGACTGCATGCCGACAAAAAGCATGTTACCTGTGCAAAGAAAACAGACATTTCCCGCATTTAAAAAAGACAGTTTTCCCTTTGAAACTTTAAAATCGATTTTCTCAAAAACTATAAGCTCTTTTTGCTAAATTTTTTTTCCTCTTGTACCCACTCCCAAGGTGCACATACCCTGTAAATTTGGGGTATGTAGCATATAAGGAGGCTTTACAAAGCACGAAAGTTCGGGTCCCCATTGACTTCCATTATGTTCGGAGTTCGGCTCGAACACCCGAACATCGCGGCCATGTTCGGCCCGAACCCGAACATCTAGATGTTCGCCCAACACTACACGTGACCCGTTCGGCCAATCACAGCGCTAGCCGAACGTTCGGGTAACGTTCGGCCATGCGCTCTTAGTTCGGCCATATGGCCGAACAGTTTGGCCGAACACCATCAGGTGTTCGGCCGAACTCGAACATCACCCGAACAGGTTGATGTTCTGCAGAACCCGAACAGTGGCGAACACTGTTCGCCCAACACTAGAAACTGGCTCTCCAGGGGGGCCATGACAAAGCAGCCGGAGCGGCACCGACAAGGCAGATATGAAAGCATGTGGGATATGGTTTCTTAACTATTAAATGGAGACCGTATATCGCACAGCTATAAAATTCATATAGTCTTATTCGTTAAAGTCTGCCCAACGCGCTGATATAACACTCATGGCAATATCTCATCCAGTTATTGCGGTATAAATCTTCTCAGGAACCTGAGAAGCTGCCTTAGTAATGTCTGATGTCATATTAATCGGTATTTTCTGACGATCAGGAATCTGCTACACACCTAAATATGACATGCACCGTTTGTGAGTTACGTCATTTTAGAAGTTTAAGCCTAAATCTCTCCCCAAGGACTTGAACTGTGGTTGGTTGGTAACTCAGAGGGGGCTGGCCATGCCACACCCCCAAACCAGCTTCATCAAAAGCACATGGCCGGCAAGCGGACCTCAGTCCTCCAAATTCCATCTGTATGAGAGCATGTCTGTTGCCAGCCAGAGCCGTAGACGTAATTGTAACAGCACCAATGGTTGGTCGATGTGCTCTAATCGCCTTTGGAGTCACAAGTTACAAGTCCATAAACTCCATCAGATTAGCACCATCTAAAATTGGTTTTATTCAGCAATCTTCAGATAAAATGTTACATCAGATAAAAATCCCCATGTGGGTATGCCTTAGATGACGCACAGGCGTTTCGGGCCGCTCTCAGTCCTTTATCAAATCATGGCAGGCCCACAATGACAACAGACTGTTTATCCCAAACCTATAAGGTCCACAAGTGGACCACATAGAAGACTACTGTTTAGCATACATGCATATTCATTGATGGCACAAAAACCAATCACATTGTACGTTTCATAATGAATCTAGTGATTACCAATTAAACAGTGTCATATTCATGCAGATCAGCAAACATAACATGACAGATGTAAGGGACACTCACCCAAATCTCCCTCATGTATAAAAACCGAGTGGAGATATATAAATATGGATCACCGTGTCCCTACCTAACCATACATCTACAGGCTCAAAGAGCCAATCAGAATAAAGCCTACTACGTCCGCTCATAGGACTCCTACGTGTGGCGACCAATCCCAAGCGGCATTGCAAACCTTCAAAACCCCACACGGAGCACGGGCCAATCAGAAGACAGGGCCCATTTCACGTCATACCGAAGAGGAGGTTGCCAGTACGGGACCAATCCTCATAACGCCGACAACGTCCGCCAGTTCAACACAGCCAGTGGGTGGAGCGTCTCTACGTAATATCGCAACCCACCTATCAGGTTCAACCAATCCCGGCGACTCCGCTGATATATTCATAAGGCCACAATCAAAACAATGTCGGACGCATCACATGATACCAATGGTCACGTGTTCGTCGCTCAGCCTATCACGGGCGGGCCGACACAGTCCGCCTCAAAAGCAGGGGGTGCGTCCAACGTGATGCAAAGAATCACATGGGCGCACACCAGCCAATCCGCTCATGCGACCCGGAACGGCAGCGCATATGACAATTAGCCATGCGGGTATGTTAGTAAGCCTCCGCCCTCAGTCATCATCACTAACCTGAACCTAACCTGAACCTGATAGGTGGGTTGCGATATTACGTAGAGACGCTCCACCCACTGGCTGTGTTGAACTGGCGGATGTTGTCGGCGTTATGAGATTGGTCCCGTACTGGCAACCTCCTCTTCGGTATGACGTGAAATGGGCCCTGTCTTCTGATTGGCCCGTGCTCCGTGTGGGGTTTTGAAGGTTTGCAATGCCGCTTGGGATTGGTCGCCACACGTAGGAGTCCTATGAGCGGACGTAGTAGGCTTTATTCTGATTGGCTCTTTGAGCCTGTAGATGTATGGTTAGGTAGGGACACGGTGATCCATATTTATATATCTCCACTTGGTTTTTATACATGAGGGAGATTTGGGTGAGTGTCCCTTACATCTGTCATGTTATGTTTGCTGATCTGCATGAATATGACACTGTTTAATTGGTAATCACTAGATTCATTATGAAACGTACAATGTGATTGGTGTTTGTGCCATCAATGAATATGCATGTATGCTAAACAGTAGTCTTCTATGTGGTCCACTTGTGGACCTTATAGGTTTGGGATAAGCAGTCTGTTGTCATTGTGGGCCTGCCATGATTTGATAAAGGACTGAGAGCGGCCCGAAACGCCTGTGCGTCATCTAAGGCATACCCACATGGGGATTTTTATCTGATGTAACATTTTATCTGAAGATTGCTGAATAAAACCAATTTTAGATGGTGCTAATCTGATGGAGTTTATGTTGCCAGCCAGAGGACACATGGTTGGCATCCACCTTGTCTGAACTTTGCTCTGATCTGAAACAAAGAATTTAGCTGAAATTAAAACCAAGGACTTTATGATTTTCCCACCAAAAGGACATCTTCCATGAACCTAAGTATTTTATCCTTTTCTTTTCATACTGCGTTATTAATGTCTCTATAATTGTTGATTTTAACGATTTTCTGTATATATTAATTATTTATATTGCACGTAAATAAAGACTTTATCAAAGTCGTTAACTGTTCCGCTACACCTGCTATACAGCCATACACAGAAACTGAACCCAGACTTCTGAAGAGACGCTACTATTGTATTGTTGTTAGCTAGACAGAATAGAGTGTGTTTAACCATTTTTATTTGTAGATCTAGGCTCAGACAGTCAGCGGGCTCCTCTGTCCCATGGTAACAGAGGTGGTGGCAGTTATACCCTGAACTAGTGTGTAAGTTGTAATTACCGTAACTCACAGGCTCCCTTCTAGTCGGGCTGCTGCCCAAATTCCGTCGATTCCTGTGCACCGATTGCGACCACAGTTTGCATGGTCTGTGTGCTGAATCCGTTTGGAAGGCAAATTGCGTTCCAACCACTAGGACTCCTCTGACAGTGTTTGGCAGTGGTTGGGATCTGTGTTGTGCTGAAAGTATCTAAGATAGCGCTAGCGCTATCAAGAAACGAACTAATTCGTTGGTGTAGCTGGAATGCAATATATTTTTTATATATACAGAGAGACTGTGTAGCCAGTACCCCTCTCCAAAAGTTTTATTTTATTTGGCGTGGAAATGTCCGGGAACTACAAGAACATGTGCCTGGCGGACCTGCAAAATCTTGGCCAAGCGAGATGCATTGACGTCGGCCGCAAGAAACACCAGGACCTGGTAACGGACTTGTTCCAATGGGATACCCAGCAACTGCGGGAGCCGGGTGTGTCCGCTGAAGTGGATACCAGCCCACCTGACCCAAGTCAAGACCAGCCCACCTGACCCAAGTCAAGGGGAACCAGAGACTGAAAATTTTGAGCGTACAGAGGTTGAGCATCCTGCGGGCCCTGTTGCAACAGTTACGCCAAAGACTGTCAGTGTGGACCCCAATCCCAGAGAGTTTCTGAAAGTACTCGCCCGGAACCGGCCAGTACTGGACTGTCCGTTTGTACTGATCCACTAATGCAGCAGGCATTACGGAAGCTGATGGACACTGAACTGGAAAAGTACATGCAGTACATGGCAGAGCGAGAGGAGCGCCAGGCTGCAGAAGCACGTGAGGCGTGCCAATCTGCAGAACGCAACGCGGAGAGGAATGCTGCTGAGCGAGAACGGGAGCTCCAACGACAGCATGAGCTAAACATGGCAAAAGTTCAAAAGGCCAGCCGGAGTTCCCCGCCCAGCCTCCCTGCTGAAGGAACTGCATCACCCGTAAGTGCAAAATTTAAATTTGCTAATATTGAAAAAGACACTGACATTGACTTGTTTTTGCAATCTTTTGAAAAAGCATGCCGTCAGTATCATCTGTCCCAAGACCAGTGGGCCAGGCATCTGACACCTTTGCTGCGCTACAAAGCACTTGATGCTTTCGCAGAGTTACCTGCGGACAAAGATAATGAGTATGCTGCTATAAAAGATGCTATCATTACCAAATACCAGCTGATGCCAGAAGCCTATCGCAAAAAGTTCAGGTCCTGGCAGAAAAAGTCTTCTGATTCTTACCGAGATGTGGTCAGCAGCTTGCTCACCACACTCCGCCAGTGGACTCTAGGCCTCACCAATGGGTCTTATGATGTCCTGGAGGACTTGATAGTCCTAGAACAGTTTCTGAACATTTGCCCTGCTGATGTACGACAGTTTGTGCTGGAGCGCAAGCCTGCGTCAGCAACTGTCGCTGCAGACCTTGCTGAAACTTTTGCAACTACCCGGGTGCCTGACACATGCAGAACTGCACCATCCAGCTGGAGAGGAGGTCAGCCCAATACTCTGGCAGACTCTCCTGCCCCTGCGAGCTGTCAGCCACAGAGACCACCCAGTGCAGCTGCTGCGCCCAAGCCTGCAGCACCTGAGGGAGTCACCTGTAACTACTGCCGCCAGCCCGGACACATGAAATTCGACTGTCCAAAGCGGAGGCAGACACCACCAGCACCTGGATCATCTGTATCACCTGTACCTCACCCACAGCAGAGGCAACCAGCCAGCGAACCACAGCCTGGATCATCAAATATTGTCCTGTTTGCCCGCGGAAAGGAAATCTGCGACCGAACCGACCAGCAGCAGCCTGTTAGAGTGAACGACAAGGTTGTCACCGGATTTCGAGACACTGGAGCTGACATCACGTTAGTTCACTCACACCTTGTGCCAGAGGAGAGCATCAGCTCCAGCCGATCCCTTGCCCTTACTGGAGTAGAGGGCACCCTTTTACACATAGCCCAGGCGAGAGTGAAGATCGACTGGGGGGTGGGGGTCCAAGAAAGGGTTGTTGGGGTTGTGAAGGATCTCCCAGTCCCTGTGTTGCTGGGGACTGATTTGGGCAAGCTTGTGTCCTATTACGAACCTGCCACAACCGCCTTGTCGCTCACGGAAGGAGACGGACTCTCCGCCCACCAACAGGTACTTTATACACTTGGGGGGGGGGGGGGCACCAGGGGGAGGTGGGTTGAAAGTGCCCAGTTCAAGAGTACCAGGTTCAATAGTGCCTGCTTCAAAGGCACCTGAGTTTAATGCACGAACTGTCTGTCGTGATGATGTAACTGTTCCTGAGTTTAATGTACAACCTGTCTGTAATGAAAATGTGTCTATACCTGTCAATGTCATTAATGCATGTGTCAATGATGTGAAGAATGTTGATTATTGTAATGACAATGATGTGCCTGTACTAGCAGTCACCCAGGGTGCTGCCAGAATTGTGGGCTCAGCACTGAACTCCTCGTTCAGTACTGACCCCAGCGAAGAGATCTTTCAGCCGCTGACTTCATGTGTCATAGGCCAGCTGGTTGAAACTGATAGCGCTGTACTCACAACAGCACTACAAAGTGACCCAAGCCTGGAGGCCCTCAGGCAGCAAGCCTCTGAGTCCCTCGCAGATGGGGCCGCTTTCAAGGTGTACTGGGAAGGTGGGAGACTGTACAGTGAGTCTGTACAGCCCCCTACAGGTAGATCACTTGCGAATACCAAATGGCTTGTGGTCCCGAGTGCGTTCAGCGGACATGTGCTGAAATCCGCACATGGTACTCCTCTGACAGGGCACTCAGGTGTCCGCAAGACACTTGCCTGTATTCGGAAACTTGGCCCAGGATGAACAGGGATGTAGCCAAATACTGCAAAGCATGTGCCGTCTGTCAGGAGCTGGGAAGGTCCAGGGATTCCCGCGGGGTTCCCTTAGGTCCACAGCCACTTAGCAGGGAAACGCTGCGGGGGCTGGCTTTGACCTACCCAACCTACTGCCCATTGTCAGCAGTCCTTGCAGACGCCACATCCGAATGCAGTGGCGCAAACGCCCTGTCCAGAACGGTCCAGGTCAGTCAAACCTGAGGGTAGCGGACAGCAACCTGTCCAGGTGAACCGAGCCACAGGCTCCAATAAGTTCTCCCTCCGTACTGGCAGCTCGAGACCAGTCAGCCAGATCAGCGGCAACGTCACACATCTTGCTGATGCATGTCTGTATGCCTTTTCCCCGGGGGGTGCTGTCACGGAATAGCCGTGAGAAACGCAGGTGAATCTGGAGAATTCACAATCGATTTCCCGATCGCTCCTTGTCGGATCTGTGCAGTCATACAAGCGATCAGAAAATGACATTTTTGTATTCTTGTTAAACCAGAGATCTGTCCCCTTTGAGCAAAGCTTTCCCCTCACCCCTCAAGAATGTCACACGTGGCCAGATTCCCTGCAGGGACCAGCTCATTCCCCCACAGCCAGATGGCTCCATGAAAAGAGTCAGGAAACTGGCTCTCTAGGGGGGCCATGACAAAGCAGCCGGAGCGGCACCGACAAGGCAGATATGAAAGCATGTGGCATATGGTTTCTTACCTATTAAATGGAGACCATATATCGCACAGCTATAAAATTCATATAGTCTTATTCGTTAAAGTCTGCCCAACGCGCTGATATAACACTCATGGCAATATCTCGTCCGGTTATTGCGGTATAAATCTTCTCAGGAACCTGAGAAGCTGCCTTAGTAATGTCTGATGTCATATTAATCGGTATTTTCTGACGATCAGGAATCTGCTACCCACCTAAATATGACATGCATCGTTTGTGAGTTACGGCATTTTAGAAGTTTAAGGCTAAATCTCTCCCCAAGGACTTGAACTGTGGTTGGTTGGTAACTCAGGGGGCTGGCATTGCCACACCCCCAAACTAGCTTCATCAAAAGCACATGGCCGGCAGGCGGACCTCAGTCCTCCAAATTCCATCTGTATGAGAGCATGTCTGTTGCCAGCCAGAGGACACATGGTTGGCGGCCATCTTGCCTGAACTTTGCTCTGATCTGAAACAAAGAATTTTGCTGAAATTGAAACCAAGGACTTTATGATTTTCCCACCAAAAGGACATCTTCTATGAACCTAAGTATTTTATCCTTTTCTTTTCATACTGCGTTATTAAAGTTTCTATAATTGTTGATTTTAACGATTTTCTGTATATTAATTAACATACAATTTTTATGGCGCTGGTAAGTAACCCTACACAAGCTGCGTGTTGTAGAGGGATACCTTCAACCCTCTCTCAATGTAATACCACAAAATCTAATGTAATCACAACTCGCGCTAATTCTGTATTCTATAGAATAAATTTTATTAAAATATAATGTATAAAATTCCAAAATTCCACACTCCACACTCCACACTCATACACACCACAACCACTCAATATTGTTATAGGGCCCTTTAAATCAGCAGTGCTTTAATTGCCAACTAACTATAATAAGTTCGATAGGAATCACTTATCAATGCACAGAAGGGATCCAATTTGTGCTTAAACTTGTGAATAGATAGTTCTTATGTTTATAGATAACACATTTATTATGCAGAAGCGCTCATATCTGTGCATGAAGGGGATCCAATTTAAATTGTCCCGTTTTCATTGAGGAAAATTACAAACAGATCCTACTTATGTTGTCTCAGAGTGACAGGGTTCAGGTCTCTTATATAGGAGCTCTGTTAGTAATCACTTAGTATCCAGTACAACGATTCCTTGTATGTTTAATTCTTATATGTCAGTCTCTCATAGCCAGCTGCACTCACCACGGATTCTTTTCTGAAAACCGCTCTGATGCAAGTGCTTATTCTCTACGATCTCCGCGCTGCCTTCCACTGTCGGCGGTGTTCAGGCGGGGCCGCTCTGGTTGTCCACAGAGTCCCCTCGCTGTACTACTTTCGCCCAGCTGGTACCGGTGTGCGCTAGTTGGGTGACGTCACCACTGCAGGGTATTGGATCTTTGTTATTCAGAACGGCTGCTGCGCGCTGTAGGTCAGCCAGATCCTTGCCCTTCCACACTCCGATTAACGTCGGTCCTCTTCAGAAGGATTTTGGTAACCAAAATCCTTCTGAAGAGGACCGACGTTAATCGGTCGAAACGCGTTAAGGTTAATTTGATTTACTATTACGATCAGTTAAGGGCAAGGATCTGGCTGACCTACAGCGCGCAGCAGCCGTTCTGAATAACAAAGATCCAATACCCTGCAGTGGTGACGTCACCCAACTAGCGCACACCGGTACCAGCTGGGCGAAAGTAGTACAGCGAGGGGACTCTGTGGACAACCAGAGCGGCCCCGCCTGAACACCGCCGACAGTGGAAGGCAGCGCGGAGATATCGTAGAGAATAAGCACTTGCATCAGAGCGGTTTTCAGAAAAGAATCCGTGGTGAGTGCAGCTGGCTATGAGAGACTGACATATAAGAATTAAACATACAAGGAATCGTTGTACTGGATACTAAGTGATTACTAACAGAGCTCCTATATAAGAGACCTGAACCCTGTCACTCTGAGACAACATAAGTAGGATCTGTTTGTAATTTTCCACAATGAAAACGGGACAATTTAAATTGGATCCCCTTCATGCACAGATATGAGCGCTTCTGCATAATAAATGTGTTATCTATAAACATAAGAACTATCTATTCACAAGTTTAAGCACAAATTGGATCCCTTCTGTGCATTGATAAGTGATTCCTATCGAACTTATTATAGTTAGTTGGCAATTAAAGCACTGCTGATTTAAAGGGCCCTATAACAATATTGAGTGGTTGTGGTGTGTATGAGTGTGGAGTGTGGAGTGTGGAATTTTGGAATTTTATACATTATATTTTAATAAAATTTATTCTATAGAATACAGAATTAGCGCGAGTTGTGATTACATTAGATTTTCTGTATATATTAATTATTTATATTGCACGTAAATAAAGACTTTATCAAAGTCGTTTACTGTTCCGCTACTCCTGCTATACAGCCATACACAGAAACTGAACCCAGGCTTCTGAAGAGACGCTACTATTGTACTGTTAGCTAGACAGAATAGAGTGTGTTTAACCATTTTTATTTGTAGATCTAGGCTCAGACAGTCAGCGGGCTCCTCTGTCCCATGGTAACAGAGGTGGTGGCAGTTATACCCTGAACTAGTGTGTAAGTTGTAATTACCGTAACTCACAGGCTCCCTTCTAGTCGGGCTGCTGCCCAAATTCCGTTGATTCCTGTGCACCGATTGCGACCACAGTTTGCATGGTCTGTGTGCTGAAACCGATTGGAAGGCATATTGCGTTCCGACCACTAGGGCTCCTGTGACAAACGGATCTCGTTATTCTAACTCACTGCAAGCAGGCATTGTATTAAAGTCTAAGTCCAGTTTCCATTGCAATTCAGTCATAACGCATGTGTTATGCAACTGACCACTGTGAATGCAGCCTAAGGGCTGAGTTTTTAAGATTGCATTCTAAGCAGCAGCTGTGACAGGACTAGTAGTATATGTAGCTAGGTTTATCTCATAATGCAACATGTAATTTTAGGATCAGGCACTTTCACAACACTGTGCAAGGGGGTGGGGGGCAAGAAGAAAAAGATTTACTGCAGGAAAGATGGTTTCTTGTTTTGTCTGTGCCCTAGCATCTATTTGAAAATGCATTAAATGAAAGGCACATCCAGTTCTTCTTCAACCCTTTAAAGGGAAAGGTCCTATGCAAGCATTTCACACACACAGTCGGCAGTGAGCAAAAAGTAAATAAACCTAACAAAGTCAGAGGATACACACAACACCTCTAACACCTCCAGTAAACAGAGACTGTTACATGTAAAAAGAAATAATGGCAGTGCTCCTAGGCTCCTTTCACACTATGTCCGTTGCATCAGACAATATATGCCATTATATTTCAATGGGGCCTGATACATTGCTCGGTTTGCGGTGTGACAAATATCATTGGAATAACGCACTGCCTGCAATGATTTACCAGTTAACGCGTTCAGGGTGCAATGCAACTATGGACTGCACTGTACACGTTGCATCACACTATTAGAGAGAGTCTAATTGGTTTTCAACACCTGTTGTAGCTGTAGTGAGTACATTGTGTGACAATTATTAGCCGAGGCAACAGAACGGATATCAAGGCTAATGCTGAGCATAAACCTTGATGTGGTAAGTAAATATCTAACCAATACTGATCATGTACCACCTTGCTACAGGGCCGCACAAGACATCTGATCTAATGTTTCACCCCTTACCACAGCAACAATGTAACGATCGGTGTCAGCACACAGAGAGAATCTGATTATTGGTGATCTGCAGTATCACCAAGAATACAGATCTATACCTGATTATGGATGATCTGCAGAATCACCAATAATACAGATATAGTACTAACCTCTGGACACCTCTAATATATATATAGTGAGTGTTTGGTGTAACAGTATAACTTTTAGTAACCCACCTGATGAGCAGGTGGCCCTAGGCAGTGCAGGAGGTACTGCTATAGAGAGTACAGAGACCTTCCAGCAGCCTGAGACTCTCCAAGGGGTGGAGTCAGGCTGAAGGTAGGAAGGAGCAGAGAGTGGGTGACACCTGAAGGTGGATGTCACTGACTGATCTGGAGACTCTTTAGTGGAGAGAGATAGCTCTCGAGGTCGGGCAAGTCAGGTCGGCAACACACGGACAGATAAAGTACAAAGACAGAAGGCTGATTCGGTATCCAAGGCAGGCAGGGTTTGGCAACGGAATATCAGAAATGCAAGGTACCGAATCAGAGAGCAGAGGGATAGTCAGGAAAGCAACAGGTCATAACAAATATCAAACAATGCCTAGTCTTGGGTGTGAGGGCCGTGGTCTCTACACCCTGGAACTAGTCTGATGTATAACAGAATGATGACACAAGTTCCCTAGTCTTGGGTGTGAGGTCCGTGGTCTCTACACCCTGGAACTAGTCTGAAGTATAACAGAATGATAACAAGTAATCTGGCTCAGTGTGAATTCCCAGGTCCTCCTGGTTCAAACACACTGTTGGATCTGACTAAGGTCTGAGTGCTTCCACGTAGTGTTCGCAACGGCAGACAATTTGAGAGTGGCCAGCAGTAACCATATATAGAGCAGTGCTCTGTGGCGCCACCCCTAAGTGATCAACCAATGGTTACCAGCTCTGAGGTCAGCTGATCCCCCCCTTGGCCATCATAAAAGTTCTGCCTTTCAGCGCGCGCGCGTGTATTCCTAAACCTGTGTGAACTAACAGACTCAGCCACACCAGATGCACGCTGCTGCGTGCAAACCACCGCGCTGGACGCGGAACCAGCCGCCTTGCTGTCAGTACATGCGGCGGCTTTTCCGCGTTCTACCATGTTACCAGACGCACGCTTCCGCGCGCAGACCGCCGCGTTGGACGCACAATCAGCCGCCTTGCTGTCAGTACACGCGGCGGCTTTTCCGCGTTCTCTCACAAACAAACTGTTTTGCTTACTGCAGCACAAAGCTGTGGAGCCTCGCTCCTGTACTGTTACCGCCATCCTGAAAAAAAGATTGGTAAAGTAATACAAAAGGAGGATATTTTTACATCTTTTAAATTCAATTAATTTTCTTAATTGATTGTATTGTTTGAAAAATCAAACCATACATTATTCAGATACTTGCGTATTATCCCGTCTGGAAAGTTTCATAGCTTTTTTAAGTTTAAGTTCTGTTTGAATCATTTTTGGAAAGCTGAAAGTCCCGGCTTTCTGTTGCATCGGGTCCCGAGTCGGTATGATGCTCAGTTCCCAAGTTATGGGGTTTTGAAGGAGGAGTGTCCCTTGAACTTGGCTGCAGAAAGTGCAATTACAGAAGTACGGGACGAACCAGACATAATGATAAGCAGCACACCGGGTAGGTCGTCTTCTTCCTTTGCAGCATAAATCTGTGTCTTCAAAACTTATGTCAAGTGCCCTGGGTCTCGCATTACAGATGAAGGAGCAGCGCAGCTATCCACCCTCGTCTCCTCTCTGTCTTACTGCCATGGGCAGGAGACTAGAGATGAGCGTAATGACCTAATTACGATTTTGCGAAATTTCGCGTAATTAGTGTAATTACGATTATGGCCGTAAGTACATAATCGTAATGAAGAAGGATTTCGCGAAATTTCGTGTAAGCGTAATTTTCGCGTAATTTTCGCATTACAGTCGTATCATGCCGTAATTTCGCATTAAACGCTACCGTAATTTCGCGTTAAACCGTAACGCTCCGTATAATATAAAAAAGCCGCCGACTTTAAGGGTTAATAGCAAAGCCCCCTTAAATGCTAAGAGCCTCAAATTTGGAGAATATATTAAGGAGATCAGGAGGAATAAGAGGAAAAATTTTTTTTTCAAACAGACCTTATAGTTTTTGAGAAAATCGATGTTAAAGTTTCAAAGGAAAAATGTAAACATTTAAAAACCCGCCGACTTTAACGGTTAATAGCAAAGCCTGCTTAAAGTTTAGGAACACCAAATTCCCAGGGTATATTAAGGGGATCAGTGGGAATAAGAGGAAAAAATTTTTTTTCAAAAAGACCTTATAGTTTTTGAGAAAATCGATGTTAAAGTTTCAAAGGAAAAATGTAAACATTTAAAAACCCGCCGACTTTAACGGTTAATAGCAAAGCCTGCTTAAAGTTTAGGAACACCAAATTCCCAGGGTATATTAAGGGGATCAGTGGGAATAAGAGGAAAAAAAATTTTTTCAAAAAGACCTTATAGTTTTTGAGAAAATCGATTTTTAAGTTTCAAGGGCGAAAATGTCTTTTAAATGCGGAAAATGTCAGTTTTTTTTGCACAGGTAACAATAGTGTATTATTTTCATAGATTCCCCCAAGTGGGAAGAGTTTTACTTACTTCGTTCTGAGTGTGGGAAATATAAAAAAAAAACGGCGTGGGGTCCCCCCTCCCAGACCTCTTTAACCCCTTGTCCCCCATGCAGGCTGGGATAGCCAGAATGCGGAGCACCGGCCGCGTGGGGCTCCGCACCCTGACTATACCAGCCCGCATGGTCCATGGATTGGGGGGTCTCGGAAGGGGAGGGGCAGCCAAGCTTTCCCCTCCCCCTCCGAGCCCTTGTCCAATCCAAGGACAAGGGGCTCTTCTCCACCTCCGATGGGCGGTGGAGGTGGAGGCCGCGATTTCCTGGGTGGGGGGTTCATGGTGGAATCTGGGAGTCCCCTTTAAAAAGGGGTCCCCCAGATGCCCACCCCCCTCCCAGGAGAAATGAGTATAGAGGTACTTGTAGTACCCCTTACCCATTTCCTTTAAGAGTTAAAAGTAAATAAACACACAAACACATAGAAAAAGTATTTTAATTGAACAAAAAACATAACCACGAAAAAAGTCCTTTAATATTCTTAATTAACCATTAATACTTACCTGTCCCTTTAAATAAATGATCCCACGCAATATCCTCGGAAATGTTCTATCAGTTACAATGTAACAAAGTTATTACAATATAACAACTTTGTTACATTGTAACTACGCCGCACCCGACGTCACTCACCGCCGCCGCCGCGTCTGCGCTGCAGGACCCGACAGAGCTCTGAGCTATAGCTCAGAGCTCTCGAAAGCATCTTTGTATTTGGGCTCCAAGGAGCCCCATTGGTCCTTAGCAGACCAATGGGGTTCCTTCTGATTTGAAGGAACCCCATTGGTCTGCTAAGGACCAATGGGGCTCCTTGGAGCCCAAATACAAAGATGCTTCTCAGAGCTCTGAGCTATAGCTCAGAGCTCTGTCGGGTCCGTGCAGGACGCTAAGTCCCCGCCGGCTCCGCTGCCCTCCCCGCCTCTCCCACATGTCACCCACATGTCACCCACATGTGGGTGACATGTGGGTGACAGATGTGGGCGGGGTGGACAGCCGGAGCTGCGGGGACTTAGCGTCCTGCACGGACGCGTATGCGGCGGCTGAGCGGCGAGTGGCGTCGGGTGCGGCGTAGTTACAATGTAACAAAGTTGTTACATAATAACTTTGTTACATTGTAACTGATAGAACATTTCCGAGGATATTGCGTGGGATCATTTATTTAAAGGGACAGGTAAGTATTAATGGTTAATTAAGAATATTAAAGGACTTTTTTTCGTGGTTATGTTTTTTGTTCAATTAAAATACTTTTTCTATGTGTTTGTGTGTTTATTTACTTTTAACTCTTAAAGGAAATGGGTAAGGGGTACTACAAGTACCTCTATACTCATTTCTCCTGGGAGGGGGGTGGGCATCTGGGGGACCCCTTTTTAAAGGGGACTCCCAGATTCCACCATGAACCCCCCACCCAGGAAATCGCGGCCTCCACCTCCACCGCCCATCGGAGGTGGAGAAGAGCCCCTTGTCCTTGGATTGGACAAGGGCTCGGAGGGGGAGGGGAAAGCTTGGCTGCCCCTCCCCTTCCGAGACCCCCCAATCCATGGACCATGCGGGCTGGTATAGTCAGGGTGCGGAGCCCCACGCGGCCGGTGCTCCGCATTCTGGCTATCCCAGCCTGCATGGGGGACAAGGGGTTAAAGAGGTCTGGGAGGGGGGACCCCACGTCGTTTTTTTTTTTATATTTCCCACACTCAGAACGAAGTAAGTAAAACTCTTCCCACTTGGGGGAATCTATGAAAATAATACACTATTGTTACCTGTGCAAAAAAAACTGACATTTTCCGCATTTAAAAGACATTTTCGCCCTTGAAACTTAAAAATCGATTTTCTCAAAAACTATAAGGTCTTTTTGAAAAAAAAATTTTTCCTCTTATTCCCACTGATCCCCTTAATATACCCTGGGAATTTGGTGTTCCTAAACTTTAAGCAGGCTTTGCTATTAACCGTTAAAGTCGGCGGGTTTTTAAATGTTTACATTTTTCCTTTGAAACTTTAACATCGATTTTCTCAAAAACTATAAGGTCTTTTTGAAAAAAAAAATTTTCCTCTTATTCCTCCTGATCTCCTTAATATATTCTCCAAATTTGAGGCTCTTAGCATTTAAGGGGGCTTTGCTATTAACCCTTAAAGTCGGCGGCTTTTTTATATTATACGGAGCGTTACGGTTTAACGCGAAATTACGGTAGCGTTTAATGCGAAATTACGGCATGAACGAAACGCGAAATTTCGCGTTGAAAATTACGCTTACGGTATTTTCAATTACGATTTTAATGGCAATTTCGCTACGCTAATTTCGCATCGTAATCGCAAATTTCGCATGCGTAATTATAGTAATGCGAAATTACGAAAATTTCAGCTCAACTCTACAGGAGACTCAATTACACTGTGCTCTCTGCAGCAAAGTACAGGACACACACACACACACCTTGGGAATGGGGCATCACATTGACTCAGGACCCAGTGCAAAGGAAAGCCGGGACTTTCAGCTTTCCAAAAATGGTTAGATCTGGCTAGGGGATCAAACAGAACTTTAACAAAAAGCTGCTAAACTTTCCAGACGGGATAATACTCAACTACCATTATTCATTTTCTGTTCTCTAAAAATTAATCAGGGTTTTTCACCATGGTTGATAGAGCAAGAGATCAAAAATTCAATTTGATTTTTCTGACAGAGAAAATGCTTTCAATTTCCTGAACAGCAGTTTAACTGCTAAAATAGTAAGATACCAGCCAGCCTCCTAACTCACTTGCACACTGTTTTATCAGTTAGACAATTCCTAAACTGCTGTTCAGGAAATGCAGTTGACCAAAAAGAAAAAACCCTGAGAATCCCCCATGAGGAGATGGACTGGCCAAAAAGCCTGTCGGTTCTGTCAGATTTTAACTGCCTACTTATTTTTGAGATAGTGGTCCTTTAACTACTTAAGTACCAAGGTGACTGAAATTTATGCCCTGTTTTAGTGGGCTCCTGGCTGGCAGGGCGTAGATTTCAATCACCGTCCGCAGCCACATCCGCTGCTCCCCGCCAATCGTGCCGCTCAAACCCAACGTCTTTCGCCGCAGTTCGTGGGCTCTGTCTGTCTCTATGATGGCAGAGCCATGTGAGTCGGTCAGGAGCAGATTTCATTGGCTCCTGGCCGTGTCGATTAATGTAAGCCGCTCCCATTGGCTTACATTGATAGACACGGTCAGGAGCCAATGAAAGCGGCTCTTGACCGGCTCACGACTCTGCCGTCATAGAAACGGGAGAGTGGCTGTCAGCAGGATCCCGGCGTGTGGCGGCGATTGCGGAGGGTATGCTCTGTGATTTGTCGGGATTCCATCCCTTAAGGGGGCAGAGACCGCTGGTACTTAAGTGGTTAATTTTGACAACTGTGGCAAGAATAGTTTATAATGGTGCTTTTGGCACGAAAAGAACAATGGCACATCAATAAAAGTAGTCACTCACATGTGAAGCGTAATAGAGGAAGAAAGGTCTTTTTTCTGAAACTGCTTCCTCAATGAATCCTTGGCAGAATCGCTCATACATACGAACTAGCATAGTGAAGTCCACTGGTTGTTGCAATATCTTCTCATCAATGAACACAGGCAGAAGAGTCTCACCCAAGTCACATGTCCCAACACAAGTTATATTCGGAGGGAAACATATTAAGTTCCCACAGGGACCCTACAAAAATACAGACGGTAAAAATACATCAGGCACATTGTACAAAATAAAACACAAAGTGTGCGTCTTCATTATTAAAAAAAACAAAACATAATTTTAGCTGAGGATATATTTGTTGAACTGATTTAACAACTGGTTTCTTTCCCATCCCTTTGTTTTGAGACCTCAGTGGGAAAGATCTCACAGACAATCCCTATGGAGTTTTAGCTGTATTTTATTTGTATAAAAAAAATAAAAATTTAAAAAATAATATATATAAAAATACACACACACACACACACACACACACACACACACATATATATACACGTGAGACATTGGCCCTGTGGGAATTATCCAGTGGTCCATTTTTTGGAGTTGCCCAATAGCAACCCTGGTTTGTTGGTAGCATTTATTTCACATTATTTCATTGCCTGGAAATACTACACTATCTGGCGTTCCTGGTGTTTTCTGATTCCTTTTTCCTTTCCTGGTTCCTCACCCAAATTTCATCAACCTCACCCCTCATCAAGTGTTACTAAATATGCATTTTTCTGCATGTGGGAAAAAGAGTACTGGATTTGCTGTTTGTTTTTAGCACGTGTGATTTCTTTTGCCAACAGTCAGTTGCTGTTGGCTGATGTGTACATAAAATGCAAGGATTAGATAACAGAAAACCGTGGCAGTTTCCTGTGGACTCACGTGTGATCTCTGCCTTAAAGGGAATCTTAAGTGGAAAAAAAAATTAACCTTACCTGGGGCTTCTTCCAGCCCCCTGGACTACTACTGTGCCCACAGTGTCCTCCTGATCCCCTCCGGGCACCATCGGCGACCCCCGCAAAGCTGGGCCACTGCGCATGAGCGATCCCCTAGCCGCACTCCCGTGGCCAGGGGTGTTACACGCATGCGCTACTGTGCATGACACTCCTGGCCGCACATAGGCAGTAGCCGCCACTGGTGGCAACTGCCCAGGTTTTCGGGGGTCGCCCCTGCAGCCCGGGGGGGGGGGGGGTGGAATGTCGTGGGCACAGTAGGAGTCCAGGGGGCTGGTAAAGGTCCCAGATAAGTTAAAAAGAAAAAATTTTGTCCACTTAAGTTTCCTTTTAAGGTGAGGCTGATTCCCTCTCCGTGCTCCCCGAAGTGTAACGCTGCCTTATGTTGATTGGAGCTAACACTCTACCTACTTATGTTTTGGGTTTTTTTTGGGGGGGGGGGGGGGGGAAGAGACACTGCTAATTGTGATGTTTAGTACCACACAATGTAGTATGCAATAAGTAAACATGGGTAATAAAACGGTATTACCTCAGGTAGGAGGTTTCAAGATAATTTTACTGGACACAGGAAAAGATGCATTTTGTGCCTAATATGCACTCCCAGTCCATGTGTGCAGCTGCATAAGACGCTGTACTGTTGGTGTACATGGCACTTTGACCCTGGTAACTTTGGCACAGGGTGAGCCGAATGACAGCGCGCCCTGCTGCCAGTGAAATTCCAGTCGTCGTTAATTACTACTCCCTCTCCGAGTACTGATTAGTTTTGATAATGTATCATATCCCTATGGGTCTAAATTCCAGAATGGATATTAGTCTGACCTATGATATGGGTCTATAGACTGATTAGTTTTGATAATGTATCAGTATATTATATCCATTTACCTTTTTGGTTAGGTTGCTGATAAATCTGACACCTTACCTATTTATAATAACATAATATTGTGCTTTTATCTTGTGCCACTGGGATTACTTGACATTGTTAATGTACTATGTGTACCTTGGTTTTATGTATCTTTGCATATAGGCTTTTGCCATTTTACACTGAAACACTTGTACTTGTTGCTTTAAGGTTGGCGGCGGCCACGCCTCACTTTCTGCGGGGTGTGGCTATACTATTTAAACCGATGCTCAGCAACAGTTTGTAAGCTATGATTAAGGAGCCATGAGCTCCGATACGCGTGAGCTTTTTTAACATTGTGTATCCACTGATGTTACAATAAATGGAGACTTTTTTTCACCCAGCCATCGGTGTAGCGGAATCCCTCTTTCTTTTGCCCTCTCCAAGTGATAGCAACTCAGAGAGAGAAGTAATTCAGGGTCCAGCAGTTGCCAGAACTCCAAATTACCCGTGCGTGGGCTGTGAACTATAGCATTGCTGCTATAGTCGCGCAAAACTCAGGCGCTACACCACACATGGCGTACTCCAAGAAGCCCTGCCTCGATAATGTAGACCTGAAGAAGCAGGCAGGTCCTGCAAAATGCATTTTTTCCTGAGTCCAATAAAATGATTATATTTAAACCTCCTACCTGAGGTAAGTTTATTACCCATATTGTGTACTACATTGGGGCTCCCCCTCCCATTTTCTGTGTTTTGTAAAATTTGACCATGAATGTCCATAGGAAAGCATTAAGTGCATTTTCACATGTGATTTCGAATCGCAGCAAAATGCATGCCATTCCCCCAAGTGTAATCCTTGCCTGAGGGACACACTAAGACAGGAATCTACCTGGCACGGGGGCAAGTGAGAGGAGATTCTATTGCTGTCATTATTAGGGGATGCGGGGAGGTAGTGGATGGAGTCTGCATAATTATGTGGCATTAGTGAGACAGGATCTATTTGCCTGTCATTCAATATCGTTGCTATCTGTTTGTTGTCAGAATCGGTCTGTCTGTTATTATTCGCATGTCATTGCCAACTACCTGTGTTTGGTATTATGAGCACGCCATTGGAATTTGTCTATTGGCATCATCGGCTTGTCGCTGATATCTGCTTATCAGTATTATCTGCATATCATTGCTATTTTCTCATATTGGAAATGCATACCAAGCAGCAAACTGAAAAGGATGCATATACACAATCGCTTAAGCGCACATCCTATTTCATAAAAAAGTCCATGTAAATGTCATTCAGGAGTTTTCAATGCTGTTCTCATATGCAGTTTCTTGATCTCTTATGCCACCATCACCATGGACACCCAACAGTAAACAGACTCACCAGATGTATTGGCCACTGCTAGACTGGCCAACCATGCACAAATCCAGGAGCCTCAGTACTTCAGGATCCTGGCACCACTGTAGCTCCTTGGTGTACTGATCTTTATTGAGCAACACTACCCCCCCCCCCCCCCCTTTATCCGCGGGCCTGATCACAAGTCCCTTTTCCTGCAACATACTCTTGGCCAATGGGGCTACGCCACTAAATCTCCTTGGCTTAATTCTTTCCAAATCCCTCTCCACCAATTTCTTAAAAACCTCCACACAGTTTCCCACTGAATTGTCCTGGGGGTTGAATATGGATCTATTCCTCATCCCTGTATGCAAATACTGGCTCACCGGATTGGCCTTACTCATTGGCCCTTCTTTATTTAGGAAGTACTTCTTTAGGTTTAAGGTCCTACTGTATTTCTGTAGATCAATATACGTCTGGAATTTATTAATGGATTTATTCGGAGCATGCTTTAATCCTTTATCCAAGGTTTTCAACTCCTCTCTGTTTAGCTCAACTCCACTAATATTAAAGATACCCTCACCAACTAGTTTTTTCTTCTCTTGTACCTTGTATCCTGCCCGTACCCCCCTTCTGGTCCCCTTTTTCTGTTGTCCCGGGGTGATGTGAACTCCTCCTGATATTCCCACCTCCGTCTGTTCTCCCCCGGTCTGTACTGCCTGTGGCCCCCCTCTAAAAAAGGTTGGTACGCGCATGACGCGGACGGAAGAGGAAGGAAGAGCCAATTAGCCTCCAGTAAAAGAATATAAAAACCCTGGTAATGAGTCCAACTCCCGTGCCCCTGATGAGTCACGAGGGAGTGACTAAATCGATCGGGCGGGAGGTTAGACATACCAGGAAGTGAACGGCCGGTGGAGGCGGTGGTGTCTGCAAGCTGAGTGGAGGGGGAACAGGAGGACCCAACACAAGCTGTGCCCTGCCAGGCAACGGGGGAGAGCCCGTAAAACTCTATATGTGCAATACATTCTGGAGCATGTGAGTGCAATTATATAATTAAAGTTTTAAGTTTTTTACGGAGTTATGCTATGGAGGCTGTTTCTTTGAGGTACATTGCATAGAGTATGGGAAGGATGATGGTGGTCTAAACGGACAGCATCACAGCGGTGCCAGGATCCTGAAGTACTGAGGCTCCTGAATTTGTGCATGGTTGGCCAGTCTAGCAGTGGCCAATACATCTGGCGAGTCTGTTTACTGTTGGGTGTCCATGGTGATGGTGGCCAGGGCAGTTTCTAGGCTAAATTTCACCCAGTTCGAGAGTCAAAAAATATGCCCCCCCCCCACTGGCCTGACCCCACAACCCCCCTCCCAGTACATGTTGCAATCCCACTTCCAGATAAAATAATTAATAAGTTCCCTGCCTCCAGATAAAATAATCAAATACTTCCATGCCTCCAGATAAAATGATCAAATACTTCCATGCCTCCAGATAAAATGATCAAATACTTCCATGCCTCCAGATAAAATAAGTAGACATGTGCCGCACAATAAAAATAAAGTTGTCACAATCATCGAGATAAAATAGTGAAGTAGTTACACACCACCAAATAAAATAATGAAACAGCCAGGTGTCTCAAACAAACAAATTACATAGGCAGGTGCATCAAGATAAAATGATTAAGTAGCCAAGTTTGCCCTGCATAAACAAATTAACTAGCCATGTTCCCCCGATAAAATAATTAAGTAGCCACGTGCACATATACAGTATTAGTATTAGCTTGCAAGATGTATCCCCATGATATTAGGTAGCCATAGCTGTCCCCTAATTGCTGGCTTGGCGCAGGGTGCTTGCTGAGGGCTGTCGGCAGGGAGCTGGCTGTGGCAGGGAGCTGCCTAGAGTAGGATGCTGGCTGCCTGAGGCATAGTGCATGCTGGGGTAGGGTGCTGCCTGGGGGCAGACGACTGCTGCCTAGCGCAGGGTGCTGGCTTGCTGGGGGGGCTGGGTGCAGGCTTGCTGGGGGGAGGCTGGGTGCAGGCTTGCTGGGGGGGGGGCTGGGTGCTGACTGGGTGCAGGCTTGCTGTGGGGCTGACTGGGTGCAGGCTTGCTGGGGGGCTGGGTGCTGACTGGGTGCAGGCTTGCTGGGGGGCTGAGTGCTGACTGGGTGCAGGCTTGCTGGGGGCTGGGTGCTGACTGGGTGCAGGCTTGCTGGGAGGGCTGGGTGCAGGCTTGCTGGGGGGCTGGGTGCAGGCTTGCTGGGGGGGGCTGGGTGCAGGCTTGCTGGGGGGGGCTGGGTGCAGGCTTGCTGGGGGGGCTGGGTGCTGACTGGGTGCAGGCTTGCTGGGGGGCTGGGTGCAGGCTTGCTGGGGGGGGGGCTGGGTGCAGGCTTGCTGGGGGGGCTGGGTGCTGACTGGGTGCCGGCTTTCTAGGGGGGCTGGGTGCAGGCTTGCTGGGGGGCTGGCTTGCTGGGGGGTGGGTGCTGACTGGGTGCAGGCTTGCTGGGGGGGGGGCTGGGTGCAGGCTTGCTGGGGGGGCTGGGTGCTGATTGGGGGTTACAGACCTCAGATCTGCGGCGACCAGTCCTCCGCTGATGAATCCGATCAGTCAGTGCCGCCCCCGCCGCTTGAACATCCACGTTACTGCAGGCATCAGCGCGTAAGCAGTGACAGAAGGCATGCACGCTACTCGCGCCCAGAGTACTCCACATGCGGAAGTGACGTCATTAGTCCCTTCCGCATGTGGAGTACACTGTGCGCGAGTAGCGTGCATCCTTCTGACACTGCTTATGCGCTGATGCCTGCAATAACGAGGATGTTCAGGCGGCGGGGGCGGCACTGACTGATAGGATTATTGCGAGAGGGGGGCGCAGGCAATGGCGGCAGCGGCTGGTGGCAGGTATGGCGCCCATAGCACAAGCCATACCTGCACGCACCTCACCTGGTGACGTCACATCCTTCTCCTTCTGCCTGGCGCCCCCCAATCTGTCTCTCATCGGCGCCCCGTTCAGCAGAACCTGCTGAACGGGGCTAGAAACGGCCCTGATGGTGGCATAAGAGATCAAGAAACTGCATATGAGAACAGCATTGAAAACTCCTGAATGACGTTTATGTGGACTTTATGAAATAGGATGTGCGCTTAAGCGATTGTGTATAAGTATTTAGGTCTTGCCGGACCTTGTGGTAGCGCACTCCGCTGGGACTTTTTAAACTTGTATCAGCTATAGCGCTTTGATATTACGTTACATATGAAAAGGATGCATGCTTCTAAAGAGCATTAGCTCACAAAAAGTGTTTAGAAGGACTAAAATAGTTTGTAGACATTTTCACTTAAACACTTCAATATTTAAAGGGGCAGTATGGCGAATTGACTTATTATACAATCATTCAATATAACCTTTTACTAAGTGGAGCAATATATTGAGCTTGCATTGTTGTAGAATAAAAGTAAATTACAATAGTGCATTAGCCACATTCAGTGAAGGAGTGGCGTCAGGAGATAAACCTTACTGACGCACAGTTAGCATATACCATTGTAGAGTAGGAGGCAGCCCTGTCAGCTGTTTGTATGTTTATTATTTTTCCCCCCTTTGATGATCCCGGAGAGGAATGCTCCTACTTGTAACGGCACACTCGTGCAGTTTTACAGCTCATCAGAGCCGCTGTATGTCTCAGGGCAGTGATTTACGGCTGATGAAAAAAATGCTGCCTGCTGAATCCCCCTTCAGAGAAGCTGGCAAAACCACGCTGTGGAGACCAGCTCTCTGCTATTGCGCGGATTCCCAGTGGCTAGTTTTAGCAGGCACAAGTGCTATAGCTGTGTCCTGCATTCTGTACATTCCTTTTAAAACGGAGGCACACAGTTTTTCTTTGTATATTCTTTACTTTCGGAGGAAGGTGGTAAGAGACGTAAATCACTGTCCTGAGGCTGCTCTGATGAGCTGTAAAATTGCACGAGTGTGCCGTTACAAATAGGAGCAATCCTCTCTGGGATCATCAAAGGGGGGGGAAGAAAAACAAAACTACAAACAGCTGACAGGGCTGCCTCCTACTCCACAATGGTATATGCTAACTGTGCGTCAGTAAGGTTTCTCTCCTGACGTGACTCCTTCACTGATTGTGGCTAATGCACTATTGTAATTTACTTTTATTCTACAACAATGCAAGCTCAATACATTGCTCCACTTAGTAAAAGGTTATATTGAATGATTGTATAATAAGTCAATTCACCATACTGCCCCTTTAACAAATTAATGTGCGACTACGCAGCATAGAGCACAAACCGTATGCAAATATAGAAATAATGTTTTAAGAAGCCTTTTACCTGATCGTGGGAATAGGGAACTCCCAAGAAGTGCTGAAACCCTTGCCTTGTAGGTAGAAAAGTACCATTCAGCCCTAAACCCAGATGCCACTTGCCCACCATGGCTGTGGCATAACCACGAGTCTGTAATATTTCAGCAATCGTAACCTCACTGAGTGGCAACCCACCAACTGAACTTGGGTAGAACACGCCAGGGTACACTCCAGAGCGGGTCTGGAAGCGGCCTGTCAGGAGACTGGCTCTGGATGAAACAAGGAAAAGAGGGGGGACAAAGAAAGGTGCTGTTAACACAACTGCAAAACTACAAACCAGTACATCAAAATTCAATGAAAAAGGACAGGTACTAAACAACTCAAACAGGTGACCAGATTCTTGTTCTTTCACATTTCAAAGCTATTGATGTCAAGAGACCCATGGGTTATAGAATTTGATGTCATTTCTTATGCACACTCACTCTGTATGTAACCTAAAATCTCTGAACATAATGTAGGAAATATATTGTTCAGATGTATAACCAGATATATCAATAATGCTTGTTAATTTGCTGATGTTTACCAAATAAGTTGATTTTCCTTCAAATGTGTATCAGATCAATCTATACTTATATTTCTATGATTGGAAGAAGCAGCTTGTCCCATCGGTCACAAGACAGTGACAGGATGCTTAGCTTGCAATTTGTTGGAATCACAAGATTATGAGAAGACAGCAATATACATTACTCAACTAGAAGAATGCTTAATCCAGCAGATTTCACTAACCAATCGACAATCTAACATGAATCTAGCATGTTCAGCAATTATTCTTTTATATGGACTATGTATATCTATAAGACAACCCATCTTTATATAGTACAGACCAAAAGTTTGGACACCCCTCATTCAAAGAGTTTTCTTTATTTTCATGACTATGAACACTGTAGATTCACACTGAAGGCATCCAAACTATGAATTAATACATGTGGAAGTATAGTACATAACCAAAAAAGTGAAACAACTGAAAATATGTTATATTCTAGGTTCTTCAAAGTAGCCACCTTTTGCTTTGATTACTGCTTTGCACATTCTAGGCATTCTCTTGATGAGCTTCAAGGAGGTAGTCACCTGAAATGGTCTTCCAACAGTCTTGAAGGAATTTGCAGAGATGCTTAGCACTTGTTGGCCCTTTTGCCTTCATTTTGCGGTCCAGCTCACCCCAAACCATCTCGATTGGGTTCAGGTCTGGTGACTGTAGAGGCCAGGTCATCTGGCGCAGCACCCCATCACTCTCCTTCTTGGTCAAATAGCCCTTACACAGCCTGGAGGAGTGTTTAGGGTCATTATCCTGTTGAAAAATAAATGATGGTCCAACTAAACGCAAACCGGATGGAATAGCATGCCGCTGCAAGATGCTGTGGTAGCCATGCTGGTTCAGTATGCCTTCAATTTTGAATAAATCCCCAACAGTGTCACCAGCAAAGCACCCCCACACCATCACACCGCCTCCTCCATGCTTCACGGTGGGAACCAGGCATGTAGAGACCATCCGTTCACCTTTTCTGCGTCACACAAAGACACGGTGGTTGGAACCAAAAATCTCAAATTTGGACTCATCAGACCAAAGCACAGATTTCCACTGGACTAATGTCCATTCCTTGTGTTCTTTAGCCCAAACAAGTCTCTTCTGCTTGTTGCCTATCCTTAGCAGTGGTTTCCTAGCAAATATTCTACCATGAAGGCCTGATTCACACAGTCTCCTCTTAACAGTTGTTCTAGAGATGTGTCTGCTGCTAGAACTCTGTGTGGCATGATCTGGTCTCTAATCTGAGCTGCTGTTAACCTGCGATTTCTGAGGCTGGTGACTCGGATGAACTTATCTTCCGCAGCAGAGGTGACTCTTGGTCTTCCTTTCCTGGGGCGGTCCACATGTGAGACAGTTTAGTTTGTAGTGAATGATGTTTTTTGAGACTGCACTTGGGGACACTTTAAAGGGATACTGTAGGGGGGTCGGGGGAAAATGAGCTGAACTTACCCAGGGCTTCTAATGGTCCCCCGCAGACATCCTGTGTTGGCGCAGCCACTCCCCAATGCTCCGGCCCCGCCTCCGGTTCACTTCTGGAATTTCTGACTTTAAAGTCAGAAAACCACTGCGCCTGCGTTGCCGTGTCCTCGCTCCCGTTGATGTCACCAGGAGTGTACTGCGCAGACACAGACCATACTGGGCCTGCGCTGTGCGCTCTTGATGACATCAGCGGGATCGAGGACACGGCAACGCAGGCGCAGTGGTTTTCTGACTTTAAAGTCAGAAATTCCAGAAGTGAACCGGAGGCGGGGCTGGAGCATCGGTGAGCGGCTGCACGGGCACAGGATGTCTGCGGGGGACCATTAGAAGCCCCAGGTAAGTTCAGCTCATTTTCCCCCGACCCCCCTACAGTATCCCTTTAAAGTTTTCCCAATTTTTCGGACTGACGGACCTTCATTTCTTAAAGTAATGATAGGCGCTCGTTTTTCTTTACTTAGCTGCTTTTTTCTTGCCATAATACAAAAACAGTCTATTCAGTAGGACTATCAGCTGTGTATCCACCTGATTTCTCCACAACACAACTGATGGTCCCAACCCCATTTATAAGGCAAGAAATCCCACTTATTAAACCTGACAGGGCACACCTGTGAAGTGAAAACCATTTCAGGTGACTACCTCTTGAAGCTCATCAAGAGAATGCCAAGAGTGTGCAAAGCTGTAATCAAAGCAAAAGGTGGCTACTTTGAAGAACCTAGTTGTTTCATAATTTCAGTTGTTTCATACTTTTTGGTTATGTACTATACTTCCTCATGTGTTCATTCATGGTTTGGATGCCTTCAGTGTGAATCTACAATGTTCATAGTCATGAAAATAAAGAAAACTCTTTGAATGAGAAGGTGTGTCCAAACTTTTGGTCTGTACTGTACGTCATAGTAACATGTGGTGACACTATGTCATAAGCTTAATAAAAAGCTCTCCCCGAACTCTCTGGGGCAGAGAATTATACCGTCCACTTTCGGTGTGAGACTCTCAATTATGCATGCATAATCTGTTTTGATTTCAGGTAACCAGAGGCCTACATCCTTGAGATATTTCTCATCTCGAGTACACTATTACCAATTTTAAAGCTGGTGAATAAATCTGCAACAAACTATTCCAATCCCTCAACTGCTGTGTGTGGTTTTGTTCCTTGAGACTTTTCACGTCTACAGAAAGCAAAAATTGCCGGACCGATTTTAAGGTTTAGGCTAGGTTCACAGCGCTCAGTCGCGTTGCAGAATAATTCTGCATGTCAACTCACTGGCCATCAGGGATGAGCTCTGGATAAAATTTGGATGAAATCCGAATAAGTTTAATTCGGATTTCATCCTCTAATTACTGCACCTGAGCGGGTTTGTGTGGGAGGTTAAACTGACTCAGCAGCCTTCTTCTTTAACCCGTCCCACGCTGTGTTCCAAGCCACGGTCACGTGACTACAAACACTTCCTCCTTCCTAGCTGAAGCACAAACTCGCTCAGGTGCAGTAATTAGAGGATGAAATCCTAATGAAACTCATTCGGATTTCATCCAAAATTTTATCCGGAGCTCATCCATGCTGGCCATACAATTCTATGAGCATGTTCACAGTAAAAAAAGTCGTAACTGATCGCGTTTTTCTAACTTGCTGTATGCAGGCTTTGCATTCAAGTCTATGTCCAATCTCCATTGCAGTTCACACTCATAGGCCCATAGAATTTGTAAGGGCAGGGAGCTGACATGCAGAATTATTATTAACACTAATGAGCACAGTAAACTAGCCCTCATGGGTTACATTTATCAAGACCAGTGCAAGTTAACAAAGTGGTACCGTTTTCCAGAACATACAAGTAAAATCCATCTGTAAAAACAAACAAACCAATAACTGATTGGTTATTCTGGGTGACAGCTAGACTTTTGCTCAACTTGCCTTCATAAATCTGCCCCACAGACTCAAATGTGTTAAAAAACAATGCAGTTGACTTAGAGACTCTGTAACAATTTTTTCAGCCTTAGTTCTTCTATCCTATAAGTTCCTATGCCTGTTCTAATCTGCTCTGGCTTACTGCAGTCTTTCCTAACTGCACTGTCTCTGTAATAAATCAATGTATCTTTCCTCTGTCCGGTTTGTCGGGCTAAAGCTTGATTGTGTGGAATGTGCAGGGCTGCTTGTGATTGGTAGAAGCGATACACACCCTCTGCAGGCCCCCTGCATACTCTGAATGACTCATACACTATGCTTAGCTGAGCCTATTAGAAGCTGGTTAGTTTGTTTGTAAACACTGCCTAAAACTGTTAATTACAAGCCAGGATTGCAGCAGAGAGTGGCAGAAACAGCACAGAGGGACACAGGAGAAAATAATGAATAGAATGGTATGCTTTTTATTGTAAGAATATTAGAGTACAGATTCTCTTTAAAGCTGGCAACGACTAACAATATCCAGTATTAAAATGGAACATACTTTTTCCACATACTGTTAATCAATGTGCTCATTGATCTTTACTCCTCCTAATAAGGATACAGTATATCACATAACCCTGGCCAGGGTCCTTAGCCAGACTAGCTTCCCTTGCATATCAGTCTCACATTCCCCACAGCTCTAGTACTTCTTGACCACTTCCCTACCACAGGTTATTTCCCCTTTAAACCACAGCAATTTTCACATATCACGCTTCTACCATTAATTCATCAACAACTATCACTACTGATTACACTGAAATGATTTACATCTTTTTCACCACAAATGATGCGGTCTTTGGGTGATTGTTGTTGTATCCAGCACGCCACCCACATATTGGCCTAGCCAGTAAGAGTGCGGGAGAATTTTCTTGTACTGGAAATAAACATGACAGTGTTGTGGCCATCCTATTCATCTACCATCCAGTGGGGTGACCATCCATCCATCCTATCTACAATCCACCAAGCCAAGCCACCCTGTTTCTGGAACACTTTTCAGCATGGCTCCTCCTCTTCCTGTCCACTGACATGTTCTCGGTTATTACTGTACTGCAGATTTCAACATCCCTGTTGACTAGGGATGATCAATGAGATGTAAATATTTATGACTTCATGCAAATTTATATGCATTTACTGTATGTGCAGCTTGAAAATGGACCAATTAAGTCCCACCCAGGTTTAAATTGATTGGTCCATTTTCAAACTGCATATATTTGCATACAAATGTACATACATAATTTGCATCTCATTGATCATTTCTACTGTTGATATAAAAAAAAATGTATTACCTCCCACAGAGGTTCTCCACTGCAACTCAATATTCAAACACGGACTTTGCAGCTGATCTCCACGCCTAATAAGAATATCCCTAATAATAACAACTTGTAGCACACTGCTTTTCCAGTCAACTGCTATGCACTGAGGGCATACAGTTAAAATGAGTATACAAAAATGTGTACACATAATTAAGTGGAAACGCAACCTAAGGCCCCTCTCACACTAAAATGCATCAGTTTTTAAGTGTATAAAGTGAACCTGAGCTCTTGCTAAAAACAGACTGAAAAGTGTTCATTCCACATAGAAATGCTGTAGAAATAAGCTGCACTGAGCTGTTTGTTTATTTAGATACAGTTTAGTGTAACAAGTGTGTAATCACAAGGCATGACTAACAGCACCTCAGCATTAGCTGTACTGCAAAGACAGGTACTCTAACCACTTGACCACTGAGGGGATTTACCCCTTGAGCACCAGAGCAATTTTCACCTTTCAGCGCTCCTTCAATTAATTCGTCTATAACTTTATCATTACTTATCACAATGAAATGAACTATATCTTGTTTTTTCTGCCACCAGTTAGGCTTTTAGGTGGGACATTATGCCAAGAATTTAAAAAAAAAAAAATGTGGGAAAAAATCCATTTTTCTTCAGTTTTCGGCCATTATAGTTTTTAAATAATGCATGCTACTGTAATTAAAACCCATGAAATATATTTGCCCATTTTCTCGGTTATAAAACCATTTAAATGATGTCCCTATCACAATGTTTGGCGCCAATATTTTATTTGGAAATAAAGGTGCATTTTTTTCAGTTTTGCGTCCATCCCTAATTACAAGCCCATAGTTTATAAAGTAACAGTGTTGTACCCTCCTGACAAATATTTAAAAAAGTTCAGTCCCTAAGGTAACTATTTATGTATTTTTCTTTTTAATTGTAAATTTAATTTTTTTTTTAATTACAAAAAAAAAAAAAAAAAAAAAAAAAAAATGGGGAGTGTGGGAGGTAATGAGTTAATTTTTTGTGTATAAGTAATGTATTTGGATGTGAAAAATGCTTTAGGATGTAGTTTTACTATTTGGCCACAAGATGGCAACAGTAACTTTTTGTTTAATGCGACCTCCAAGCGTCCTTCCGGACGCTTGGAGGAAGTACTAGGAGGCTGGGAACGTTTTTTTTTTTTTTTCACAATGATCACGCTGCTTAGCGGAGAAGCAGCGGATCATTGCGGGGCTTAGATCAACGAACGGGAATGGATTTTCCCGTTCATTGATCTCCGGGCGAGCGGCCGGTGGCGTGTTTACGAGCAGGAGTGCGCGCTAGAGCGAGCAGGAGCGCAGAAAGTACGGATTTCTCCGTCCCTGGGGGTTAAAGGATGGAAAAAGGGACGGAGAAATTCGTACGGGCGGGGGTAAAGTGGTTAAATTGTACCCGAGGTGACATATGACATAAGGAGATAAACATGTGTATGTGCAGTACAAAGCATATTAATAACCAGGCTGTTTTACTTGCTTTATTTTTCTGCCTGAAAGTGTTAATTTTTAGGCATGAAAGTGCCAGCTTCTGTCTTGTCAGTAGCTTGTCAGCAATATAGTAAACATCACTAATGCTAATTACAGTCATAAAAGTTTTTCTGGCAGAATACAACTTCTGAGGTAACAGGAAAGGGATAAAAAAGTCAATAGTTGATGTATTTTATGTCTGGAACATTTAATAGACTGTCACTGATTAGAGACATTAACCACCTCGGCGTTCTGATTCCCAAGGATTTCTGTGCAAAAAGCGGTACATTTAATTTTCAGCACCTTTTTCCTGTAACTTACCAAAATGAGCCAAGCAAGAGTTTAGTATACATTCTGAGTATAATAAAAGTGTCAAACACTAATTCTTGTCAAAAATAAAATAAAATTTATTAATGACAAACTGAAATACCTTGCATTTTTCCTCAATGCAGAAATATAAAGAAAATGCAGAAATAAATAAATGAAGGCAGAAACAAAATTATACAGGGTACAAATTTTTTTAGAAGATTTGGGACCCCTGGATCCAATTAGAACATCCTCTCATGGAGAGCTCCTTGATCACGAGGCTATGAGTCGGGATGGCCCTCCTCCTCTTCTTCCTCTCTCTCTCTTTTTTCCTTCTTTCCTTCATTCTCTCTCTTCTGGTTCTTTCTTCCTCGTTTGAACTCCCCAGTTGAGCTCATCATAGCGACCTCTTGGTTGCTCGTCTATCGCTGGACGACGGGTACCGGAGATCACAGTCTTCCCCAGCCTCAGGCTGGGACTACCCTCCCCTTACTCATATGCATGCCCCAGATAGTTGGACGTGATCCTCTGGGGCACACCTTTATAAAGCTTTCTACTGTGCATGTCCCCTTTGTTTACATTGTGATTATGTTATCATCCGTTTTATTGTAGGATAACTGTCCAATGTTACGTTGACTGTTATGTTATTATTTGGCTCTGTTGTTAGCCTTAATGTATTCTTTTCTTTTTTGAAAACTGAAAACTTAATAAAATCTTTGAAAACAAAATTATACAGGGTACAAGTGTACTTTAGAACACTTCTTTAGTGTGGTAGATCTTGAAGCATGGTAATGCGCAAAGTGCCACGTCACAGTCCGTGCAATAAGTGCGGGTCTCCTTCCGCATCTTTTTGCCATCCTTGTCCTTCTTATTGCAGCAAACAACGCACCTTCTTGTAGGGTTTGCTTTCTGTGGGGTCGGTGGCAAGTACTCCACAAAGTGTCTCCCTGAAAGCCGTGCCGGATTCACGACATATGATGCCCTGCGCCCCGGTCTAGATGTTGACTCTGGTGGGGGGTACTTCATGCAGATTGCTTCCGTCAGCTGCCAGACAAAGTTGTGGTGGGGTACAGGCCTTACACAGCTTTTCTTGTATAGCACATAGCCATTCCACAAGCACTGCCACAAGCACTGCTCAAGTAAGTGGCGGACATTTTTTTTATAATATTTCCGCTGCTGCTTGCGGACAGCCGGGTAGAAGGTCATGGCTCCATCAGCCCTGTCCACACCCCCCATAGTGTTGTTGTAATCCAGTATGGCTTTGGGTTTATCCACCTCCTGTTTACTCCTGTTGGTGGTGCGGACAGTCTCGGCATTATGAATAGTGCTGAGGACACATACATCACGTTTGTCCTTCCACCTCAGAGCCATCATTTTGCCTTTCTGCCAGGCAACAACCTCCCCCTTCTTCAGCTTCCTGGCAGAAAAGGCCGGCGGCAGATTGCGACGGTTAGCCCTCAAGGTACCATAGGCATCGGTTTTATGCTGGACCAGGTAATCAAAAAGTTCAGGGGAGCTGTAGAAATTGTCTGTCGTCAGGCAGTACCCCTGATCCAGCAATGGCTCAATTAGGGTTAGGACAGAGGAGGTGGCACACCCAAACTGGCTGAACTGAGGGGCAAATTTGGTGCCTTTGCCCGTGTAAATTACAGAGTTCCAGATGTACCCGGACTTGGCCTCACAGAGCATAAACGACTTCACCCCAAAGCGTGCCCTTTTTGATGCAATAAATTGCACCCAGCTCAGTCTCCCCTTATTTGCCATGAGGCTTTCGTCAACCGTGATGTCGCGATCTGGAACATACACAGCCTTGAAGTTCGCAACAATCATCTGGTATAGGTCCCAAATTTTTTTCAGCTTGGGTGCGGGATGGGTGGCCTCATCAAACTCCTTGTTGTTTCCGAAGTGCAAATACTTCATGATGAGGGTGTACCGTGGCTCGGACATAACAGATCCAAAGAAGGGCGTACTGAGGATCTTATTAGTGGTCCAGTACCACTTCTGCAGCGGCTTACCAACAACTCCCTGGAGGATGACGAGCCCCAGGAACACCCAGATGTCGTTGCTGGTCACAGGTTCCCACTTCCTGCTCCGCGAGAACCTGGGTAGAGAAGATTCCTGCTGATGTTGCGCTGCATAGCGATTCGTCTCCTCAACGATCTTGCGGATGACGTCATCAGTCAGGAAGAGCTCCAGAAAGGACAGCAGACTCTCGTCGCACGCGATCTTCTGCCCGGGTGCCCCTGTAAAGGGGAACCTGGGTGGCGGAGCTTGAGTGGGGCTCCCCAGCTCACACCAGGTGCGTGCGACCGTCACTGGCTCCTCGGCTTCCTCATCACTGGTCTCCGTCTCCGAAGACAGGTTACCGGGAACCTCGCTGTCTGTCGATTTCTCTAGGAGCTCGTCTTCGCTGTCGCTTGCCTCGAGGACATCCAGCAACTCCTCGTCACGCACACGCCTCCGGGAGGACGAGGCCATGACCCCAAGCAGGGTACGGGGTCATGGGCAGCGACAAAAAAAAAAAAAACAGCAAAAGCAAACGCACAGGGATCACAGCGTCTTGAAAAAGACGGAAAGCAATACGCAATCTGACAGTAATATGAACGAAGCTAAGGCTGGAAAAAAGCAGTAATCGCACAGAAATCACAGATGATAGCTGACAACAGACTAACACTGGACGCTGGTGAATCTGAAAGAGGGAGAGGCAGTAACGGTTCAGGGCTTTTATTGAGAGCTGACAGGTGTTTGTGTTTGTGCAAACAACTTTTTGAATTACAGTAGCATGATTGGATTACATAGAGTTTGTTTCCCTATGTAATCTAATGATGCTGTCGCCGCGACGGACACTGGGGGGCGCAGGAGCCGGCGTCAGAGGAAGTGGCTGGGCTGCGCCATCTTCCCTGACTGCCGGATCTCCGGAGAATTGCGGAGAGAAGAGGGGAGCGGGGACCGGAGGATCGGGGAGCCGGGGACCGGCGTTAAGAGCCCAGCAGGAGGGAGAGGGAGCCCCGCAGCAGCCGCAGCAGCACAGAGAAGGCGGCCGAATGCACGCGCTGCACAGCGGTGAGTGGGGGAAGTGCTGGACGAGCTGAGCTCGTCCGAAACACTAGCAGCAACTTTTTCTTGGACGAGCTCAGCTCGTCCAGAACGCTAGGGTGGTTAAGGCTTCTTGCACACAGGGACGTTACAGGCGCACGTTAGTGCAGCCTGTAACGCTCCCTCAACGCACAGCAATGTAACACAAGTGGGCTGTTCACACTGCCCACGTTGCGTTACATTGTAACGCAGCAAAGTGCTGCATGCTGTGCGTTCTCCGCGGCTAAGCCACGTTAGACTGTTTGCACATGCTCAGTCATGTTGGGGAGGAGGGGAGAGCGGCCGGGCACATGGCTAATTAATATTCACTGCACTCAGTGACGTGCAGTGTTTACTTCCTGGAGCGAGCGGCCGCTCTGTGCGGCGATTGGCCGGGCGGGACCAAGTGATGCCGCATGCGTCCAAGAGTACGCATCACGGACGCCAGACTGAGCTGCACAACGCGGCTCACTCCGACGTCCACACCAGAGAGCACCAGGCGTTGTGTTAGGGGCACATTATGTGCCCTATAACGTCCCCTAAACGCAACGTCCTGGTGTGTAACTAGCCTCAAACATTCAACCTACTTTATAATAGTTTAAATATAAAAGAAAACCATGATATACTTAAAGTCATTTGAGGAGTAGGAGGATAAAATATAATTGTTTAGCTCATCAGTTTATTTTTTACCTCGGATTCACTTTAATCCGTCCTTTGCTTTCTCTGAAAATTCATCCAGTAAATTTTCAGGGGGGGGGGGGGGGGGGGTCCTGTGCATTGTAACAAATTCTTTCCCAGATTGTTTTCATACTGCGCCCAATCTTTTAGAGCAGAGAGGTAGTTCTGAGCTCAGATCCACTTTAACTTTTCAAAGCAGTGCATTGTGAAAAGGCTTTCCGTTAAAAGGCGTATACTGTGAACTGAGCCAAAGGGAAACATGTATGTGACCTTGCACATCAGTTATTCGTTCAGTTATAAATCTAATAGCAACTGATTTAGTGTAAAAGGACCCTAAGGGAGCTCACTATAAAAGCTCAAATCACAATCCTTGAGCTATTTAGGTGATTTTTGTGGTATTTTTTTTAGCCATTTTTGTCACCTGAAGCTGGTTTTCTGCCCATAGTTTGTGCAGTTCTGCTGAAAAACGGAAACTACAGTACAAACTCATTTTGCATTTGTATATCATAGTGGTGGTGCGTGCATACCGTGGTTCATATACACAAACCTTAAGGCTAGGTTCACAGTGGTCATGACTTTGTACTGTACTGGAGACTGGACATAGACTTTAAAGAGAACCAGAGGTGGGTTTGAAGAATATTATCTGCATACAGAGGCTGGAACTGCCTATACAGCCCAGCCTCTGTTGCTATCCCAAACCCCTCTAAGGTCCTCCTGCACTCTGCAATCCCTCCATAAATCACGGCCACGCTGCTGACAAACAGCTTGTCAGAGCTGGCTGTGTTTATCTCTATAGTGTCAGTCTGCTGCTCTCCCCGCCTCCTGCAGAACTTCAGTTCCCGCCTGCATCCCTTCCCTCCCTGCTGATTAGAGAGAAGGGAGGGGGGCAGGGACCGGAGCTCTGCAGGAGGAGGGGGAGCAGCTGAGACTGACACTACAGATGTAAACACAGCCTCACAGCACGGCTGTGATTAATGAGGGATTGCAGAGTGCAGGGGGACCTTAGTGGGGTTTGGGATAGCAACAGAAACTGGGCTGTAAAGGCAGATCCAGCCTCTGTATGCAGATAACATTCTTTAAACACACCTCGGGTTCTCTTTAATACAAAGCCTGCATGTAGCGAGTTAGACTAACGAGGTCCGTTACTGTGAACAGCTCCACAGGATTGTATGGGCAAAGAGTTGACATGCAGAATTTTCCTGCAATGCAACTGAGCACTGTGAACCTAGCCTTAGGGAAGGAACACGCTAGGCAGGATCGCACAAATTTTTTCCATAGCACATAGTAGAAAACGCATATGCGATTCTGCCTAGTGGCTCACTGCCCATACAATTCTCTGGGCTTGTTCACAGTAACAGAATGTGAACAGGCCCAGAAAAGTAACGTTTTTCTAACTCGCTGCATGCAGGCTTTGTATTAAAGTCTATGTTCAGTCTACATTGCAGTTCACAGTCATAACACATGAGTTATACAACTGTGAACCTAGCCTTAGTGTGTAGGATTCTTGCTCCTGCCATACTCAACCCCCTTTATCACAACAATATTGAAGCTTGAGGCCCTGTTCACAGTGGCCAGTTGCATTGCAGAATAGTTCTGAATGACAACTCCCTGCCCACACAATGCTATGGGCCTGTTCACACTGACGGATCACATTATTCTAACTCGCTGTGTCAGAATTCTAGCGGTTTTATTTATGCAGGAAAAAGCTGTCATAAGTGTATGGTTTAAGCTTTAATGTTCTATACAAAATTTCATTGTAAAGTGAAAAGTTAGAGTACTTTATATTGCTCTGTGACATAACATATTCCAGGCTGTGAGGCCTATAAGATTATTCTAGTTACAAAAAGTCAGAGCATTCTTGTTTATGCTAGTGCGTGGCCTTAATATTTAAAGAGGCTTCTGTGCGAAGACAGAAAAGCAAATTAAACTCACATTACTGCAGTAATTATAAATGCACATACTTATTACACACAGATATTATTAATCTAAATATTAATGATCAATACAGTCCTTCTAAAGAAAGAAATAGTTATTGTAAAACCCTAAATAATAGAATCTATTACTTTGAAACATGTAAGCTGTATTCTACCCGTGAAAGATGAGACAGTAAGACATTCTCGTGAGATTGTTATGGTTCTGGAAGAATTGTTGACGTGCTCCAGTCTCAGAAAGCTGATAACACATGATGTTTTGGGAACAAGTTATATAAATATTAAACAAAAAAGTTGTTTTCCCAATTAGTTAAAGATCATTCCATGATGCCACCTGGCGGTCTTATGAAATCAACATTATTAATACTGTTTGTTATTTGTTATGAAAGGCTGACCTCTGCCGGATAAAATTAGATATTTATTTTTTCATCAGAAAGACAAATATATGGAAAATAATTTTATATTATTAAGATTTAATATGCAATTATTTCTTATATGATTCATTGTTTTAAGAAGAATTATATAATAAGCTTTATATTTAAATAAGTATATTAGAAGCCCTGTATGTTTCAATAAGCCTTAAATTGCTGAAGGCTCTCACAGGTCTGGTTACAGTGTCAACCTGACCAATCTCATGTCTGGAGAAGTACCAAGACATTCCAACATAATTAACAGGGAACACTTTATCAGAAATGCGTCATGAATGACATTGTTTAGTCTCCATGTCTGGGTCAGCCAACAGACAAGATGGCTGTTGACGTCCATTTTTAATTACGTGCGTCAGAAATGACCTAAACAAAATGTCAAGCACTCCAAATTACGTTAATTCCCACAAGATAAGGTAATTAAGAATTTATAAACAATAATATTGTGACTTAGGTAATCAAAACATGATAAAGCATTGACGCACGAAAGCTTTAGCCAATCAGAGCCTGGGATTCAGGGAAAGTCCAGATTAGGCAGCCATATTGCCTCCAACCCCTATAAAAGTAGGGCCTGAAAGCTCATAGTTTGCAGAAGCCCAGCAATCTCCTGAGAAGACACGAGGCAGAAGCTACCTTCCCACAAGTGGTTCTAGATGCTGAAGAGATGTCAGAGAAGGGGTAATATGCTTAATATTCTGGTGATTTACTTTATTAATTTTTCAGCATTAAGTTTTATTAAGATGTTAACAAGAAGTTTTTTAGAAGCTATTTTTTATGCTATTTCTTTAAGAAGATTACTACAAGTTTTACACAGCTACTAGATATACAGCTATTGATACAGATGAGACTACTTTTGATCTTATTCTACATAACACAACTGTTATATTCTTTTTTGAATGTACTTAGATGATTGATAATTGCTTGGCTATAAAGCCTTGATAAGATGGAATACTGTTATAAGGAAACACTACTTGGAACTGTTCATATTTTGTATATATGCTGTATGATAAGCAAATACAATTTTTTATATAAAATTATATACTGAGTGCTCTGATTCATTTCAAGGTATACCGTCAATCTATAATTACTGTTATAGAGGGTACAGACCCCACTATGCCGGATTTATATGATAGCAACGCTTTAAGGGCTGGTCCTTTACTGAGTTAGCAATCATGAAAAAGGCAAAAACCGCACAGGTTTTTGACAGTTGGCGCCCAACAGTTGATGGTTATCTTGATTGTTATCTTGAAGTATACTTTCTATGGTGGAAATATAGACCATAGTTTTCTATCGCGATAAGAGAATAAAAAAGTACTTTTATACTCAAATATAGAGTTGGATATGAATATGAAGCATCCAAAAATCTAAAGCAAAGAAGGTAGATATTCTTATGCTTAAAAATCTCATAGAAGAGAATTGCTAATGAGCACACTCAGTTTATGGTCTATGAAAAGACTTAGAAGAGAAAATAAATACTTTGGCCTATTGAACCTGAGAAAAGGATTAGCGCTACATGTACTTTTCTGACAAAATGAAGCAGATTATATTGGAGCAGCATACTGAAGTAGAGTATATAGCTATACATTATGAAAATGGCTACCCTACAAGTGCAGAAAAACATTTTGAGACAAGGATCAGTGAAAAAGAAGAGTGAGAGAGCAGTTTTTGTCAAACAAAGAGCATTTGTTATATATGAGGGGATCCTACTATCAAGAGAATTAACATTGTTTTTTTATACTAGAGAATTGAACAGACTTTGTGATGAAAGCAAAAGCTCCTATAACTATTTTTTTTTTTTTTTAAAAAGAGAAAAATCCTGTTTTAAAGATGTATGGCTCTTTAAAAGTAGAAGACTACAGATACAAGACAAGTTACAGCAGACATAAATGAGATGTAAGAAGAAATGTTTATTTTTATTTTTGTATTTTTTTTTATGAGAACAAGAATCTTAAGTGTGTGGTTAGCACTACCAGATGCCGACACAGGAGAAGACAAGACAATCCTCCAAATGGCAGCAACACAACATGCATTCAGAAATAGACTTAAAGAGATATGACACTTGATTTTTTTTTTCTCTCAGACTACAAATGAAAGATTTTTTTATATGACTTCTGAGTTTTTTGTTGAATATAAGAAAGAAAAAAAAAAAAGGCCTACTACAGTTTTTTTATACAGAAGTTAATCAACAATTATGCCTAGAAGGAAATAGAAGAAGAATGCACTAGTGAAGATTTAAGTTTTTTTGTTTGTTTTTTATTATTTGCCATGAGAAGCTAAAAGAGAGATGAAGACTCATATATAGCAGCTGCCATGTTGAGATGTAACGCATGAATATACAGAAGTGACCGTTAAACAAGAAGGTTTTTCATTTTTATAGTCCTAGCCTCAAGGGGGGAAATCTCTACTCATTTTTGAGGCTAGATCCTATTAAGAAGCATCAAGAGACTATTTTTGTGACTACATTATACTAAGAAGGTTTCACTAAAGAAGAATTGAAAATGTTGCTATTGAAGCTTGGAAGTCTCACAAGATAATCTCCTTTGTCTGAACCAAAGAAGACTCCAAACAAGCATTCCTTGCAGGCACCCAGAAGAAACCCGCTAAGATAAAGCGATGAAAGCTACATGCTAGAAGACTATGCAAAGACATCAACATGAAGACAAGCCATTTGATGAGGCTATGTTATAAGAAGCTCTGATCTGAAAACAGCTGAAGAAGAAACAATTGGAACTGGAGTAACCAGAGAAGTGTGAGGACTAAGCCGTACTTTTACTTCTTTAACAACTCCAACCACTGGTTGACGCACCAGCTGAGAGAAGATCGAGACAGCACTAAGAGAAAAGTGGGCCTGAAGGAATACAAGAAAAGAAGACCAGACAGAAGAAGACACCAGGTTAAAAGATAAATGAGATTATCAGGTGGGTGAAGAGAGAGCATTACAAGATGGAGATATTCAGTTTTTACAGATAAATCTGATGAACTAGAAGAGGACAAGATTTTTGATATAGAAAATACCAGAAGATGAGTGAAAGAAGACTTTGATGGACATTTGAAACTACAATAGAGACTGTTACATCATATCAAGATTTCAAGATCAAGACTAAGATGTCAAGATCATCCAGTTATAGAAGAAGACAGTCAATGTAAAGTTTTTGAAAAAGACTGATAAATATACATAGATATTCTATTTTTGATTCCGTATATGAAGAAAATGTGGAAGATATAGATTTTTCTACCTATGCAGCGATATACTGACATGCTACAAATACAGAAGCAGATGCAATAAAGACTTATGAGAAGTTACAGGAAGAAAGCCATACTACAGGAGAAACAAGGAGATAACTGTTCACAATAATGACACACAGCATTCAAGCTGGTACTACAGAAGACTGCACTAAACTACATTAAATGTACAAGATGATTAAAAACCTAATGTGAAGAATGAAGCCTAGATTGATGAAGACTTTTTTAAATACATGAAGAAGAAATGAAGTTATGTACACCAAGAGACTGGAAGAGAAATCCATGCCTTAGGTAATTCACTGACGAAGTTCAAGAAGAACAGTTTCAAGATGAATACGCTATTCAAGAAGTGTAACACTGAGGACAACAGTTTACTAAAGTGATGAACAGATAACAAGAGAAAATGTTTTTGTACATAGACAAGGACTTACTGATATCAAGCGATGATAAAAGCCACAACACACATGAAGCAACCAATGAAGACATGTATGATATGCTATCAATGGATTTAATACACAGCTTAAAGGTGAAAGTTTTTTTATTTTCAGAAGAAGAACATGAACAGTTTTTAAAGAGAAGAAATATCTCAACATTTACAGAAAATGGATAATACTACTTTGATTTTTAAAAGACAAACTAAGATGAACTTAAGAAAAGACATAAGCAAGAAGAGAAGGAACCTGATGTTATAAGTTTGAACACTAGAGCAAACTAGTAAGAATGCACCCAGCACCATATAGCATCAATAATATTTTTCTTTTTGAACCACAAGTGGGAAGGTAGTTAGTGAGTTTAGTTTTTTTATGCTGAAAATTCACCAGAATGTTGCATATTACTTTTTGTGTTTTTCCCTTCTCTTCTCTTCCTTTTTATTTTTTCTCAAAGGTGCTGAGGACAATATCAATTATCCGCAAAAAAAACCCATACAATGGGGTTTGCTGTACCTGATACATTTGATGACTACAAAAAGCTGAACTTTGCAACTACAAGGAAGACTTCAAAATAAATTGAACTTGATGCATCAACAGTATGCCCAGCGCCTGAACAAGAGTGACTGCTGGATTTGCTCATACAGCCTTTATCCTTGAAGATGATGCCCAACCAACACATTCCAGTACTATTAGAAGAGTTGGAAACCAGAGTGTCCGGAGAAAACCCACACAGACACAGAGAGCACATACAAACTCCTCTCAGACCCAGCACTGCAAGGCGAGAGCACTAACCCCTACGCCACTGCACTGTTCACATGAAGTTAAAGAAAAATATTCTTCAGAAATGTTCAAATATGCAATACATGGACAATTAAAAGAGAAAATCCAATTCACCAGAATAAAGGACAGTTTAACATTTGTTTGCATCCCAAGAGAGATGAAAATATCCTAAATGGTGAAAAGATATGTTCAGCAAGGGACTATCGTAAATCTGCACACAGCTCTGCATAGTGAATGAAACTGTACTAAATTGCAACCCGACTGATAATGAAAATAATACAACGTTCCGTTTAATAATACAACTTGTAGATGACCGTTGTTACTCATCCTTTTCAAGTTCCAAGAAAGCATCCTGGGACAAATGAAATTGCCCTATGACTGGTTCTAGCATACAAGTTATTGCCTGATGGTGGAAAAGGAAGATGCACCATAATTAGAGGAGCACCCGCTACATGACTTGACAAGAACAGCTCAAATATCAATTAAATACATAATCCGTATATATTCAAGAAAAGTACTGAAGAAACTAAGAGAGTGAAACGCCTTCAAGTGCCATGATATGCAAAGACTGTCTTATACACTAGATTTAAAGATGCAAGATGACTAGCCATAGTCAACTCAGAAAACAGAGTTATTTGCGAAACTATTTGATAATATTACAGATGAAATGTTCTAAACAACCTGAACTGTCAATAATGCGTTAAAGTGGCAGACTTCACTGCTAGTAAAACATTGGACTGGTACTAGATTCCTATAAAGCGGCACAAGGGGGGATCCTTACTGCATACAAGATTTACAGATACTTCACTGAAAGCTATATGAACCATATGATACCTGTTAAAGAAGTTTCCAGAAAAGAAAATTCTGAATGACTATTGATTCCAATACTAATGAATGATTAGTGCGGAGAATTACTTCCATCAGAGAGAAGATCTACACATGACATATCCAGGATCAAGCGTGTAACTACATTAAATATTGCCGTGAGAAGAGACTGTACTTAACAATAAAACAACCATATATCAAACTTAATCTACAAGATAATCTATCACATTTGACTTTTTGAGAAGATAAACATGCCAAGATTTACATACAAGAATGCTGACAGTCTACAACATAAGTTTCAAGAGACTTTTAATTCAACAGTAAAGATCCTGATAAATCCAAGAGAGAGAATCACTCCATAATATTGGAAACGTGAAGTGGAGAAGCAACTTCAACAATGAGATGTTAATATATATGTTTTATTGAGACTATATTTGAAAACAGCTACTGCAACTAGTTAGCTTGCAATTTGAATTGCTAAATAACTTTTCCATGCCTACATTTTGATATGATATCTATATTTAAATAGAAAGATGATATTTTAGGGGATTCTGCTGGTAAACTACACATACTTTATTTTATTACATACCATTTGTGAAAGAAACCTTGTGGTATAAGAAAGGTGTAATTAACTGTATTAATACATAATACTAACCAACTAACTAATTAACCTGTTGTAAGCTAACAATAAAATGTTGAATGTATTGTGTTCAAAAGAACCTAGGGGCCACATGAACGGTATAATTCCTGTTTATACATTTTGAACTTTAAGTTTTACCACATGTTTTAATGGGTGACAAATATTGCCTAGAATTTTCCTACATATCTACACAAGCTACCACAGTGATAGAAACTACAAATTCAAGGGTGAATCCATACATATGTCATATACAAAGACTATAGCCATATCTAGACCAGCAAAATATGTTTATTGGAGAAGATATTACTTTTACTATTGAGTTTATTGTCAGGCTGGCAACACAGCAGAAAACGTTACTTAATGAGCAAGGTTTTGCATGAATGAAAGATTGCATTACTTTTAATTTTGATTATAGATTTTTTATTTTTTTTCTTCCGGAGAAATATAACAACTACGGAGATCGCTAATCATCTGCCATCATTTTCCTGCAAGGGGGGATGTCAGAATTCTAGCGGTTTTATTTATGCAGGAAAAAGCTGTCATAAGTGTATGGTTTAAGCTTTAATGTTCTATACAAAATTTCATTGTAAAGTGAAAAGTTAGAGTACTTTATATTGCTCTGTGACATAACATATTCCAGGCTGTGAGGCCTATAAGATTATTCTAGTTACAAAAAGTCAGAGCATTCTTGTTTATGCTAGTGCGTGGCCTTAATATTTAAAGAGGCTTCTGTGCGAAGACAGAAAAGCAAATTAAACTCACATTACTGCAGTAATTATAAATGCACATACTTATTACACACAGATATTATTAATCTAAATATTAATGATCAATACAGTCCTTCTAAAGAAAGAAATAGTTATTGTAAAACCCTAAATAATAGAATCTATTACTTTGAAACATGTAAGCTGTATTCTACCCGTGAAAGATGAGACAGTAAGACATTCTCGTGAGATTGTTATGGTTCTGGAAGAATTGTTGACGTGCTCCAGTCTCAGAAAGCTGATAACACATGATGTTTTGGGAACAAGTTATATAAATATTAAACAAAGAAGTTGTTTTCCCAATTAGTTAAAGATCATTCCATGATGCCACCTGGCGGTCTTATGAAATCAACATTATTAATACTGTTTGTTATTTGTTATGAAAGGCTGACCTCTGCCGGATAAAATTAGATATTTATTTTTTCATCAGAAAGACAAATATATGGAAAATAATTTTATATTATTAAGATTTAATATGCAATTATTTCTTATATGATTCATTGTTTTAAGAAGAATTATATAATAAGCTTTATATTTAAATAAGTATATTAGAAGCCCTGTATGTTTCAATAAGCCTTAAATTGCTGAAGGCTCTCACAGGTCTGGTTACAGTGTCAACCTGACCAATCTCATGTCTGGAGAAGTACCAAGACATTCCAACATAATTAACAGGGAACACTTTATCAGAAATGCGTCATGAATGACATTGTTTAGTCTCCATGTCTGGGTCAGCCAACAGACAAGATGGCTGTTGACGTCCATTTTTAATTACGTGCGTCAGAAATGACCTAAACAAAATGTCAAGCACTCCAAATTACGTTAATTCCCACAAGATAAGGTAATTAAGAATTTATAAACAATAATATTGTGACTTAGGTAATCAAAACATGATAAAGCATTGACGCACGAAAGCTTTAGCCAATCAGAGCCTGGGATTCAGGGAAAGTCCAGATTAGGCAGCCATATTGCCTCCAACCCCTATAAAAGTAGGGCCTGAAAGCTCATAGTTTGCAGAAGCCCAGCAATCTCCTGAGAAGACACGAGGCAGAAGCTACCTTCCCACAAGTGGTTCTAGATGCTGAAGAGATGTCAGAGAAGGGGTAATATGCTTAATATTCTGGTGATTTACTTTATTAATTTTTCAGCATTAAGTTTTATTAAGATGTTAACAAGAAGTTTTTTAGAAGCTATTTTTTATGCTATTTCTTTAAGAAGATTACTACAAGTTTTACACAGCTACTAGATATACAGCTATTGATACAGATGAGACTACTTTTGATCTTATTCTACATAACACAACTGTTATATTCTTTTTTGAATGTACTTAGATGATTGATAATTGCTTGGCTATAAAGCCTTGATAAGATGGAATACTGTTATAAGGAAACACTACTTGGAACTGTTCATATTTTGTATATATGCTGTATGATAAGCAAATACAATTTTTTATATAAAATTATATACTGAGTGCTCTGATTCATTTCAAGGTATACTGTCAATCTATAATTACTGTTATAGAGGGTACAGACCCCACTATGCCAGATTTATATGATAGCAACGCTTTAAGGGCTGGTCCTTTACTGAGTTAGCAATCATGAAAAAGGCAAAAACCGCACAGGTTTTTGACAGCTGCATGCAGGCTGTGCATTAAAGTCTATGTCTATTCTTCATTGCAGCTCACGCACATTATAACCCGTGCGATATGCAACTGACCACTGTGAACCTAGCCTGATAGTTTGCTGGAGCTTGACATCTTAGCAGGAGAGAAAACTATAAAGTTTATTTTTTTTCCAAAGGGAAGTGTCTAGGCCTGTTCATAAATGATCAAGAACTGCAATTTCCTACTGTACACCTGAAACTATCTTTTTTTTATACAGTACACAAATATTTCACCTGTAATTAATGAATAGTACCTTTTATAAGATGATCATAATAAGTACACACATGAGAAGAGTAATTGGAAAAGGAAAGATCACAGACCAATTTTACTCCCTTCCATGTAGTATGAGAGCATACCTACTCAGTATATTCTATTGAGCTGAACTCCCCATCAGATAAAAATATTTGCAAGATGCTGCACACAAAGATGCTGTACACATGCAAGAGACCAGTGTCTGCAAAGGTGCGTACCCACGCACTACTAAATGCAACGACAGGTCCGCTGGACCCTCCCGCCGGGCGGTCTTTAGCCGACAGTATGCGCGTTTGTACGCGCTGTCGGCGGACTGATAAATCTGTTTCTGAACGATCCGCTGAATGCATTCATAGTCTATATCTGCAGTTCTCATACACACCTTGTTTAATGGACATTCATCTGCAGATCAGATCCACCAGGATGGATCTTCAGATAAATGTCCGTTAGGGCCTGTTTCCACTGCTGCGGAGATCGGGCAGAATCTGCAGAGTTTCCCTGCAAGCAAATCGCACAGGGAAACTCTGCCATAGGGGATAATGCTGCCACCCTCCGAATCGCTCGCCTCAGCGATTCAGCTGAAATTGCAGCATTTTTTCAAGCAGGAGGCAGCTAATCCCATAGCCGTGCATGGCACGGTTTGTGGGATTCATCTGCATACTCATACACCAGGAAGTGCCGCTGCGCGTCTCGCAGCAGCGCGCATTGACTAGTGGAAACGGGCCCTTAAACAAGGTGTGTCTGAGATCTGCAGATATCATAGACTATGAATGCAATTTGCAGGAACTGAACTTTTGCAGATACTGATCTGTTGCATGTGTACAGCATCTTTGTGTAAAGCATCTTGCAAAGATTTTTATCTGATGGGGAGTTCAGCTCAATAGAATGTAGAGTATGGCTCTCATATTACATGGAAGGGGATAATATTGGTCTGTGATGTTTTCTTTTCCAAAGACTTTTATCCCAAGTGTGTACTTAGCGTTAGCAAAACTGAATAAGGGCCCTGACACACCAAAGAACGGTTTTGCGGGTCGTTTTTAAAAAACGCCTCCATTGACTTACATTTAAATCGTGGCAAAATCAGTCATCGTGATTTTTTTTTATTGATTTTACAGCAATTTTAATGCAAGTCAATGTTTTTAAAAAATGAAAACGACCCACAAAACTCAATTTGTGGGTCAGGGCCAGGCGCATAACAATAGACCCTGCAAGGGATGCCTCCGCAGGGGGGCCCAGAAGCCACAGGGGGTCCGTGGGGGGAAAAGTTTGAGAGACTGACAGCTAAGGGCACGGAGAGAAAAAAAAAACGATTCTGCTCTCCACCATTGTTATATTGATTGCATGTGTCCACTACACTGATAAGGACTCATACACACTCTGGAATTTTACACTGTCCCTGATCCCTAGGGTTCGTAAAAAACATCTGTCTCTCACTGCTGCAAAGATCTGATGACTGCATGTACAACCTAACAAAGAAGAGTCCGATTTTGAAAAAAAGTTGTAGACTTTCCCCTTTTCACTCTGAAAAGAATCCTAGATTCTTATCACACAGGCTAATGACCTTATGGCCTCTAATTACTTTTACAACACAGCAGAGTGGAGATTGATGTCTAATGGCCCATACTCACGGGCTGCAAAAGAGGCCTGTCGCCAGCACACGTGAGCGTGTGGGCGACAGGCCAGCGACAGCTCGTCGCCAGGTCCCTCCGCGTACACACGCGGAAGAGGGACCAGCGGTGTGACGGAAGCTGTCGCCGACGTTCCTCCTCCCCCCGCCGGAAGCTCCATATACTTCAATGGAGGTTGCTGTCGCTAGTCCGCGTACTCACGCGGACTAGCGAGAGTTGCGGCGGCGACTGTCGCCATGCGATTGAAACTTTCAATCGCCTGGCGACATCAGTGACGGGCGACAGTTCGGGGTGCGCGCGCAACGCCGCATACTTATGGGCGACCTGTCGCCGCAAGACGCGTGCGCCGCGTGTTGCGGCGACAATTGTAGCCCGTGAGTATGGGCCATTACTGTTGCTGCTTCATTGAGAGCTTATACTGAGTCCAAGATCCTGTAATAAGAGTATCAATCAGTGACATTCTGAATGTTTTGCCAAAGTTTCAGTGAATACTATATGTTATGTTCACCATGTCATTGTTGTTCCTCCATATAGTGTGTGTGTGTGTGTGTGTGTGTGTGTGTGTGTGTGTGTGTGTGTGTGTGTGTGTGTGTGTGTGTGTGTGTGTGTGTGTGTGTGTGTGTGTGTGTGTGTGTGTGTGTGTGTGTGTGTGTGTGTGTGTGTGTGTGTGTGTGTGTGTGTGTGTGTGTGTGTGTGTGTGTGTGTGTGTGTAGCAGAGCTGCAACGAGGGACTTGTGAGCTGCAAGGGGCTGGAGGAAGCCCCGGGTAAGTAGATCTGGGGGTAGCATAGATTGCCTGACATTTCCTTTAAGTCTAAGGGCTGGTTCACACTTGCTTTAAAAACGTATCCGTAGGTACTTTTTTTGTCCCGGACGAAAAACTGAGCCACGGATACCAATGTTAAAAATAGGAACAGTACACACTCAAGTTAAAAACGTATCCGCGTGCGATCCGCGGAATACGTTTTTAAACCCGGAACGCAGAGTCCGGTCTTGCAGCATTTTTCACAGACCCGTATACACGTACGGGTAGTGAAAAATTAATGGGGAAATGCGCCTCCCTCTTCACTGACATTTTGGGACACTGGAAACGGATCAGTTTCCAGTGTCCCTTGGTGAAGGATGGGGCCGCCATGCTGGAGGGGTTAGCAGCCAGGACAGGGGACTGCAGGCAAAGCGGCGGCCAGGGGGGGTCGCCTCCCCCCTCTGGCTCACCTGGGTGCCCCCCATCCCCGCTCCCCCTCCAGCTCGCACATAATGTAATAAATTGTACCTAAGTTCGGCGAGCCGGACACTTCCGCCCACACCGCTCGAGTCACTTCCTGCGATGCCGCCCACTGAAATACAGAGGGCGGCATTGCAGGAAGTGACGGCGAGTGGAGCGGGGACGGGGGGCACCCAGGTGAGCCAGAGGGGTGAGGCGACCCCCCTGGCCGCTACTTTGCCCGCAGCCCCCCATTGTGGCTACTGCCCCCTCTAGCAAAAAAACGAAAAAAAAAACCATGCAAACGGATCCAGAACGTGTGCTGCAAAAAAGGCAGCGTGGATCCGTTTGCGTTCCGGTCTTTGAAAAATCGGAGCCCGGACCGCGGATGCGTCCCGCACCCGGAGCTAGTGTGGCCCTAGCCTAAGTGTTTTTATCTGCATGGGGAACACACATTGGTCCTCAGTTTTCCTGTGCAGAAAGCGAGGGGGTGGGGGGCCCCATCCAAAGTTTCGCGGGGGTGAGGGGCCATCCAAAGTTTCGCAGGGGGGCCCTGTGATGTCTAGTTACGCCCCTGGTCAGGGCCCTAAGTTTGAAACCAGATTTTCTGCATTTTTGCAATCCATTTCTAATTGTTTGCGAATGCATAACTCAAGGACATCGGGTGTATAACCAATCATATATGGACATTCACATCAGTGTGATGCGACTGCAACTCTATTTTGCCCAATTAAATTTTTAAAGCTCATGTAGTAAGTATAGGAGTTCAGGTAAGTCGCATAGCAAATGACAGAGCTATGCAATTTTCTTGTGACCCAGCAATTTAAACTATTTTCCCTCTCCTCCATCGGAAAACGCAAACACAATCATATCTCAAAGTGTGCTTTGTAGGTAGAGGAAACTACAATTGCAGCACAATTGCAACTTCCAGTGTGAAACAGTCCTTATTGCGAACAATTTTGATTGAATCTGAGGCCCTGTTCACAGTGCTCAGTTGCATTGCAGAATAATATGGGGCTGTTTACAGCACTGCATTGTAACTGATCGTGTTACTCTAACTCACTGAATGCAGGCTTTGTATTCAAAGTCTATGTCCAGTCTCCATTGCAGTTCACACAGTCATTATAAACGCATAATGACATGCGCATTATGCAACTGCCCCCTGTGAACCTAGCCTGAATGGTTTATTGAACAAGAGTCAGAAAACTTTGCTTTAACTAAATCAAATACTATAGATCACCTTAAAAAACATTCAAATTATCATTTTAGATTCTATATGATCCATAGATAGTTTTAAGAACCTTGTATGAAAATCTACCGTACATCTGTACATCATTTAAACATACATCGCAAAACAAAGTACAGCATCTCAGCTAAGGGAAATAAAAGAAAGGCAACAGTAATAATTACTTAAAAAAACTTTGATATATTCAGCTGTGATAATTACACCAGATGTACTCCTGGGATGCCAGCCACAAAATTCAAAAGATAAAAAAAAAAAACTCTAGCAGACTTGAAATGGAACATAAGAAAATAAGTAACTCTTCTTGCATATAATCATTCTAGCATTGTACACACTCTCTTTGTCAGTATAATAAATATACACATTCTATACCTGGAAGGTGAGCATACAGCGCCTGTGGTGTAGAAATTTGTAAACCGTAGCCCTCTGGCAGCCATTGCATCCAGGTTTGGTGTATGGGAAGTAGGGTGTCCATAGCTACCCAAATCTCCATAGCCCATGTCATCAGCAAATATAAGGATAATGTTTGGAGGGGCAGAAGATGCATCAGCAGTGCAAAGAAAAGAAACAAGTGCAAGAGCAATCCAGGCAATCATGTTGGAGGTTTCCTTGCTGTTCTCAGGAAAGAGGGGTGTGAAGTGAGGACCTCTTCAGGTAGTCAGGAGGTCTGTGTCAGCATCCCTGGAAAACAGAACAATGACAGCACCACTTCTTCACTGCATGAAGATACCCTCACAAACAAACAAACAAACGCCTGTGTACAAACACATAACAAAGTGCACGAACTCCTGAAGGATGTTACAAGATAAGGCAGAACCATACTCAGGAGGAGACTGCTGCAAATGTCAGTCACACTGCACAGTAACACGGCTCTGCCTCTTTAGAAAAAAAACAACATAAACAGTCTTCAGCTCCTTTCCGAAGTTCTTTTGCTTTTCCTTGTGATTGCTGCTGCAAAGATTTTATAAAGCATTTCACAGTCTCTTCCTATTTCACAGTAATTCATATGCTGGTTGTCAGTTTCACTGAGCCAACCAGTTTTGCGTGCATTTCCTCCTCCCTGCCTGTGAAATTCTGCGCATGCTCAGTGTGTACTGGGCGTGTACTTAGGTAAACTAGCTATTACATCCACTACAGTACACGGCGTTGGACGGGGGATAATATAGAGTGGCAGAGCAGGGATACAGAATCTAGCTTTTTACAGATTTAGGTGCAGGTGAGGTGAGAGCGGAATCCCTGCTAGTAGTCTACTATTTATTTGTAATTTAATGTAATTTGTTTGTTTGAGTGGAGGCAGGTGGGTAGTGGTACAGATGCAGCTCTTCAGCCCTCACAGTCACATAAGGGGAAGCTGCAGCAGAGTGACAAGTGATATCTCCTACAGCGCCAGATGCATGTTTTTGTTCTGTAATTTTTGCTTAGTGCTGCCACGCAACCCTGCAGGGCTCATTGCAGGGCAGGGCATTACAGTCTGGCTAAAAACTACATAAAAAGGAATATCTGTCACACTAAATCACCTCTCCTTCCTACATGGGGGCACCTAATGATGGGAGACTGACAACATTCTGTTGATTTTCTGGAGAGTGTTAGGTGGATACATAGGCAGCTCTTCGCCCTGTAATTGCAGGCTTTCAGTGGCAGCAGTTTACATTATCAATGGTACAAGAAATTATACAATTGACAATAAAAACGCTAACTTGCTTTCAAACATTTCACAGCTGCGTCTGTGTAAAAGTTCCGCCTGGTAATTTGGGCTCCGTGTAATATACCTAGGGCAGTCAGAGGCCAAATTACCCGTCTCTCCTCATCTGGAGCTTGGCTTGTAACCCTAGATAATAGGTGAATAGAATAATATTTATTATTTATATAGCGCAGCGCTGTAAAGAGTATATTGTTTTGTCAGTTAACTGTCCCTCAGAGGCACTCACAATCTAATCCCTACCATAGTCGTATGTCTATGTATGTATCATGTAGTGCCTGTATCATAGTCTAGGGCAGGCATGGGCAAACTTGGCCCTCCAGCTGTTGAGGAACTACAAGTCCCACAATGCATTGCAGGAGTCTGACAGCCACAGTCATGACTCATAAAGGCAAATGCATTGTGAGATTTGTAGTTCCTTAACAGCTGCAGGGCCAAGTTTGCCCATGCCTGGTCTAGGGCCAATTTAGGGGAAATCCAATTAACTTATCTGTATGTTTTTTTTTAAATGTCGGGGAAAAAAACAGAGTGCCCGGGTAAAACCCACGCAGAGAAAGGGAGAACATGCAAACTCCATGCAGATAGTGACGGGGATTTGTACCTGGGAACCAGTGCAGCAAAGTGAGACTGCTAATCTTTATGCCACCATGCTGCCCACATTTACCACATATTCAGACTCAGCTTCATACTTGCTCAGATTGAAAACTCCAGGTTTATGTATGGCAAAAAAAACTATCCTGTGACTTGAGGTTCTGGTGGAGAATGCCCCAGAACCTCCGGCCTGAGGGGAGCCTACTGAAAAAGCAATGGCCTGGGTGTGAGGGATCGTTTGCAATCCTCAGTGCTCTGGTGCGCATTCTGGAGTTTTGGAGGATGTCCAGAGGTGGGAAAGGTTTTCTGATGATCCTCTCTGCTGATCTGATGATCAGCAGAGAGGACCAAAGACTGCCGGTACCAGAAACCAGCTCCTTCTGACCAATCGCCCCTACCGCCGTCCACACAGCAGACCTGTCACCTCAGGCCACCCACTCTGCTGTCTCTATGACGCAGACCTCTGTGATGCAGTCAGAAGCTGCTTTCACTGGCTCCTGATTATGTGATCAATGTAAGCCATTGAGAGTTGCTCACATTGATTACAGGGTCAGGAGTCAATAAAATCGTCTCCTGTCCGTCTCACAGAGCTCTGCTGTCATACAGGCAGCAGGGCGAGTAAGCTGCGATGGGGAGAGAACAATGTGACCAGCGGGCGTGACAAGAGCAGCAAGAATGGGCGGCAGTGGTGAGGATGAAATCTACGCCCTGGCAGCAATAACAGCATCAAAATGGCGTAGATTTCAATCACCAACGTCCGCAAGTGGTTAAGAAGGGCAGGACCACGGTTTCAAAGGTCTTCATGAGGATGGATGTAAGAGCCACGGCCTGAAGTTGTTGAGGTCGGAGACACCCTGTTTTCTAGGGACAGGGATGATGGTGGACCCTTCGAGGCATGCGGGGACCTTGCCCTTCTGAAGGGATTTGGCAAAGAGGTAGGTGAGAACGGGAGTAAGCTGCCTTGAGAAAGTTATCAGGCAGGCTGGTGACACACCGTCAGGGTTTGAGGCTTTCCTGGCATTCAGCATTGACAGATGACGCAGAATGTTGGCCATAGAGAGAGGTCTACAACACTGGATTCCTCAAGTCTTTCCCAAACCATATTTGTTTGGAACTACAGGTAGTCCCAGGTTAACGAATGAGATAGATACTGTAGGTTCGTTCTTAACCTGAATCTGTTCTTAACCTCCTGAGCGTTACGCCGCTCAGGAGGTTTTGTTACTTTGTGCCCGATTTTAAAATAATTGTCCCTAATGACTGTAAATCCTCTAGCTAGCACTAGGCTAGCTAGAAGAAGTCTCCGGCACCCCGCGATTGCCGCCGCTCCCCCTATATATACATTACCCAGCCTGGATCCAGCAATCGGCGCAGCCTCCCGGACAGCTCCGGTCTTCACTATGGGGAGGATCGCAGATGACGTCATGCGCAAACCCAATCCTTCCCATAGAGAGACTGGAGCTCTGCCGGTAGGCTGCGCGATCGCTGGATCCAGGGGGATAACGTATAAACAGGGGGATCGGCGGCGATCGGGGGTGCCCGACACTCTTACTAGCTAGCCTAGTGCTAGCTAGATGATTTACAGCCATTAGGGACAATTATTTATTTATGGGGGACTCCTGGGGCCACAGAGCAGTATGCCTGACACAGTGCCGGGCATACCACTAAGGAGGTTAAAGGAGTTATCAGGCTTTTTTAAAGAAAATAAGCGCTACTTACCCGGGGCTTCGTCCAGCCCCAAGCTCCCAGCATGTCCCTTGCTGCAGCTCCGCCGTCAGCCGTTCGCTGCCGCTGCCTCCCGGGGCCCGGCTATGACGTCAGGCCGACCTGGGGGTCAGCCTGTACTGCGTCTGCGCGAGCGGCGCTGTCAATCACCGCCACATGGACCGGAGCGTACTGCGCAGGCGCAGAACTACTACAGTTTACATTATTGATGACTTAATTTCTTTCTTTTCAGTCTAACCATACTGAGCTATCTATTAAAGAGGAAGATTACGACAGAGGACACTCCCTTGAGTCATCCTGTAGGTGGGTACACAAGGACTAAATGAGTCGCCAGTCTGCAAATAGATCCTGCATGTGACACTGAGCTAAAAAGGCATGTCATAGAGATGAAGTGATGTGTCACACTGCTGTATTGTTGCTGAGGAAAGGTGGACCAGGGATTATGGCAATAGATCATACTATGGATAGGATTCTGGCATAAAAGATGATGACACAGATTTACCACATATTGTTGCTAATCTTTATGGGACCTTGGAACACCTGTAGAAATGCAATAATCTTGCTTGAGGTAGCTCTAAACTACCAAACAGGTAATCTATCATTTCTGCCTTGAGGCTGCTTCCACACAGGGACGTTACAGGGGCACGTTAGTGCAGCCTGTAACGCTCCCCCAATGCACAGCAATGTAACACAAGTGGGCTGTTCACACTGCCCATGTTGCGTTACATGTAACGCTGCACGTTGTAGTGAAAGTGCAGCATGCTGTGCGTTCTAGCGGCTTTAGACGCGTTAGACTGTTTGCACATGCTCAGTGGGGGGCGGAGAGGAGGCGGGGAGATGCCGCTACAGTAGCCGCGCACATGGCTACTTAATATGCACTGCACTGGCGGCCGCTGATTGGCCGGCCGGACCACGTGATGCGGAGTGTCTCGCTCCGCATCACGTGGTCCTGCCGGCCAATCAGCGCCACCCTGGGAGACCTTATGCGGATAGAGCCGCCTAACGCGGCTCACTCTACCGTTCTCTCCCGCACCACCATGCGTTGCGTTAGGGGCACGTTATGCGACCATAACGTCCCCTAAAACGCAACGTCTTGGTGTGTAAGTAGCCTTACTGATTTATTGCACAAAATACACATATTACACAATACTCTGACATGTGAGCCTCTATACACAAATTCTGGTGGAGATTGAGGAGTGTTTTCAGGTGTATCCTGAGGTCATTTTGATCTTTAGATGTCGCAGAACATCAAGGTCAGTAGTTGTGCTTACTCCAACCACTCATACAATGCACAGTAGGGGCCTGGACACACCTACAAGTTGTTCTGATGTCAGCAAAGCATATTATTGTGTGATATACATGTGTGTTTTGCAGTTAGCATTCAGTTTAGATGCAGTGGGGGTGAATTCCCTGGGAGTGAGAGGTCCAACGCCCGCCCGCACTTCCCTCTAGGTATCACACGATTTTTTGGGGGCCCCAGCCAGTGAGAGAGACTGGGGCCCCCCGCTGTCGTGCTAACCAATGTGTGTCATTTTAAATGTCTTTTTTGCAGCTTCCAGTATGCGGTTGACAGGTGAGTGGTTAGGGAGGGGACCGTGTGAGAGATGTGCCTACACGGGGTCATGTTACAGGGACTGTAACAGATGCAATCCATGCAATCCAACCGAAGCCTCCCACCTGAATGCTAATTTATGCAATTCCTGCTAGATTAGGTATGGCAGGCAAAGGGTGTATGACAGTACACCTGATTGGCTGACTGGCGCCTGCTGACCAGATAAAGGTAGGAAATTGCTTTAGCTAGAAGTGAGCATGTGTGTGTTTTGCAGTTAGCATTCAGTTTAGAGGCATTCAGTTTAGAGGCAGTGGGGGTGAATTCCCTGGGAGTGAGAGGTCCAGGGCCCGCCCGCACTTCCCTCTAGGTATCACATGGTGGTTTGGGGGCCCCAGCCAGTGAGAGAGACTGGGGCCCCCGGCTGTCGTGCGAACCAGTGTGTGTGATTTTGATATACATGGACACCGGACAGTGCATAGACAGTACTGTTTGATGGGCCCACTTATGCACAGCATAACAGTGCACTCCGGCAGCACACTGCTGCATGGATTCCTAAGTGAAACACACTGCTATGCCATTCAGTGTAACTCAATGGACCAGCACCACAAAAGAGAGCACATATGGCACCCCCCAGAACATATTGTTATAAAGCTTATGTGTCTCTATATATTATGTTTTCTTTACACACATGTAGCACTACTACTCAGGCCCCATTAAAAAGCTTGCATCCATATTCAGGAGAGGAGATCTAGTCCAAGAATCTACATGGACTTGAGTTTGTTTCTCTGTATTTTCAATCACTCATTTAGGCACTGTGAATTTCTCTGACATTATTAAATTGCCTACAAACTACAGTATGGACATAAGAGAGATGAAGTATGCCAGGAATTAGACTGTGAGTTTGTCTGGGGGACACTGATTGGCATAAGTATGGTCTCTATAAAGTGTTTCTGAAGTTGTCCACACTCCATATACACATGTATTATTATTATTAATAATAATAATAATATTACACATTCATTACAATATTCGTACTAAGAATAAGCACTTAGACATCACAGGGTGACACAAGGCCAAACTTTTTTTTATGTTCACTTTAGTTGTACAAGAATGTATTTTACAGTGATGTGAAAAACTATTTGCCCCCTTCCTGATTTCTTATTCTTTTGCATGTTTGTCACACTTAAATGTTTCTGCTCATCAAAAACCGTTAACTATTAGTCAAAGATAACATAATTGAACACAAAATGCAGTTTTAAATGATGGTTTTTATTATTTAGTGAGAAAAAAGTTCAATTTCTGTAGTCACCCCCAGGCCTGATTACTGCCACACCTGTTTCAATCAAGAAATCACTTAAATAGGAGCTATCTGACACAGAGAAGTAGACCAAAAGCACCTCAAAAGCTAGACATCATGCCAAGATCCAAAGAAATTCAGGAACAAATGAGAACAAAAGTTATTGAGATCTATCAGTCTGGTAAAGGTTATAAAGCCATTTCTAAAGCTTTGGGACTCCAGCGAACCACAGTGAGAGCCATTATCTACAAATGGAAAAAACATGGAACAGTGATGAACCTTCCCAGGAGTGGCCGGCCGACCAAAATTACCCCAAGAGCGCAGAGAAAACTCATTCGAGAGGCCACAAAAGACCCCAGGACAACATCTAAAGAACTGCAGGCCTTACTTGCCTCAATTATGGTCAGTGTTCACGACTCCACCATAAGAAAGAGACTGGGCAAAAACGGCCTGCATGGCAGATATCCAAGGCGCAAACCACTTTTAAGCAAAAACAACATTAAGGCTCGTCTCAATGTTGCTAAAAAACATCTCAATGATTGCCAAGACTTTAGGGAAAATACCTTGTGGACCGACGAGACAAAAGTTGAACTTTTTGGAAGGTGCGTGTCCCGTTACATCTGGCGTAGAAGTAACACAGCATTTCAGCAAAAGAACATCATACCGACAGTAAAATATGGTGGTGGTAGTGTGATGGTCTGGGGTTGTTTTGCTGCTTCAGGACCTGGAAGGCTTGCTGTGATAGATGAAACCATGAATTCTACTGTCTACCAAAAAATCCTGAAGGAGAATGTCCGGCCATCTGTTCGTCAACTCAAGCTGAAGCGATCTTGGGTGCTGCAGCAGGACAATGACCCAAAACACACCAGCAAATCCACCTCTGAATGGCTGAAGAAAAACAAAATGAAGACTTTGGAGTGGCCTAGTCAAAGTCCTGACCTGAATCCTATTGAGATGTTGTGGCATGACCTTAAAAAGGCGGTTCATGCTAGAAAACCTTCAAATAAAGCTGAATTACAACAATTCTGCAAAAATGAGTGGGCCAAAATTCCTCCAGAGCGCTGTAAAAGACTCGTTGCAAGTTATCGCAAACGCTTGATTGCAGTTATTGCTGCTAAGGGTGGCCCAACCAGTTATTAGGTTCAAGGGGCAATTTCTTTTTCACACATGGCCATGTAGGTTTTGAGTTTTTTTCTCACTAAATAATAAAAACCATCAATTAAAATTGCATTTTGTGTTCAATTATGTTACCTTTGACTAATAGTTAAATGTTTCTGCTCATCAAAAACCGTTCAGTGTGACAAACATGCAAAAGAATAAGAAATCAGGAAGGGGGCAAATAGTTTTTCACATCACTGTATAATAATTGTACACTCTGTATTTAAAAAAAAATAATACGAACGATTATGTCAATTTGGTTTTAGAGAAGCACCTTGATGGAAGAAATTTGGGAATCCCTTACGCTACTTGACAAAGATCTAAGTTTTCCTCTCAAGCTATATAGTTAGTAGAGTATTGCATTGACCAGCACACTATAAACATATCTTTGTCCGAAACAGCTCCTGGCCAGTTTCGGTCGCCACCTGGTGACATATGGACTATCTAATCTCAAGGTCTGCAACATGAATGCTGCTGCTACATTCTAACCTCATTTGCACCTAGCCTGATGATGTTCTACGTAGGGTCTAGGGACTAAAGTTTCATATACAGTATTCCCAGTTATCTACATCTGTTGTCACTGCAATATTTACATTTTCCAAATAAAATAAGAAGTTTCATTGGATTCGTTTATAGTGTGCTGGTCAATACCATACAATACCTGAAGGGCCTGCTTGTGCTCTGGCGGACGGACCAATGCACCTGTTTCTTTCACTGACACAGTTTACTTAGCACATGTAAAATGTACAGAGCACTATCATTAGAGCGTAATCTTTAACGGAAATTAATGAATACATACCAATGATGCCTAGATAATCCTTTAAGGTATTTTTCACTTATATGGCTGAATTGTGTGCTTTACACAATAATGCAGTGGACATGGACTAGAAAATGATAATAATACTTCTGTGGAAAGATGACCTTGTTACAACTCTACACTGTACTTAGAAAAAAGACAAGGCATGCACTAGGTGTAAAATTGCAACAGAGTATTGTAATTTCTTCTCTTGAAACTAAATGTCCATCATATTCCAAAACTTTTGGACACCATTAACATAATTTGGAAAAAAAAATAAAACTGCAAGCAGTATGTAAATCCCATCTCAAAAAACTTGCAAGCATGCTAAGTGGAGCAACGAACTATTACAACTATTAATGGTTCAGTGCTTTGTGAGGAACCTGTTCTTATGTGGTAACAATCTATGTGGTCTACTTTACCTGTTCACAAGCATACATGCAATTATGTAGCTCTGTACCATTTAAATACCATCACACACCCTTATTTGTCACAACTGCATACTCCCAAACATTTGAAAGTAAGTAAGAGGGACAAACTGGAAAGATAACAGTAAGCATGCTGTAGTGAAACAGCAATTTAGAGGAGACTTTTGGGTGTGGCAAAAATACAACCTATGTTTAAACTATGTACGGCAATATTTTGCACAAAAATCTAATATGCTGTGCAGCCTAATTGTTTAGCATTCTGTATTACTGAACCCTCATTATAGTGACCCTCCAATACAGCACTCCCTATTCATAGACCTTAGTGCCCCCAGTTACAGTGCCTTCAGTTATGATTCTCCCAACTACAGTGCCTACTGTTACAGTGCCCTAAGTTACAGCATTCTCAGCTGCAGTACTCACAGTTATAGTGCCTTTCCCTCCCCACCACATTTTAGTGCCCTCAAATTATGGTGCCCCCCAAGTTATCAAGTTATAGCAGTGCCTTTATCTACAGTGCCCCCGTTATAGTGCCTCCTATAATAATTCCATTTTTATGTGCTGTGTCATCCCCCTTCAGAGTTGGCCTACTGGAAAGTGGCCGGTACATATATATATTTATTTCTCCTTTGTTCCACTGGCACCAGTGGGTTACATGATGACAGTTGCTGCTGCAGTCATGGAAGCCAGGACGCCTAGCAGGAAGATGCATCACATGCATTTGGTGCTGATTTTTGAAGAGGTGATCCACTTCACCCCTTTACTGTGGTACACACTCCGCATTGGGGAGCTACTTAAAACCTGAGCTCCCTGGCTACCTATACTGTATGCCACATCTGGCTACTTATACTGGGGGGGGGGGGCACATCTGGCTGCCTATAATTGGGGCTCCTGTGGCTGTCTGCCTAATACTGGTAATTTCTCTGGCTACCTATAATGGAGGTCACATCTGGCTACCTATACAGGGGGGCCATGCCTGGCTACCTATACTGGGGGTTTATATCTAGCTATTTTACTAGGGCCACAACGCAACAGTGTTCCTGAGTTTGGTAGATGGCCAAGATTTTCACCTCTTGCAGAAGCAGTAGCTATAGCTGATATTATGGACTTCTGCTATAGCTATTGCTTCTGCAAGTGATGGAAATCTTGCCTCTAGGCAAGTCCTAAAAGTACATCTCGTGCAGTCATTTAACTGGCGCTTATTATTTAAAATTGTACATAAATTATTGTCTTTTATCTGTAGCAAGAATCATTACTTTAATTATCTTCATACAATTGTAAATATGAGTGAGGGCATTGATTTGAATGTTATTATGGATTTTTTTTTTGCCCAGCAATTGTTCATGAGACTCATTCAATGAAAAAGAACTATGTGTGATTTGAATGCGCTGTTTTATCCTTTCTTGTCACATGACTACATCCTGTCTGCAGAGTTTGTTTAGACATGGAAATGGTTGCTCTCACCAGCCTCAGATGATGCTGCCCTTTGTTTTGGTTTTACAGATCATCCTCATTTGTCTCCCGTTGGTGTTTTCCTCTATTTCTGTAATCACAGTGGCTAACTACTTTGCCTCACCCCTCCTTACATTTAATGTGCTTTTATTTGTAGTCTGTGCAAAATGGTAGTTCACCCCTTGGGGAGTGGTTATTGAAGTGCTGGTAGCGGAGGTTTTACACGCGTGATCAATGTGTGCAATTAAGCCTCAGCAGCAGCAATATGTGAAGAATTGGCAGTGGGGGAGGATGGTAATGCCTTGCTCTCTCCAGCCTTATGTGATGGGTGCATGCTTCTGCTGCAGTGTGGGGTCAGCTAAAATAATCTGCAACTGTCACTAGAGGAATTACACTAAAAAAATGAGTAAAGAAATAAAGAGTAGCATAGCCTGTAGTGCTCATTTAAATTTTAGCTTTTCATTTCTAACTTGCCCCAGTTAATTGATCTTTAACATGTAAATGTTGTCGATTTTATAATGGGTACGTTTTACAATGTCTGAGTCAGAATGACTTGTTCCAGCTTTGGCTTCCCCTCTTTTGTGAGTGAACACAGTGGTGGGAATCAAGTAGTGGGCTGCGCAGACAATGATTGTCTTATTTTCCAGCCTTCTTGTTTATTGTCTTGTGTCTCGCGATCATGTTTTTATATGACATTATTCAGATGTATTTGCATTTGCAACTATTTCAGTCTATGTGGCTGTTTTGACATATTTATGCTTTGGGGGAATAAACAGAGTAAAGATTTTAAACTGGTAATTGTGGTTATCATTCAGACAATACAGTTGTGTTTGACATAAGGGGAAATTGTTGCAGGTGCTGCAGTTAGACATAGAAGCCCCATTGAATGCTGGGTAAAGTTCATTCAAATACTGCTCAAATATTTTTACAATGCAGGCTAGCACTGTGCAATTATTAGTCAGAGCAGTATTTTTATCCTGTAAAGTCTGCTGATCTGGTGATTTTGTAGAAGGTTGGAACCACCTTCAGCCCACAAGTATTGTTATAGCACAGGGAAAAAATGACAGATCTCTACGTTTTCTGCTTTCAGGAAGAAATGAAGACGAGGAGGGTAATTCACTAATAAAAGGGGCGATTGTCTAAAAATGGTGATCTCACATTTACCAAAACGAAAACTACCGTGCATGTGCGCAGCCCTCGATGGCTGATTGGGAGTTTACCTTGCGTTTCCCAGCTTTGCCGCCAGCAATTTTTGCAGGACTTGTCAGCAACAGAAGGCAAAGCCTCTGCGGGGTCATAGTTAATGTATGCGAGGATGGTTTTTTTAACACTGGTCCCAAATTTGCTACAAAATGTGTACACCGTCCATTTGGTGACCTTGCTAGAACAATACCTTCTTGGAAAACCTTCCTTCCTATGTTGCATGGCAACCATTCCCACCTCCTCACCTTCCACAGCCACCAATAAGGAATTAGAAATTAGCTAGCTATGCTGAGGTGACCTATACTGAGGGCACCTATGCCTAGCTATACTGAGGAGACCTATACCTAGCTATACTGAGGGCAACTATACCTAGCTATACTGAGGGGACCTATACATAGTTATACTGAGGGGACCTATACCTAGCTATACTGAGGGGACCTATACTGAGGGCACCTATGCCCAGCTATACTGAGGAGACCTATACCTAGCTATACTTAGGGCAACTATACCTAGCTATACTGAGGGCATCTATGCCTAGCTATACTGAGGAGACCTATACCTAGCTGTACTGAGGGCACCTATACCTAGCTATACTGAGTTGACCTATACCTAGTTATACTGAGGGGACCTATACTTAGCTATACTGAGGGCATCTATGCCTAGCTATACTGAGGAGACCTATACCTAGCTATACTGAGGGCATGGGCGTCCGCAGAAAATTTTCCAGGGGGGGGCAAAAAGTGGGGAGCAAAAAGCGGGGCGGCACGCTGCAAATCTGGGTTGGTGTTGTGTGGAGCTACGTCATGCGGCGCGCTACCCGCGCCGCGCCGAACAATGGGTGTGGTCATGAACCAGAATGTGGGTGTGGTCGTGGGTGGAGACAAGTTTACATGAACTAAGCAATGGTGGGACATTAGATTAGGACAGTGGTGGCGAACCTTTTGGAGGTCGAGTGTCCAAACTGCAAAGTCACTTTCCTATCACAAAGTGCCAACAGCAATTTAAACTAAATACAAACGTTTTAACTCATACATGAACATTATGGAAAATTAAGTTGAAAATAAACTGTGAAGATAAACAATTTCATCCATCGTACTCCTGAAAAAATTATTCATTTTTTTTAGAACCTCCCAGTTTCATTTTCTGTTTTAAAAAGCGTAAAAAGTAGGTTTAATGCTATTGTCTCATATGATGATGATTCAGCTTTTTCCATAGTCTCGCAGTTAGCAATCATGTGACCCCCAACAAGACAAATTCAGCAATCATGAGCCCCCCCCCATCAAGACAAATTCAGCAATCATGAGGCCCCCAACATGACCAACTCAGCAATCATGAGGCCCCCAACAAGACAAATTCAGCAATCATGAGGCCCCCAACAAGACAAATTCAGCAATCGTGAGGCCCCCAACAAGACAAATTCAGCAATCTTGAGGCCCCCAACAAATCATGAGGCCCCCAACAAAACAAAGTCAGTAACCATGAGGCCCGCAACAAGACAAATTCAGCAGTCATGAGGCACATAAATAGACAGCTTTTCACATAAATAGGCAGAATGCCCCCTTAATATGTAGACACCTCTCACCTGGCAGCAGTTCCCCAAAATACACTCAATCTGACAGCAGTGGTTCCCCAAAAATAGGTAGCCCCAGGTCTATAGGTGTCCCCAGAATAGGTGGCCAGCGGTATAGATGTCCCCAGAGCTGGTAGCCAGGGGTAGAGATGTCCCCAGAACAGGTAGCCAGGGGTATATGTGCCCAGTATATGTAGGCAGGGGTATATGTCCCAGTATATGTAGCCAGGGGGATATGTCCCAGTATATGTAGGCAGGGGTATATGTCCCCAGTATATGTAGGCAGGGGTATATGTCCCAGTATATGTAGGCAGGGGTATATGTCCCAGTATTTGTAGGCAGGGGTATATGTCCCAGTATATGTAGCCAGGGGGATATGTCCCAGTATATGTAGGCAGGGGGTATATGTCCCAGTATATGTAGGCAGGGGGTATATGTCCCAGTATATGTAGCCAGGGGGATATTTCCTAGTATATGTAGCCAGGGGAATATGTCCCAGTATATGTAGGCAGGGGTATACAGTGGAGGAAATAATTATTTGACCCCTCACTGATTTTGTAAGTTTGTCCAATGACAAAGAAATGAAAAGTCTCAGAACAGTATCATTTCAATGGTAGGTTTATTTTAACAGTGGCAGATAGCACATCAAAAGGAAAATCGAAAAAATAACCTTAAATAAAAGATAGCAACTGATTTGCATTTCATTGAGTGAAATAAGTTTTTGAACCCTCTAACAATAAAAGACTTAATACTTAGTGGAAAAACCCTTGTTTGCAAGCACAGAGGTCAAAGGTTTCTTGTAATTGATGACCAAGTTTGCACACATTTTAGGAGGAATGTTGGTCCACTCTTTGCAGATCATCTCTAAATCCCTAAGGTTTCGAGGCTGTCTCTGTGCAACTCTGAGCTTGAGCTCCCTCCATAGGTTTTCTATTGGATTAAGGTTCGGAGACTGACTAGGCCACTCCATGACCTTAATGTGCTTCTTCTTGAGCCACTCCTTTGTTGCCTTTGCTGTATGTTTTGGGTCATTGTCGTGCTGGAACACCCATCCACGACCCATTTTCAGTTTCCTGGCAGAGGGAAGGAGGTTGTCGTTCAGGATTTCACGATACATGGCTCCGTCCATTTTCCTGTTAATGCGATTAAGTTGTCCTGTGCCCTTAGCAGAAAAACACCCCCAAAGCAAAATGTTTCCACCCCCATGCTTGACGGTGGGGACGGTGTTTTGGGGGTCATAGGCAGCATTTTTCTTCCTCCAAACACAGCGAGTTGAGTTAATGCCAAAGAGCTCTATTTTGGTCTCATCAGACCACAGCACCTTCTCCCAGTCACTCACAGAATCATTCAGGTGTTCATTGGCAAACTTCAGACGGGCCTGCACATGTGCCTTCTTGAGCAGGGGGACCTTGCGAGCCCTGCAGGATTTTAATCCATTGCGGCGTAATGTGTTTCCAATGGTTTTCTTGGTGACTGTGGTCCCTGCTAATTTGAGGTCATTCACTAACTCCTCCCGTGTAGTTCTAGGATGCTTTTTAACCTTTCTCAGAACCATTGACACCCCACGAGGTAAGATCTTGCGTAGAGCCCCAGAGCGAGGTCGATTGATGGTCATTTTGTGCTCCTTCCATTTTCGAACAATCGCACCAACAGTTGTCACCTTCTCTCCCAGCTTCTTGCTAATGGTTTTGTAGCCCATTCCAGCCTTGTGCAGGTCTACAATTTTGTCTCTGACATCCTTGGACAGCTCTTTGGTCTTTCCCATGTTGGAGAGTTTGGAGTCTGCTTGATTGATTGATTCTGTGGACAGGTGTCTTTTATACAGGTGACTAGTTAAGACAGGTGTCCTTAATAAGGGTGACTAATTGAGTAGAAGTGTCTAACCACTCTGTGGGAGCCAGAACTCTTAATGGTTGGTAGGGGTTCAAAAACTTATTTCACTCAATGAAATGCAAATCAGTTGCTATCTTTTATTTAAGGTTATTTTTTCGATTTTCCTTTTGATGTGCTATCTGCCACTGTTAAAATAAACCTACCATTGAAACGATACTGTTCTGAGACTTTTCATTTCTCTGTCATTGGACAAACTTACAAAATCAGTGAGGGGTCAAATAATCATTTCCTCCACTGTATGTCCTAGTATATGTAGGCAGGGGTATATGTCCTAGTATATGTAGGCAGGGGTATATGTCCTAGTATATGTAGGCAGGGGTATATGTCCCAGTATATGTAGCCAGGGGGATATGTCCCAGTATATGTAGGCAGGGGGTATATGTCCCAGTATATGTAGGCAGGGGTATATGTCCCAGTATATGTAGGCAGGGGTATATGTCCCAGTATTTGTAGGCAGGGGTATATGTCCCAGTATATGTAGCCAGGGGGATATGTCCCAGTATATGTAGGCAGGGGGTATATGTCCCAGTATATGTAGGCAGGGGGTATATGTCCCAGTATATGTAACCAGGGGGATATTTCCTAGTATATGTAGCCAGGGGAATATGTCCCAGTATATGTAGGCAGGGGTATATGTCCTAGTATATGTAGGCAGGGGTATATGTCCTAGTATATGTAGGCAGGGGTATATGTCCCAGTATATGTAGCCAGGGGGATATGTCCCAGTATATGTAGGCAGGGGGTATATGTCCCAGTATATGTAGGCAGGGGTATATGTCCCAGTATATGTAGCCAGGGGGATATGTCCCAGTATATGTAGCAGGGCTGTGGAGTCGGTCCAAAAATCCACCGACTCCGACTCCGACTCCTCAGTTTAGGATTCCACCGACTCCGACTCCGACTCCACGACTCCGACTCCTCTAATTTGCATATTACAATTTTGTTGATTAAAAGTATGTAACATGAAATTTGTCTCTTAACTGCCAACGCTTAGGAATTTTACAAGACAACTGAAGTGAGAAGGATATGTAGACTACTATATTTATTCCCTTTAGACTAAAACTAGTCCTTGGTAAGAGTACTTGTAAAAGGTACAAACCGGAACAAAGAACATCTATCAGGCCCTAGGCAATGTAAGTGTGGGTACATGTAAGGGTGATGTGCAGGTACTCTGCAGGGGAATGAGGAGATTGTAAACAGACAACACCTCTGTGTTCAATGTGCACAGCATTCTCAGTGGATTCCCTGCAGCTCTGTGGGGAGTGCATATGTAGAGTATAGTACTACTGTGTAACAAAGTAAACCTGAGACAGATGAAATTAAAGTTTTATACATACCTGGGGCTTCCTCCAGCCGCCTTCAGGATAATCAGTCCCTTGTTGTCCTCCTCCACCACCTGGATCTTCTGCTATGAGTCCAGGTACTTGAGCCAGTCAGGCGTAGTGCGCATGCACACACTCCGCCGCCAGGAGCATACTACACCTGTGCAGCACTATTGCGCAGGTGCAGAATGTTCCTGGCTGTGGGAGCGGCATGCGTCCGGACAGCGCTGACTGGCTGAATTACCAGGACTCATAGCAGAAGATCCGGGTGGTGGAGGACAGCGAGGGACTGATTAGCCTGAAGGGGGCTGGAGGAAGCCCCAGGTATGTATAAAACTTTACTTTTCATCCGTCTCAGTTACCCTTTAATTTGTAGTGACCAAACTAAATTTTAATAACATATCACATTATTTGATTTCATCAGCAAAGGGAGTGCATACATTTGCATAAATCAGCATCAATGCAGAATTATTTCCATCTCATTGACCATCTCTATTAGTGACACAGCTACACATCAGGCTTTATTCTTACAGCATAGATGTTATTTAGTATATATTAGAGATTCCTGTGTACACATCATATATACAGTCACAATCAGATATGTATATCTGACCTTAAAAATACGGGGACTGCTTTATTGAAGCAGCACAAGTAACTAATTTTGATTGGTTTATTTCATTTTTGTGGACTAAGCACAGCTATTACTGTATATATACTGTATATATACATTATTTTTAATGACTATTTTCTGAGAAATAGAACATTTTAACATATTTTCTATTTTAATTACAGTTACAAATTCATTAGGAGTCGGAGTCGGTGCATTTTTTCCCGACTCCGACTCCAGGCACCCAAAATTGCCCGACTCCACGACTCCGACTCCACGACTCCGACTCCGACTCCACAGCCCTGATATGTAGGCAGGGGTATATGTCCCAGTATATGTAGGCAGGGGTACATGTCCCAGTATATGTAGCCAGGGGGAAATGTCCCACTATATGTAGGCAGGGGTATATGTCCCCAGAAAAAGTAGCCAGGAGGATATGTCCCAGTATATGTAGGCAGGGGTATATGTCCCAGTATATGTAGGCAGGGGTATATGTCCCAGTATATGTAGGCAGGGGTATATGTCCCAGTATATGTAGCCAGGGGGATATGTCCCAGTATATGTAGCCAGGGGGATATGTCCAAGTATATGTAGGCAGGGGTATATGTCCCAGTATATGTAGGCAGGGGTATATGTCCCAGTATATGTAGCCAGGGGGATATGTCCCAGTATATGTAGCCAGGGATATATGTCCCAGTATATGTAGGCAGGGGTATATGTCCCAGTATATGTAGCCAGGGGGATATGTCCCAGTATATGTAGGCAGGGGTATATGTCCCAGTATATGTAGGCAGGTGTATATGTCCCAGTATATGTAGCCAGGGGTATATGTCCCCAGAAAAAGTGGCCATGTGTGCCCCAGCAGGAGGGGAGCAGCGCAGAGAAGAGGGAGAGCTATGGGCACTCACCTTAGGGGGCTCTCCCTCCCTCTCTCGCTCTCCCCTCCGGAGTCCGGAATGAAGTGTGCAGCGGCTGGGCAGCGGACGGAACTTACCTCCTCTCGTCGCACGCGCCGGATGGATTAGCCACTACTCTGGTCTGATCCAGACCAGAGTGCGGCACCAGAACTTCCGGCGCAGGAGCGAGACGAGGTAAGTTCCGCCCGCTGCCCAGCCGCTGCACACTTCATTCCGGAGGGGACAGCGAGGGAGAGAGAGCCCCCTAAGGTGAGGGAAGGGGGGGGGACGTCCGCCCTTCCCCACTGTGCCCATAGCTCTCTCTCTTCTCTGCGCTGCTCCCCTCCTTCTGGCTGCACGGGCACGCGGCCAGGGGGGGCAGCGGGCAGCCAGGCTCGGGCAGATGCCCGGTTTTGCCGTATGTGCGGACGCCCATGACTGAGGGCACCTTTACCTAGCTATACTGAGTGCACCTATACCTAGCTATACTGAGGGCACCTATACCTAGCTATACTGAGGGGACCTATACCTAGCTATACTGAGGGCACTTATACCTAGCTATACTGAGGGCACCTACACCTAGCTATACTGAGGGCACCTATACATAGCTATACTGAGGGCAACTATACCTAGCTATACTGAAGGGACCTATACCTAGCTATACTGAGGGCACCTATACCTAGCTATACTGAGGGCATCTGTACCTAGCTATACTGAGGGCACCTATACCTAGCTATACTGAGGACACCTATACCTAGCTATACTGAGGGCACCTATACCTTGCTATACTGAGGGGACCTATACCTAGCTATGCTGAGGGCACCTATACCTGGCTATACTGAGGGCACCTGTACCTAGCTACACTGAGGGCACCTATACCTAGCTATACTGAGGACACCTATACCTTGCTATACTGAGGGGACCTATACCTAGCTATACTGAGGGCACATATACCTAGTTATACTGAGGGCACCTATACCTAGCTATAATGAGGGCACCTATACCTAGCTATAATGAGGGCACCTATACCTAGCTATACTGAGGGGACCTATACCTAGCTATACTGAGGGCACCTATACCTGGCTATACTGGGGATAGTCACCTCTACCTGGCTTTTCTGGGGGCACTTATACCAGGCTATCTGTACTAGGGACATCCAGCGGTGAGCTCTCCTGCTTCAGCACCTTGGGGGGTGGGGCATACAAATTTTTGCAGGGGGGACCAGTTACACCCTTGTTGGTAATGGTCATGTCTAAACAGATTCTTTGCTTAGCATAGCATTCGTGTTTTGTTAGGCAGAGTTTCAGTGTGTAGTTGTGTTACAAACATGGGCAACCACACGTTTATGTCTCTCAGTGCTAGAGACCTCAATAATGCTGAGTGAGTCATTACTGTAGTCCAACTGAAATTCTCACCCAATTGTAAGACTAAAAAGCCCAGGCTGTACTCCATAGATGACTGCCAAATACCACAGATTGCCATAAGGTATTCTTTTCACAATCCCGTACAACTGATGTGGTGAAGGGTTACCATCCATGGAGTTTAGCTCCATCAGTTGCATCCTGCAAACCATTGTGAAATTCAGCCTGACCTTTTGGATGACTCATTCAGCATGATCCTGGTCTCCAGCCCTCAAAGCATGTTAGGAATTGATACATAAAAGTGTGGTTACTATTTTTCTGTGTGACACACTAGAAAACACGGATCATCCCCTCCACAGTGCTCTTTTCCTGCTATAAGTTGCTGTTCTGCATTGCTGCCTCTGCTGATGAAAAAAGACCTGTGCTTCAAAACAACATTATCTGGGGTAACAGGACTTTGTAACTTGCTTGCGGGTGACACTCCTCTACACTCACTGTGTATGCGTACAACTTTGTGGTTTTGTTTGTCCCACCATTTTCACATTTCCTCTCTCATTGGAAGGACTGACATTCTTGTTTGTGTTGCATTATTGTTATTTCATTCAGAACTCTGTATGATTTTTTTATGTAGCGTATGCGCTTAGCAGCTGTTGAAGAGGCATACCGTTTGCTTATGATAAATATTACTTGATGTAATCTATGCCATTTGGCCCATCTTGTATGTGTGGCAAAATCGTGTATATATTTTTAATGCACTTTCTTATAAAAGCTATGAAGTGTGCATATCAATCCTAACTTTATTTTACTTGTGTGTGACACAGCTATGCTTTGTGGTAAATGATTTTATACCCACTGGATATTGATCATTTGCCATCTTGTCTCTCTCAGTGTGGGATTGGATCTCAGCATACCTAATTTAACTCACTCAGCATATCTAATATAACTCACATCACTGCAGTTGCAAGATCTGAACTGCTCAATAAAGTACAAATCTAATAATGCCTCACTCTGATACCACTCTGACTGCATCCTCACCATGCTCCCGACACATCAATATGCCTAGAGTATGACCTTTCCCAATCAATGTTTAGTCAATAGCATGATCAAAGCATGACTGAGGTGGGCTTAAATTACTAATAGAGTTGAATTGGTTTCAATATAAAGCAGAAAACCGAGAGCCCAATATAGTGTAGTATGTATTGGAACAGGGAGGAAATATGAAATGTAAGTATTATACTCACAAACAAGGGTTACCATTTAGGCAACCACTGTGTAGGCAGGTAGGGAGATTAAGCCTGTCCCTACTCAGGAATAAGATGTCGCTCTCTGTAGATGGGAGAAAAGAGGGTTTGTCACAGAGGTGCCAAGCTGCTATTGGACCCTAAGCTGTGTGATACTCTGTCTTGTTGATTGCCTGATGAAGCGGGATTGTGCCCATGAAACGGGTTGCAGTGTGTTTTAGGAGTATATGAATAAATGGTTTGAATCTCAAGCAACAGCATCATGTCTGTTTTGGTGTGGTAGGTCCACCACCGCCACCTGAATATTTTAAAATTTTTTATATATATTTTACTCTTTTGGCGCCTCTGTACATCTTTATATGAATTGGTTTCAATGTTTTTATCATCGCACAGTGGCATAGTGGATAGCACTCTTGCCTTGCAGCGCTGGGTTCGCATCCCAGCCAGGGCACTATCTGAGTTTGTGTGGGTTTCCTCTATGCACTCTGACTTCCTCCCGCATCCCAAAAACATACAGATAAGTTAATTGGCTTCCCCCTAAATTGGCCATAGACTACAATGGGCATACTGTATGACTATGGTAAGGATTAGTTTGTCAGCTCCTCTAAGGGGCAGTTAGTGACAAGACAATATACTCTGTAGAGTGCTGCAGAAGATGTCGGTGCTATATAAATACCGTATATACTGGGCTATAAGCCAAGACATTTAGGTCTGGCTCACTAAGGCAATACATAGGGGCCGTCTTATATTTGAGTCATACCTAAATTTCCTAACTGTATCTCTGCAGCACCGCATTGACGGCAAATGGGGAGCGAGGGTTAGCAGCAATGGACGGAGGCAGGAGTCCTTACAGTTGTGGGGGGACAGATTTTGTAAGGGAAAAACTGTCTAGAAGTGGGTGAGAATGGGAGAGAAAATGGAGCCGGCAGTAAGTTTGCCAAAAGTAAATATTTAGGAGCCAGCCCCACTGAAAAAAAACACAAAGGGGTATGCTAATCTGAAAAAAATGATGCCAGCTGTCATGTCATGAGCTCTGGCCTTAGGGAGCAGCATCGCTTGGGTCACAGTACAGGACTGAGGCTGTACAGGCACATCTCCAGCCTCTAGGGAAGGGGGTAATACTGGACAGCTGCTGGCTGCAATTAGGGACTAGAAGGTGTTAATGTCTTCACTTGGGGACCAGGAGGGGGTTATTAGCTGCACTTCGGGACCAGGAGGGGTTAATGGCGGCAGAACATGCAATACAGACGTTAACCCTTCCTGGTTTCCAAGTGTAGCTAATAACTCCTCCTGGTCTACAAGTGCAGAGTCAGTAACTCTCATGGTCCTCACTTGCAGACTTTAACGTTCCTGGGCCGACTTATACTTGAACCTTTAAAAAAATCCAACTTAAGGGGGTCAAATTTTGGCTTCGACTTATACATGCAGTCGACTTATATCCGAGTACATATGGTACTAAATAATAATCCATTAACAAAATCAAACAGTGTATGCCTAGATTTAAAAGAACCATATTGTTTTTTTCCCTCGTGACAAATACTCTAAATGATAACTCTAAAAAATATTTCTGCTTTGTAATTTTCCAACAAAACTATCATCATGATTTTGCAAGCCAATTAGACAAATATAAACTGAACACCAGTAAATCAGCCATGTGCTTCTGAATGCATTTTCCATGCAGATCAGGTCTACTCTGTATTTCTAATTTAATTATTTTCATTGCTAGAGATAAATTTCAAGTTATAGTAGAAGTCACAGGAAATCAATGTTTAGTTTTGGATAGAGTTTCAGGCTTTTATTACTAACTGTGTTGTCATTAGGAACATTTTCCCCCACTTCCTGTTTCAGAGACAAAAAAGTAAGTTAAAATAAATCTCGCCAAAGGAAAAGGAAAAACCACTTCTGACAGATGCCACAGAACACGTGCTGCGTTATGTGATCTGTCCCTATTTCCTCTTCAAGTAAGAACCAAAACATTTTGAAATTTGCTCTATTCTCTGTCTAATGCTTGTCCATTCTGTCCTAGACTTATACAAAAATCAATACATTACGCCTTTTTTCCTCTTAAATATTCACAATAACGTCTTGTTCTGTAGTGAATGTACCCATAGGCTGTCCTCCTGGTCTTACTTAGACCTTCAGTAAACATCTTCATTACGTTATTTCCTATTATAAGATAGATGACTATAGCTGTGTTTGTGCACTTTGCTTTTTGCGTTACATCCTTGCATTAAGAAGCAGAATGTGTTTTTGTGTAAAAGTTTGGAAGCAAAGGGAAGTTGCACTCATGAAAGGTAATTTTTCAAGGAACTAAAGTTATTATTATTATTGTTGTTATTAAACTTTATTTATAAAGTGCTAGCATATTATGCAACACTTTACAATAGATAGGAGAGACAATACAAAGTCTAGCAATACAGCACAACGACATCACAAGGGTACACAAAATAGTGAAACAATAAACAATTGTGTAGTTACGGCTGGGCTCAGCAGCAGAACAAAAGACCACAAATTGCTGCAAAACCTGAGAAGGAAACCATGAATGTGAATAAATAAAATATTTACTGTATTTTTTAGAATATAAGACTCACTGTTTCTTCCCCAAGACTGGTGGAAACGTAGGTTTGTCTTATACTCTGAATAACACATATTCGGGTGTCGGCTGTCTTCATGTGTCTTCTTTTCCCCTGTGTCCTCTGTCCCCTGTGTCCTCTTTCCCCATGTTCTCTTGTAGTCTTCAGCAGGCTTCGGCAACCCATCTACCAATCATGCAGGGGTGCAGCCTAGATCCGCAGATCACAGCCACCCACTGCTCCCATTCTTGATTGGAGCCGATGGTCCCACAGGCGGGACCGTGGCTCTGTAATTGGGGCCTGTTTTTTGTCCTCTACACTTCGGTGCATCTTATAGCGTAGAGCGTCTTTTTGTCCAAAAAAATATGGTATTGTCAAATATATACAAATGAGCATTGGCAAATCCCCATAATAAAACCTACATAAGAGACAGAGATCCTAGCTTGCAAATCAGAGTCAAGCAAAGAACAGAGCCATGAGGTCAGATCAGAAATACAGATAAGGCAGAATAGCAGACAGGGGCAAAGCAAAATCAGTGTCATGATCCAACAGGCAACATTAGCCAAGAGGTCCGTTCAGAACAAAGCTATTCAGAGCAAGGAGCATAGAACACAGTGATCAGGACAGGCAAGCTGAACTGAGGTTCTGGCAAGGTTCTGAGATGGGTGAAGTCCTTAAATGCAAATTCAACAGATGAGGCCATGGTGGATAATTGTCCAGGATGAGTTGCATGAGGGCCTTCTGCTGGTAAACACTGAAAGTACCGCCATCCTTGAACAGAGAGCCAACTGCAAGTAAACTGGAAAATTGCAGGCAAAAAAAATTCTGTGAGGTGCAAAGTGCCACCTGCTGGTGAACAGAGGTAATACCACAGTGCAGAAAACTACTGCCACCAACAGATGCAAATACGTAAAGCAGTAATCCTATCATAACCCCCCCCCCCCCCTTAAGGAGCAGCCTCAGGACGCTCCACAATGTTCTTACACAACCCCTGCCAAAACACAGCGTGTAATAAGGTGGACAGCATATAAAAATGCAGTGTGGGTGGCAACTAGGTGGGCAGGATGAGATATGTAAAGTTGCGATGATAAAATATTTTGAGAAACCACAACGAAAAATTTGATGATTCAAGAACTTGGTATCCAACTTTAATAAATCAAAATTACAAAACATTTTTGGTAAAACTTTTTATCAAAAACTGAATTTTCAGAGATGAAAACTTAATAATTCACAAAGATCATACAATTTTGATAATGTACACATTGCAAAATGTTTAGGCAAATTTTTAGGCAACAACACTAGCCAATTTCAGGTCAGTTTCAATCCTTCATCAGGCCTTTACAAAACAAAGAAATCTCCATCACTTGTGACATTGCTGGTGCTGGGGGGAGGACCATAGTTGCCCGGTTGAGCTGCCGGAAGGGGTCAGGCTGTGAGGGCGGTAACGAACGAGGACTGTGGTACCAGAAAAGGAATGGCGGGTAGCGACATGCAGCAGTAGAGTAGCAGAGATCCCTGGGGGTCTCCTTAGTAATGCTAGTTCACTGCAGCGTTCGTCAAGGAGTTTAGACATGTTCCTAGCCAATTGCTTCCCAGCCTGAAAAGGGAATTGGATAGAATGTAAAGAACTCACAGGACGATACAAAAAAAATACCAGAGTGAGTACTAACTTTAATTCTGGCAAAGTTATTGTTGCCTGCTTTTAGAACTTGGAGTTAGGGAATTGGATTGAGCCCAAAAACATACAAGAGGAGGTTGAGTACCAAAAGTAAATGGTTGCAAATGAAGATACTGAAATAAATCAAAGAGAAATTAGAGAATTAAATGTACAGTATATTTAATTTACTTGGCTCCAACAATAAATAATGGCAATCATATTTTAGATTTAACACATTTATCACACTTTAAGTTTGCTTGGATCAGTTACCTTTTCCATGTACTTTTACATTTCATGGGAATGTGATGAAAAATGACAGGATAAAAAATATATAGGATAGAATCAGCCATTACGGCTTCAGCAAATCATGGACATACTTTCCACTTCTGGAAGAGTCAACTATTTATTTGTCAGATTCCCACTGGAAGCATCCATATTTCAGCTGCCATTCTACACAGCGGTTTGAATATCCTGAAAATTATGTCTTTTTCAGATTATCGATTTTCAAATACAACAACTACCACTGGATTTACTTCTGTCACTTTGGAGAAATAGCCTTCAAAATAGCTCTTGAATGGCTGAGGTTAGGGGAAGGATGAAAACGCTTTGCACAGATAGACATGTCGGAATCAGAAAATCAATTTGTGAGTCTTACCGTGACATTCGCCATGAATTCAATGTGCAGCATCTGGCCAATGGAAATAAATGAATGGTTGCCAGCAAAATAAATATATATATATTCATAAATCGTGTGTGGTAGTCAGCAACAACTTGTGAACATAGTCCTCAGTCATTTGTGGTCTTCCATTATTTAAAATGAAAATGAATAAAACAAATGTACAGAAATGTTTTCCAAATGTAGAAAACACAAAAGGTTAGTTCATAAGTCTGCTGTACATTGGAAAGTGGCCATTCTTCTCCAGGTATTGAACATCTTTCCCATTTCTTTCATATATAAGTAAGCTTCAGCCATAAACAACTGGCAGTCCTTAAAGGGGAACTGAAGAGAGAGATATATGGAGGCTGCCATGTTTATTTCCTTTTAAGCAATACCAGATTCCTGGCAGCCCTGCTGATCCTCTGCCTCTAATACTATTAGCCATAGCCCCTGAACAAGCATGCAGCAGATCAGGTGTTTCAGAATTTAAAGTCAGATCTGACAAGACTATCTGCATGCTTGTTACTGGTGTTATTCAGATATTACTGCAGAGAAATAGACCAGCAGGACTGCCAGGCAACTGGTATTGATTAAAAGGAAATAAATATGGCAGCCTCTGTATACCTCTTATTTCAGTTCCCCTTTAATCACAATTTCATAGCTCCCAACTGTCCCTCTTTTGGAGGGACAGTCCCTCTTTGGGTGCCCTGTCCCTCTGTCCCTCTTTCCTCCTAATTGTCCCTCTTTCAGGACTTTGTCCCACTTTCTATGTAAATATATATATTTATCTACTAAAAAATGTGTGTGTTTGACTCTGAATCCATTAAATTGATATAATATTAATTTTAAAATATTAATATAAAGGAAAATGAACCAGGATAGAAAGGACCAGTGTAGTTTGAATAATAAAACAACATATTTTTCTCACGACATGTTGATGGTATGCTTGACTAGGGGTGTGATGGGGCGTGATGAGGGGTGTGGCAGGGCGTGTCTTAAGTATCCCTCTTTCTCATCTCAAAAAGTTCTGAGGTATGCAATTTCAATATACAAAAACGAATACTGTGATCAAAGATATATACATAAATTATCAACAAGAGGATGGAATCAAAAAACATTGCATCAGATAAAGCAAGGAGAAAAGAAATAGCCAGGCAGAACAGGTTTTTGCTTTTGGGGCTGGAATCTCACAGTTTCCTCTGTGTTCTGGAAAGTTTGGGGTACCACCTAACCATTTGTTAAGTGGTAATCCTGATAAAGAATACCTTATGAAGAGCATAATCTTATGGGGTGTTTTGGCACCTTACAAAAGAACAGAGACAACGGGAGACAAATAGCGCAATATGTAATGATCAGGTGAAATAAAATAAGTGTAATATAAAACTACTCACAAAAGTGGGTTGCATAAGGGGCAACCAACCACTTAAAGCAGGTGGAGATATTAAACCCAACTCCACTCAGGGTGTCCACTGGACTGGATGTGGACGCTCTCTTGAAGAAGAAACACTTGCTTGATCCACACTGGTCAACACCATGTGGGTTTTGGAAGTACCCCTCCAAACTGGAAGGTTTTGGGGGGTGTAAACAGCGCAATGGGAGAAAGAGATGCCCAGAGATGTATAAAACTAGGTAAAAAACACTTGAAATCGAAAAAGGGGGGATGTGTGGATTACCACAATAACAACAGTCACATATGTCAATAATATTTATTGGCACGGGCAACGCGTTTCATGGGTCTAAGCCCACTACCTCAGGCCAATACAGCACCAGAGGATTGTTGGCTAGAGTACTGAGTGCCTCAGTACTCGGTTAATCGTATCTCTGGGACTATCTGTATACAGGACTTGGAACTCTGTATATCTTAAAGTGTACCACAGCAAAATGTCATTTTACTGAGTTTAAAAAAACATTTTTTTCTTTGAATAATTTGAAATTGATGTTCTCAAAAACTACAAGTTTTTTTTTTGTAAAACAAATTCTTTAATTGTTTCTACTATTCCAATTTGTGTAAACCTTTTTTTCACAATCTATGCAAAAAAAATCATTTATGACTGCTGTCTAACATGCTAAATATACAAATGGATTATGTGAAATCAATTCAATTTCAAAATCGTAATTACTTGTAATAATGGCCTTTTACATGAAATTGTGCATAAATGATATTTGCACTAATCCTAACTGTACAACAAAGCTACGATGCAGTCCCAATTTTACAACAAAACTACAGCAAACCTGTAGGTATGTGCTCGTCCTTGTAACTACTCAGGGATTCAAGTATTTCCCCCCCAAAAAATACACAAATTTATTTAAAAAATAAAGAGATAAATATTTATAAAAAAACAACAAACATCTGGGGGGGCGATCAGACCTCACCAACAAAAACTCTGTTGGTGGGGAGAGAAGGGGGGGGGGGTCGAATCACTTGTGTACTGAGTTGTGAGGCCCTGCAGCTTGCCTCCCCCCACCCCCCAGTGCTCCGCTCCGCCTACCAACAGGAGATGCGTGCTCAGCCTGCGCACAATCTCCTCCACTGTGAGCCCCAAGGACCCAAGCCACAGTATGAAAAAGGTATGGCATGCTGTCAGGAGGGTGTGAGCCCTCTCTTACCGCTCCCTTGTTTGTAGCATGTGTGCCTCTGTTCCCCCGTTCTAGACCCCATTAGTGGCTTCCAGACTCAGCATCCACTATGGAAATACTGCGCCGTGCATGCGCAGTATTTCCTTCCTTCTCCCCTGTGCCCACGGGTACATCATCGCTAGACATGCCCATCTGGCGATGACGTAGCTGCGGACACAGGGGGAGAAGGAAGGAAATACTGCGTATATGTGGTGGGGGGCGGAGGCACACCTGTTACAAACAAGGGAGCAGTAAGAGAGGGCTCACACCCTCCTGACAGCACACCATGGGCTTGAGTCTTGTTAGCAAAATTTCGCGTGATAACGGCTATCGCATGTGAAAATGCGCATTTGAGTGTTAACACGAATTTTCCGCGCGTCTGCGCGATAACTGTTTTTTCGCGCAAAGCCGTGCTGACAGCACCGTTTTGTGAATCAAGCCCTATGTCTTTTTCATATTGTGGCTTGGGCTCTGGTATCCTTTAAATCTAGCCCATAATAATACATTCACCTAACCCTAACCCTGGCCAAACCCTAACCTCATATTATCACTGACCTGAAACCTCACAATAATACCTAAAATCAGACCTTTCTAACCTTGGGATGCTATCCATAACAACCTAACAGGACAAAGAGTCCTTAAAACTGACTTGGGCACAGATCACAGCCAGATAACCAATTATCTCTAAACTTAATGGGCAGGGACAGTTTGTCTCTCCACATCTTTGCAGCAATCACTCTGCATTACTGTAATATAGTAGCGGTCACTTCGTCTTTGTATATCCAAGGCAGCAGCCTCCTATGTAGGAGGAAGACGGACTCTAATATCTTTACTTTAGGTGCTAGGTGATCTTGAACCAGCATTACTTACCTAAAGAGTACTGCCTGTGTACCAGAGATTTATGCATGTTTTTGAAGGTATTATGTAATTGTAAGGGCAGGAGTAATGGTCTAACGGTTTTGATTTGCTTTTGTTTTCTTCTTATTAGGATTAGTATATTACACTTATCTTCTTTCAGTGCTGCAATCCACATACTGGAGAGATGTTACTGCTTCTGAGCCATAAATACATTCCTTGTCACAACATGAGTCACAGCACTTTAGATTACCTTCTTGACCTGTGTAAATATCACAATCTGGAAAACATTCACATTAATAAAGCTTGATTTGCTGACTATAAAGCAAATGAAAAATTGTAGTCACTGAAAGATGAAAGTCTAGTATGGATGTAAAGAAAGTTTTTTTCAATTACAAAAAAGATAAAACATTTATATCACTCTTTTGTCCTAGACCTAGTGGATTTAAAACGCCAGAGCTGCAGCCACTAGGACGCGCTCCATAGGCAGTAGCAGTGTTAGGGAGTCTTTCCCCAGGTCTCCTGCAGAATAGGTGCTGGCTTACTGAACAGGAAGAGCTGAGATTTGAAGCCAGGTTTCTTGTGTCAAAGGCAGAGCCCTTAACCAGTACACTATCCAGTCCCTATTCCTTTACAGCAGAGACAATTTCAACTCCTATAACCTAGTAACTATTTTGTATTTATTTTTTTATTTTAATATTAGATATGTGCTACTAGTCTTGTTAGTTCATATTGTAAGCCAGGCACCCAAAATAGTTTGCTATTGTAAAGACACTATGGGCCATATTCTATTCTAGTTTATAAGTAGCTTGTAGCTTGTAAGCTACTTATCACCTAGCCATTGCGTGAGCATTACCAGCAAATCCAATTGCTGGCTACAGTCGTGCGATGGCCGAGCGTTAGGAGCATGAATACTAGCCATTTACCTGAGCGATGCTCCTGTATGCTGAGTGAGGTTTTGTGCCATGGAGCTGTCCTTCAGCACCAGGGAAGTGCTGCCCCACTCCCCAGGGAAATGTATGCGCAACCGCCGATGTCACCCAACATCCATCACTAGAGCCAGCAGCCTCCCAGCACTTACCTGACGTCCGCGCTACATGCCAGGCTCCATATTTGTCCACTAGGTGGACTAAAAAGAATTATCAATACCTCATAAATTCAAGTTTTGAGAGGTGACGGGCAAATGAGAAAATTAGTATGCTAATACCAGTATAGTACTATACATATGAGTAAATATCCCCGTGTACCATGCCAACAAATAAACAACAAAGTCCAACAACAGAAATAATTGGCACTTCAGTGCATGAGGATATAAAACATACGGTATTCTTTATTTCAATATATCATATAGACAAAAGCTAAAAAGATCACCTATCAACAGCACAAGCACATGCGGCTGCAGTCTCGAGTACTATGATATTGATCCACACCCTGCTGGTATAGCTTTCCATATGCTGTAGCCACACAAAAATGGAGTACTGGAGTAATGAGTAAAAAAAAATGAGTAATGGAGTATATACAGATGTCAGACCGACTGATCCCAATCATAGATCAACTGGAAGTTAGCCAGACATAACAGATCTTGGGCCTCTGTTGTTGTATGACAGTTATAGTTCCAGACTCCACTTAGGCACAGGTTACAATGGTCATATTAGTCTTTAACCAATATCACAACTCACATGTAAGGTGTATAGCTGGGACTGTATGGTCCTCGGCTTACAATTCAGAAAACACCACAAATAGCAGAGTGATGGTGGATTATCAAACTACTCTGTGTGGATCGAGGCTGGAAAATATGAGCCTGTGTGCCAGGTGGCTCCAAAGCAATGAATGCTGATAAACAGTCTGTGTAATACAGTAATTTGCAATAGCCATAAATAATTGCTTGGAATGTCTATCAGCGTTCATTGGTTTGGAGCCACCATAAAGGCATACTGTGCACTCCACTGGTGTATGTCTGACTATCAGGGACACAAAAGGATGATGTGTATATTTAGCAATGATGTATCATGGGAGATCTTTCTTTCTCACATAAAGCTGAAAAATTGCACATACCTTCTGGCCAAGGCAAATTCATATTTATCCTAGCTTTTTTTTGTATGAGAGTTTTTGGGCCTCTTTGAGCCCTGTATAATTTCCTAGTGGTTCTGGGTCACCATGAGCATGCTGGGTACTCTGCAACATTGGAAAGGTAGTAAGACTTTGTAACCTTGGAAATGAAGTGAGATATCTATTTAGTATGGACATAGACAATCCTACAGAAGCTCCAAGTCTTCCATACTCCAAAATAAAATAAAAGTTCTGACTAAAATGGGCTTTTGTCACATATACAGTACAGGCCAAAGGTTTGGACACACCTTCTCATTCAAAGAGTTTTCTTTATTTTCATGACTATGAACATTGTAGATTCACACTGAAGGCATCCAAACTATGAATTAACACATGTGGAAGTATAGTACATAACCAAAAAGTGTGAAACAACTGAAAATATGTAATATTCTAGGTTCTTTAAAGTAGCCACCTTTTGCTTTGATTACTGCTTTGCACACTCTTGGCATTCTCTTGATGAGCTTCAAGAGGTAGTCACCTGAAATGGTTTTCACTTCACAGGTGTGCCCTGTCAGGTTTAATAAGTGGGATTTCTTGCCTTATAAATGGGGTTGGGCCCATCAGTTGCGTTGTGGAGAAGTCAGGTGGATACACAGCTGATAGTCCTACTGAATATACTGTTAGAATTTGTATTATGGCAAGAAAAAAGCAGCTAAGTAAAGAAAAACAAGTGGCCATCATTACTATTACAGTCAGTCCGAAAAATTGGGAAAACTTTGAAAGTGTCCCCAAGTGCAGTCTTAAAAACCATCAAACGCTACAAAGAAACTTGCTCACATGCGGACTGCCCCAGGAAATGAAGACCAAGAGTCACCTCTGCTGCGGAAGATAAGTTCATCCGAGTCACCAGCCTCAGAAATCGCAGGTTAACAGCAGCTCAGATTAGAGACCAGGGCAATGCCACACAGAGTTCTAGCAACAGACACATCTCTAGAACAACTGTTAAGAGGAGACTGTGTGAATCAGGCCTTCATATTAGAATGGGCTCGATTAACAAAGCGGTGCTAACCCAGTTAGAGACTTTAGGCGTAATAACCATTGCACCACGCTGGTGAAAAGCCAGTTTAGGCGTGATAAGTTTAGGCGTGATATGTTTAGGTGTGATAAGTTTAGGCATGGTAAGTTTAGATAAGTTTAGATCGCGCGCAAAGTCCCGCACGCAAAGCAGCGCCATTAAATTCTATGCGAAGTGCACCAGACTTTGCTAGCGCAAAACTTTTGATCAGCTGTGCACTGCGGTGCTAACCAAGTTAGTGCTTAAACTTATCATGCCTAAACTTATCACACTTAAACTTATCATGCCTAAACTTATCATGCCTAAACTGAGTTTAGGCATGATAAAGGGCTTTTCACCAGCGTGCTAACTGTTAGCACCGCTTTGTGAAACAGGCCCTATATCTGCTAGGAAACCACTGCTAGGGACAGGCAACAAGCAGAAGAGACTTGTTTGGGCTAAAGAACACAAGGAATGGACATTAGACCAGTGGAAATCTGTGCTTTGGTCTGATGAGTCCAAATTTGAGATTTTTGGTTCCAACCACTGTGTCTTTGTGCAACGCAGAAAAGGTGAACGGATGGTCTCTACATGCCTGGTTCCCACCGTGAAGCATGTAGGAGGAGGTGTGATGGTGTGGGGGTGCTTTGCTGGTGACATTGTTGGGGATTTATTCAAAATTGAAGGCATACTGAACCAGCATGGCTACCACAGCATCTTGCAGCGGCATGCTATTCCATCCGGTTTGCGTTTAGTTGGACCATCATTTATTTTTTAACAGGACAATGACCCCAAACACACCTCCAGGCTGTGTAAGGGCTATTTGACCAGGAAGGAGAGTGATGGGGTGCTGCGCCAGATGACTTGGCCTCCACAGTCACCAGACTTGAACCCAATCAAGATGTTTGGCATGAGCTGGACTGCAGAGTGAAGGCAAAAGGGCCAACAAGTGCTAAGCATCTCTGCGAATTCCTTCAAGACTGTTGGAAGACCATTTCAGGTGACTACCTCTTGAAGCTCATCAAGAGAATGCCAAGAGTGTGCAAAGTGGTAATCAAAGCAAAAGGTGGCTACTTCGAAGAACCTAGAATATGACATATTTTCAGTTGTTTCACACTTTTTGGTTATGTACTATACTTCCACATGTCTTAATTCATAGTTTGGATGCCTTCAGTGTGAATCTACAATGTTCATAGTCATGAAAATAAAGAAAACTCTTTGAATGAGAAGGTGTGTCCAAACTTTTGGTCTGTACTGTAGTTTAGTCTCTCTTATGGTTTACCCCACTCATTTTACTATTGATTTCTCTTGGGCTTAATTAGGTTATTTATATTAAAACAAATGTTAAGATCAGTTATTTTATTTTAAATCTAGTGCAATTTTAGGAGAATGAACTGACTGCAGGCCACAGTCCTAATGATTGAATTAATTTCGCTGTCATCTTAGGGATGCTTGGGGCGAGGTAGAACTTTTATCGTGGTCAAGTAATTACAGTTGCATATTCAAATGATAAGCTGCAAATCTACTATTCAGTGGAAGGAAGGAAGAAATGGGAGCGAGCGGGGTGGGGAGATGGAGGCACTAGAGGTGTTTCCCCAGCGACCACTTGTATGGGTTGCAGCAGTTCACTCTTATTAAATTTCAACTGCATGTGATGAAAGTGAATGGAGAATCGCACGTTTGCTAAAATTTACGTTTTTGCGTCCGTATTTTCACATACATAAAAAAACCTTACTTCTTGTAACATAAATGTACACAATGAATACAAATTCCCATTGATTTTCATTACAATAGTGACATTTTATTTAAAAATAGTGTGCGAAAATCCGCTTACGAAAGGAGATTTTAATGGGAAATAAGGTTCACTTTTTCACAATGATAAGAGTGAACTCTAATTACTGGTGATGATCACAGACAAGTAAAAGCAAAAAAAATATTTTTACTCATCCTTTTGAAAAAAATTACATTGACAAACTTCAATGAGGCCCCTAAGATCGCATATGAAGTCAACAGATAACTTAAAAAAAGAAGTATCAACAGCATGTTAAGTAAAATTTTCTGTTGGAAAAATGTGATTCCTTTATGAAAGTGTGATTACCTGGCTTTTGTGCTGCCTTTAATGCTTTCGGAATCACTATAGAAGGGCCTTTTTCAACTGCAAATTAAATAAAAAAAAAGTTTAAGGCTACTCCTTTAGGGCTGTCTAAGATGGGGGTTTGAGGTGGGGAATTCAGTCAGAGACTCCTTTGAACTGGCCGTGTGCATGTGAGCAATCTGTATCAAAAGAGAAAAGCCTGCCCCCCTCCCCCCTCCACCTTTGGAATCATAGCTGAATGCTACTGGGGCCGTGCTCATACACGATTAGTATTTTTTGCCTCTGGGGATGCCACTGCATGTCATTATTTGACACATGGTGGGGTTACCCGGCTGCAGAATTTTTTTTTTTTTTAAAGATCTCTGTATAAGATAACCTTTGTCAGTGAATTCTTAAAATTTATCAGTAAAAAACTAATTGAAAGGTTTGAAACACTGGTCTCATGGAGCACCTGCTGTGTTCTCCCTTTAGGTTGCTTGGTTGGTAATCTGTAACTGCAGGGTGCAAGCGGAACAGAGCAAAATGTCTATTGCCTCTTCAGGTTCCAGCACCACCTTCTTGGATTGCTTCTCCTCAGAGCTGCTTAGCATTTGTTCTCCATAGCAGCAGCTGGGGTCTCTCATCATGTGACTTGTTGGTACGTGCCGGTCAGTCACATGATGAGAGCTGCCAACTACAACCATGGATGCTAGAGAGGAAGCTGAAGATGAGGCACGGGAACCTGGAGATGAGACACTGACTGGGTGGGATTTGGCTCTGGCTACTGAAAATAGGGGAATCATCTGGCTATGTATACTGAGTGGGTATCTGACTACCTGTATTAGTGTTACTATGGCTACCTAAACTGGCTACTTGTACTGGGTGGACAATTTTTAAATGAATTCTTTACAATGTTCATTTTAAGTTTTGTCCACAAGATGGCACATGAACGTTTGTCAAGAAACTCGGGCATTAGGCTTTTAATGAATATGTAACAGAATATAAACAGGTAGAAGAGTTTGCGGGAAGCCAAAACATCACCTGATGAAGCCCGAAGTGCTGCCGAAACAGCTTGTGAGTGGCGAAAATGGCAATAAGAGAGTGGGCTGTGCTCCTGTATACCAGCCTAGGTTACGAGTAAGACCAGTGCTGTGGCCAAGTGCAGGAGGCAAAGTGAGGATCTCTCACCAGACTCCATTAATTGTATGTGCCTTGATAACAAGTCTGCATCTTGTAAGCTTGTTTTATCTTTTTAAGAAAAGTAGTACAATTGGAGTGCTCTGTTCCCCCTCTTCCTTTTTTTTAATACTGGGGAACATCTGGCTCCCTGCACTCGGGAGGAGAGGGATTTATCTTGCTACTACTTGGGGGGGGGGGGGGGGCATCTGGCTATCTATACTGGGGTCATCTGGCTACCAATACTGGAGGGTGTCATTTGGCTACTTATACTGGGGGACTATCTATACTGGGGATCATCTTGCTACCTATAGTGGGGGGGACTATCTATACTGGGGATCATTTTGCTACCTATAGTGGAGGGGTCATGTGGCTACCCATCTGGCTACCTATGCGATTGAATCATCTGGCTTTCTATACCCGGGGTGGACATTTGACTATCTATACTGGGCAATACCCCTAGTGCAATACATTTTTGTTTACCCCATATCTGTGCCATTATTGAGGTCGGCCACCTATTGATCTTTAATTTTAAGCATTTTAATGTATTTTATTATTTCCTCCTGGGTGAAGCAGGTGGTTTTGGCTCACGACCCGTAGCGCCTGAGTTGGGCTGTACTATAGCACTAGTGCTATAGTCCGCGGCCTGTGCAATGGGTAATTTGAGTGCCGGACCCCAAATAACTTCTCCCTCCAAGTTGCAACGAGTCGAATGGGGAATAGTATTTAATGTCGCCAGGAATTTGAGCGGGATAATATGTACGCCTCCTGGGCACCTCCTTCCCCATTGTATACTGGATGGGCAGTCCTCTCGCTTCCCTTATTGGGGTTCATCTGGCTACATATACTAGGGGGCCATCTGACTACCTATACTAGGGCCCATCTGACTACCTATATGGGGGGGAGGGGTTGGGTGGGTGTCATCTGCCTATTTGTACTGGTTATCCGGTTACCTATACTGGTGGGATGGGAAATCTAGCTACCTATACTGGGGGGTTGTGTGGCTACCTATGCTAGTGGGAAATCTAGCTACCTGTAACTGGGGGGACATATGGCTACCTATACTGGTGGGAAATCTAGCTATCTATATTGGGGGGGGGGGGATATCTGGCTACCTTTACTGGGAGTACATGGCTAAATTTATTGCTCTGCTTGGGGCCTTGTATGGTCTTAATCTGTCTCTGATTTACTATGCACATTTGTGATACAGATTTGCTTTAATCTGGTGAATACAACAGAAAAGGCAGATTTTGAGTAAGTGAACAGTTCCTTAAAATAAGCTTATACCCATCCACATAAAACTCTGAGAGTAATTTACTTAGCTGAGGCATTGCAATTTGCAATCCCTCATCTTAATTTAACCGTAATCACCCAAGCAGCAGGCAGGTGGCAGCGACATGCAGAAGCAGTGAGCGATCATGCTGCTATGTATTTCAGGAGGCGTGTCCTGCTTCTAGGACAGGCATGTGCAGCTCCAATGAAATGAACAGAGAAACAGTGCATGAGCATGAATAAAATGTATGAATAAAAAGAAACCTTTTTAAGGCGCTCCACTTTTACAAACGCAGAGCAACATTTGAACAGATCGCAGTACGTGGATTTCATTGATACATCATAAGGTCACTTGTTAATCTGTGAACTGCCTTTTTTCAGCAGGACATTGACGGTAAAAAAAAGATTAAATAATTCCACAAAGGAAATTGTGAATTTATTTCAATTCATTGGAACATCTCATCTATTAGTTTGAACAAGATAACTAGAAAAGGGGTCAGCACCATGCAGTGTAACAGAATTAAGGATGTTCTAGCATTAGAGAAGCTAGCTCAGGAAATTAATCTCTGTCCTTATGCCAAAGGAGAGGATGTAAAATTTGGACATCTTCTGGTTGTTCCTATGTTCTGATAAAATGAATGACAGCTAAAATTCTTTCCTTGGATATATGTCATAGTGGTTCAGCTACTTTCACCCCTTGTGCACTCATTGGTTAGAGTGAAGCTGTTTAACCCCTTGCTCATTATTTCATGCTATTATGTGCAGCTTCATTACAGCGATCAGAGGCTGTCATACTGATGTTTAGTAGAAAACGTGACATGATGGACATATGATATACAGTATGTGCTTTTATTACATGATGCTCTTTGTATTGTTAGCCTTTCCTTCTGTAGATATCATAGGAAGCGCTGATTACAAATAAAAATAAATCATTAAAGCAAACCTGAAAAACAAAAGTTTGCTTTCTTAGAACAGAAAGAATTTGCGATAATTCAGGTTGGAGTGAGCTTGAGATGTCTCCCAGAGCAACACTGCTGAATATATGCAAATTAACCATTGTACCCTTAGAAGCTAAACACACCTCCAGAACCGCTGGAATGCAATGATGTGTCAGCTTGTTAATTTGTACAGAGCCAACCTGTAATGGGAGTGGAGGGTTAAAATTTGGATACTTTTCTCAGAAAGCTTTCATAATTAAACTCTATCAGTTAGCCATTAAAAGGTATTATTTTTACAAAACTTTTTTTTCTACCTACATAATTTGTTTGGCTAACACGGTACAAAAACTTTTTTTGATACTTTTTCAGTAATGATAAGCCTCTGGATGGTACAAAGGCTTCCCAGATCCTCTTCAAGCTCACCAATCCTGCACAGGACCCACTTCTCCTATTGACCATGCTCCCAGCCATGTACAAGCACATCCGGACTGAATATGTGCTGGTAAGGTTTGCGCATGCCCAGTAGAATAAGGGAAAATGCAGTGCATCAGTGTCTTTGCTCTACTGTCCATCTGTGGACCTAATTCACCATTGCCCAGTTCGTATGTGTTCATACACATGAAGTGGGAGCGGGACCATGAGAAACCTATTCAATACGTTTTTGTTGGCTTAGATGGATTCAGTGATGGAATGGTGGGCTGAAGGACGAACCAGGAATCCTCTGGTCTATCCAGGGGCTCGTCCCAATCACCTGTTTCCAGGAGGAGGTGGGGGTAACTGTGGGTGTAGGTTCTGGTAAGGGGGCTTATGGTGAAATCTAGGAGACTCTGCATGCTGATGCAGGGGACTATTTATTTAGACTTCCTCACTGAGAAGTCCTCACTGCTTCTGATAGTGAGTGGTTAACAAGCTATTTTATCATCACTCGGGTAACTGAGGATGGTCAAAGGACCAGCCACTACTGTGGACGTGCAGTACAGCTACAAGACGGTGGTTAGATTACTCCTAAATTACAGGCTAAGATTTCTTTTAAATTTGCTGCATGTTAAAATTGCTGTTATTTTTTATGTTGATACAAATGGATAACATTTTTTTCCTTGTTTTATTTTGCTTTCAATTTTTTTTTATTGAGACCATAAAAGAAAAAAACAACAAAGCAGTGAAATACACTTAATGTAGCATTGTCAAACAGTGAACACATTTTTTATTTCCATACATCACTGAAATAAGTTAATCAAGGTACAAAGAACTTTACCTAAATCCTTAATTAGAACTCAATATCAGGAATGAATAAATAGAGAAGAGCTACTTGTCAAAATACTGTGGTAGGAGCATTGGGTGTCTTGTGCTTGGTTTTAAGAGGAAATTAAGCCAATATATGGAAACCTAAGGGGAAGTTTAGCCACCCATACCAAGTATCCATGAATGTATCAGTATTGTCCTGGAGGTGGTTGGGCAGATTTTTATTTATACATGTATAGTTTATTTTCGAAATTATTAAATTCCAGTCCAAATCATCATCAGATAGCCATTTGGCGGTAATGAAGATTCTGGTGGCTTAAAAAAATCTCTGAACTGTATTCTCTGGTTTAAATAGGAAATATTTAAATTTAACAAGGCATTCTTGGGATTGTGTAGTATGCATTTCTGGTATAAAATAATAATAATTCTACAAACTCTGGACCAAATATTTCTAACTTTTGAGTAGTCCCACCAACTATGCCGAAAGTTTCCTAGTGTTTGACATCCTCTAGAGCAGTTCGGATCAACATTATTAGAAAATGTGTATCTTATTATAACTGACGTGTGTTCGGTGCAGAACCTCAGTTGAGGTTTCAATAAAATTAACATTACTTGAACACTTACCTGTATTCTACCATGATTCTTTCCATTGATCAAAAGAGATAGAGGAACCGAGGTCTGTTTCCCATTGGGATTGCATTCTAGGCTGAGTCAAGAGGTCATATAGGAATTTCCTGATAAAGCAGAGACACTATAGCAGAGCAAGATCTTTTGGGATTACTTAGGCAGAGGATGAGAAAATTAATGTTTTCCACTACAGTATTGGACACGGACTGTAAGTTCCCCAGTTCAGTGACTCATTTTAAACAAGTTGTTTACTTGACCGTAGGATTTCATGTTTTGTGATAAATCAAAGCTAAATTGACATAAAACTTTAAAATTAAATACACAGTGGAGCAAAGCTCCTACTGCTGTTTATTGTCTTTAGGGACCCTCCTGTTTCTTGTTCTGCTACAGTTTTTATTCACGGCCACCCATGCTCGCTGGGCCATAAACATGGGCAGAGGCATAACTTGATTACACCGGGCCCCCCAGCAAAGCCATTCAGGTTACCTTCAGCAAAACCCTGCAGGCATCCCCTCCACCCCCCACCACACACACACACACACACACACTCGGACATGTTAGGTAGCCTGTGTGTGCTATTACCCCCCCCCCCCTCCTCCAGTTATAGCAGAGCAGCGGTAGAGGAGCATGATAGTAAACCTACTTTCACCAGTGGGACAGATCCTCTGCACTTCTCTCTTCAGTGCAGCTCTGCACTGTGCATCCTATCTACGTGTGGCTCAAAGATATAGGCAGTACAGAGCACAGCTATACTTATTAGCTACATACACATGAGGCACGGATGTCTGCAGTTGCATGGAGACAAGCAACAGTTGAAAGTCTCCAGCAACGACAGTTGTATACAAGCAACGATTGTATACACACGGCAACAACTTGTCTGCAACATAGCGGAAACTGTTGCTCAGCAACTTCTGTTGCAGGTTCAATGAACTGTCGGACTCACAAGAGTTGCTAGAGCCCATACACACGGGCTACAACTGTTGCTGGAAACACATGGCGACAGGTCCTCAGTGTGTATGAGGCGCGCGCAAGGAACTGTTGCTAACCAGAGCTGTCGCCAGGCGATTGACTTGGCCAATCGCCGGCAACAGCTGTTGCAGGAACCGTCGCTAGTCTCAAGTCGGTGCAGTGGAGTGTATGCTAGTCTCTAGCAACTCTTGTGAGCCCGACAGTTCATTGAACCTGCGACAGAAGTTGCTGAGCAACAGTTTCCACTATGTTGCAGACAGGTTGTTGCCGCGTGTATACAATCGTCGCTTGTATACAACTGTCTTTGCTGGAGACTTTCAACTGTTGCTTGTCTCCATGCAACTGCAGACATCCGTGCCTCGTGTGTATGTAGCTTAAGATTTTCATTCATCATTTGTGCTCTAGCATTTCCTTTTAAGGCCCATACATAGGGCTACAACTGTTGCTGGAAACACATGGCGCGCGCATGTTGCGGCAACAGGTCCTCCATGTGTATGAGGCGCGCGCAAGCAACTGTTGCTAGTCAGAGCTGTCTCCAGGCGATTGACTTGTTCAATCGCCGGCAACAGCTGTTGCAGCAACCGTCCCTAGTCTCAAGTCGGTGCGGTCGTGTGTATGCTAGTCTCTAGCAACTCTTGTGAATCCGACAGTTCATTGAACCTGCGACAGAAGTTGCTGAGCAACAGTTTCCGCTATGTTGCAGACAGGTTGTTGCCGCATGTATACAATCGTTGCTTGTATACAACTGTCGTTGCTGGAGACTTTCAACTGTTGCTTGTCTCCATGCAACTGCAGACATCCGTGCCTCATGTGTATGTAGCTTTACTGGTATTGCTTTAACCACTTGCCCTCCCATCGGATGCTTATCTACACCCCATAAAACTTATGTAATATAATTTGATCTGAGATAAGTTGTAGAATAGATTTTAGGATGTTTGAGAGTTGAGGCCTATGTCTTGTGAATTACTTTTTGGTGAAAACTGAATTAAAAGTAATAAATGTGTTATTTTCATATATTCTGTACCATAAGAAAAAAACTTGTAAAAAAAGATAACAAACAGACAGAATTTAAAAGACAATTTAAAAAATGTTTCCTTACGCACTCAGCTTTTTAAATATGTATGCCATAGGGGTATATTACTGTTATTTTTGCAAATAATTGCTTGTAATTATTAATAGAGTACAAGGAGAAAACAAAAAACATGTATTGTCCCCATACATTATACTAGGAACATCATTTAAATGTTGGAATAACTGGGATTAATGGGGAAATAAAATGTGTGGGTTTTATCCACAGTAACATTGTTTATTTTAAAACTATAGTGGATGGAAAGTGAGAAATTGTGTATTTTTTCCCCCGTATTTTTCCCTTTAACCAGTTCCCCACCACAGGTTTTATCCTTAAGGCCTCTTTCACAGTGGGACGTTAAAGTAGCACGTCATAAAAAATTATAACGCAGACTAACACACAGCAATACAAAGTCTGTGCGACATTCACAGTGCACACGTTGCGTTGTGTGTAACGTGTAGAAATATTTAGAAAGTGCTGCATGCTGTGCGTTTAGCAATACATTTGCTGCGTTATGTGTGCTGCACATGCTTAGTAATGTGTTTTTGTTTTTTTTTAATGTAATGCATGCACCGTTTTCGTTCCATCACTATGCGACGAAAACGGTGCACCAAGAGACACATAACGCAGTGCAAAATAAGGTCCAATTGCATAACCTTCATGCGTTGTATTAAGGGCATGTTGTGCGATTTTAACGTCGCATCAAACGCAACGGCCCACTGTGAAAGAGGCCTAAAGGACTCCTGAGGCTAACAATCGAATCTATCTTTACTTACCTGGGGCTTCTTCAAGCCCCTAGAAGTCATTTTGGTCCCTCGCCACAGCTCCGGGCCTCCTCGGTGTCCCGCTGGCTGCCCATAAAGATCTCCAGCTTGACGGCGGGTTGGCACTTCTTATTTGCCCATTTGTCTTGATTATTACAACATTTAAATGTTGTTCCTAGTACAATGTATGGTGACAATAATTTATTTGGAAATAAAGGTGTATTTTTCCATTTTATGTTACTTTATACTAATATTTAAAAGCCCTAAATTGCAAAAATAATAGTGATAACCTTAAAGGACTTACGCTGCGAAGGGCATAAAAAAAGTTATGTACCTCATTGAGATTGCAGACCTCAGGGCAGACATTCAGCGCTGAGTGAGCGAGGACATGCCCTGCATACTTTATTTGATTCTATCAATAAGGAACATAATGTATTCAAAATGATATTTAATTGATGGGGGAAACTTTTTTAATCATAAAAAAAGCGTGGCAAGTGAGTAATATAACTTATTCTTATTACTCCTTATTGATAAAATCAAATGAAATATGTAGGGCACATCCTCGCTTCCTCAGCGCTTCTCGTCTCTGCTGAGGGGACGTGGCTGACAGGCACTGCAAATAGTCATGTGGGCGGTCATGTGGGGCGCCCACATGACGTAGACCAGAGCGCTCGGAGCAAGGATGGGCCGAGGACAGGGATGTAAACCTGCACAGCTGCAATAGCAGCTAGACAAACTGCACAGGCGCTGGATTTTTAAAGCGGGATTCTAATCGCCATCAGATAAGGCGACCCTGGGGAGAGTCGAGGACTGCAATGAAACCTGGATTTAGATAACAGAGCTCCAGAAACTGAAAAGGAAGCTGCTGATTGTCTGCCCTGAGGTCTGCAATCTCAATGCGGTATATAACTTTTTTTATGCTCTTCGCATCAGAAGTCCTTTAAAGAGACTCCGTAACAAAAATTGCGTCCTGTTTTTTATCATCCTACAAGTTCCAAAAGCTATTCTAATGTGTTCTGGCTTACTGCAGCATGTTCTACTATCACCATCTCTGTAATAAATCAACTTATCTCTCTTTTGTCAGACTTGTCAGCCTGTGTCTGGAAGGCTGCCAAGTTCTTCAGTGTTGTGGTTCTGTGATGCATCTCCCTCCTCCAGGCCCCTCTCTACACACTGCCTGTGTATTATTTAGATTAGGGCAGCTTCTCTCTTCTCTCTTATCTTTTACAAGCTGGATAAATCCTCCTCTGAGCTGGCTGGGCTTTCACATACTGAGGAATTACATATAGGCAGAGCTGTCTGCACTCTGCAGGAAGAAACAGCCTGACACTTCAGTGGAAGATAGCTGCAGGGGGAAAGAAACACACAAATGATCTCTTGAGATTCAAAAGGAAGGCTGTATACAGCCTGCTTGTGTATGGATGTATTTTCTATGTGTGGACATACTGTACATCAACCTACTTCCTGTTTTGGTGGCCATTTTGTTTGTTTATAAACAAACTTTTTAAAACTGTTTTTAACCACTTTTAATGCGGCGAGGAGTGGCGAAATTGTGACCGAGGGTAATAGGAGATGTCCCCTAACACACTGGTATGTTTACTTTTGTGCAATTTTAACAATACAGATTCTCTTTAATGATATTGAAAGGAGTCGGTAACTATGGATTTTTTTTAATGCTGCCGCTTTTTTAAGTTTTATCTTGTTAATCATGGGGGAGGGGGAAAAGGGGGTTCAAATTAATTGGGGATTTTTTTCTTCTTATTTATTTATTTTACTATATGTATGTGTGTTTTTACTTTTTGGACACTAGATGGCCCCACACTATCCTGTGTACTGAACAGTACACAGGAAGTAGTGCAAACCCGTGTTTTTACTTTCACTTTGTAAATGACCACAGGCATCTCATTGATGCAGGTGCTCATTTACTACGGGCAATTTGATCGACTTTGGGAACATACGTTCCCATTCACTGATCATTACCTTGCCGAGGGGGTTGCAGGTGTGGACACTTGCCCACATGCACACATGCGCCGCTGCAAACAGCACCATACATGTATATATGCCACCGATACTGTATTGAAGTCTACAGTTTGTTTTGGTGTGATAAGTAGTGATAAAATGATTGCTGAATGAATAGAAGCAGTGCTTAAATGTGACATTTTCTGTGATTTTCAGGGGAAAAACCCATAGTGGTGAAGTAGTTAAACACACATTTTCTTCTATATGAAATAGATTTACGGTATGTTATGAAATCATCTCAAAGCCCATCTCCAGGCAGAGATCTAAAAGCACCATTTAATAGCTCAGTAATCAGAGCGCTCAAATGTTACTTTTTTCTGTGAAGCTTCTGCAGCTAAAATAACCTGCCTTAATATTATGGCCACCTGATTTGAGAGTGTCAGTCTCAAGCTCTGTGGGTGGTGAAGCTGTGGCTGCTGTGACTGCAGCTTCCTACTGTTCAGACTAGAAGGGGAATTGCACTGATAGAATCCCAGAAGACTGACAGTCACAGACTGGTCAGAAAGTGGCCAGTGTCTGAGATCCTGATCAGGTACTATGAAAGTAATTTGACATTAGCTAATCAGGGAGCTTCTACACAGACAAAAGCAAGCTCTGCAACTCAGCGCCTACACAGATCTACAAAACATTTCTACCTGCAGTGGGGCTTTGAGGAATACAGAAATAGAAATAGGAATTTACTGGTTTCATTTGGTTTTCAGCTTTATGTCATTTCATATTTTCTTGAACCAACTGCATGTACAGCAATAACAATCATTTATGTATAGTGAACCTGTATCAAAATTGTGCTCAGTAAATGAAATGTATACACAGATATAATACGTAATATTTGTAATATGGATTTCCCTGCTGCCTGATTCATTTTTGTAGCCTGTGTTTTTAAATTCAAGTTTCAAATCTCTTAAGGTGCCCAAACATTCATCAATGTTCCAATTTGATTCCCTACAGATTAGATTCATCTGCTGGGAATCGATTCCCCAAAATGTCATATCGATCGATTTTTTACTGATTTTGACCCCAAATGGATCAAAAGTATTGATCGAACAGGATGGAAAATTTAGGTTGATTGGGGGCGGGGCAAGAGCATTGGTAGATTGATGGCCCGTAGCTTTGCACTACATCGAGTGCAACTCTGTGGTTCGATCGATTTTCAATAGATTCTCTGTTGGAACCTATTGGAAATTGATGTTAAGTGTGTGGTAGGAATCGATTATTTCTGTATAAATTTTTTTCAGAAAGGAATCGATTGTTTTGGAACATTGGGTGGAAATCTATAAGTGTATGGCCAGCTTTACTCTTCCTCTCTGGTCACAGATAGATCTTCCCTGCATCTGCCTTCTCTGTGTATGTGAGGATCTTTCTTAGTTCCAGAAAATATTTGATGTTTCGCTGTATCTGCTCATTGTATTTGCATAATCTTCATCTGTGCATACACTTAATTACAGTCTTACATAGCATGATTTATTTACAAATTCATGTTAAAGGATAATGCTTCATACACACTTGAGATAAAAGTCTTTGGAAAAGGCAAGATCACAGACCAATTTTACCCCCTTCCATGTAGTATGAGAGCCATACCTACACAGTCTATTCTATGGAGCTGAACTCCCATCGGATAAAATCTTTGCAGAATGCTGCACACAAAGATGCTGTACACATGCAACAGATCAGTATCTGCAAAAGATCTGTTCCTGCAAAAGATCCATTCCTGCAAAATGCATTCATAGTCTATGAGATCTGCAGATCATCATACACACCTTGTTTAACAGACTTCATCTGCATATCTGACAATCATCTGCAGATCTGAAAATCCATCCTGGTGGATATGATCTGCAGATGATCTGCAGATGATTGTCTGTTAAACAAGGTGTGTATGAAGATCTGCAGACCTCATTGACTATGAATGCATTTTGCAGGAATGGATCTTTTGCAGGGATTGATCTTTTGCAGATACTGATCTGTTGCGTGTGTACAGCAACTTTGTGTGCAGCATCTTGCAAAGATTTTTATCTGATGGGGAGTTCAGCTCCATAGAATAGACTGTGTAGGTATGGCTCTAATACTACATGGAAGGGGGTAAAATTGGTCTGTGATCTTGCCTTTTACAAAGACTTTTATCTCAAGTGTGTATGTAGCATTACACAGTAGTGGCTTAAAAATGCAAAAACACATCTCAGTATGTTTTTTGTTTTTTTTTTACAAAACACCTTATGTGACAGGAATATGGAGGCTGCCATATTTGTTTCCTTTTACCAATACCAGTTGCCTGGCATCCTGCTGATCCTCTGCCTCTAATATTTTTAGCCACAGCCCCTGAACAAGCATGCAGATCATTTGCTACAGCGATTTCCGGCCCCCTTAGTACAAGAGGTTATAGGCGCTTCTCTCTCTTCAAATGACCTTTAGACCATGAAATATACCCACAAAGTTGCTGCAAAATTGCTTTTGCAAAGTGATTAAAAGGCGATTTTGCAGCGCTCCTATCTTTTGCATTGGAACATAATTGCTCCAAAAATTCTACAGGACCTACGATTGTGATTCGGCCAAATCACTATCAGTCTTGTGGGTGTTCATATGTGATTTGCTTTTTCAGTTTTTCTTTAAATTTGAACTGCAAGCCTGTGTCCTTTCATGTGCGATATATGATTTGTGTTTCAATTCAAGTCAATGGCAATGCAAACAAATGTATTTTGCATGAAAAATAGTACATGATTTGAAAGTTAGATAGATTTTCATGTAAATGAAACTCACTGGTATTCACAAAAGAATCGCACAATGAAAATTCAAATACGAATGCATACAAAAATCGCATAAAACTTGCACACAAATTCGTGCATGTGGAAAATCACATGCAGAAATCACTATGACAAGTGTGAATGACCCATCTCTGTTTCTCTCTTATTAGGACTGCTCATGACCTTATTCCAATATGGCAACGCCTGGAGCTGTAAAAATGAAAAACTGGTGCTGGAGCGCTGTCATGACACACTAGGTCAGATAGATATTTTTTCTCTTATTTCTAAACTAAAACTCCTAGAAATGCATTCCATCATTGCATACTGCTGGCACGTTTGTTTTAGTATAACAGACTTTATAAATCATCAGATTAATATTGCAAATCTCATGTTTAATATGGACACAGTGACAAGATTTATTAGCAATGTTTCAGTTCTGTGGAACGTCTTCTCATATTGCCAATTAAAGAGGAACTGTAAGCAGAGATTGAACTTCATCCCAATCAGTAGCTGATATCGTCTTACCCACGAGAAATCTTTACCTTTTCTCAAATAGAGCATTAGGGCGCTCTGTATGGCTGATATTGTGGTGAAATCCCTCCTCCCACAGTGTGATGTCAGCACCTAGGTACTGACATCACACTGTGGGAGCCTTGTTGCATTGTGGGAAATAACAGCTGTTTCCAGCTGCCAAAAAGAAGAGCATCTCCTTCCACAAAGCCAGTAGTAAAAATGTTACCATGTGATAAATGTCAGAATGTAAATCAGGGAGAGTAAAGATTTTACAATGGGCAAACACTGACTAAAGCCTCATTTCCATTGCAACGCAGAGCCGTGCGGCTCTGCGTTGCACGTCACTACCGGTGGGGCAGAGCTTGCGATCCCATTCATCATACTGAATGGGATTGCGGGTGCAATCGCCCCGAAATGCAGGCAACCATGCACTGCAATTCAAAAGGGAATCACAGCACATGAATGGAAACAGCAGACAGTGCAGCCTATGCACTGTCTGCTGTCCCTAGAATTGCGTTTCCATGAAAGTGTGGTATATGGAAATGAGGCTTTAATCATTTATAAATAATTATTGTAAAAATTAAGCACTTTTTTCATTACGTTATTTTCACTGGAGTTCCTCCTTAAGTGTCAAAGATTCCAATGAAAAACAACAAAAAAATGATTATTTCCCATTGCTGATTAGTGGCTTCGGGTGTAGTAGATCTGAAGCTGCCCAAAAAATGAATGAGATACCCATCTATGTATGATCCCATAGTGCCTTCCCAGTCCTCGCTCCATGGCGTTGTTCCAGTGGCGGGCCCTGGTGCAATTCTTCCACTAGCTTGGTAGAATGTCTTTGGCCCTCCTCAAGCAGTCTTCCGAAGTATTTGTGTCCACGAGTTCTTCCAAAGACAAGCGGATCCGTACTGTGTACACACTTGTCTTTGATGCAAATTTATGAAAAGGTAGGTGTACTCTACATTAACCAGTTTTAAATGGATTCATAACGAGGTGTGTCAGAGGTATGTCCATTGTTTAATATTTTTTTCTTTGAAGATGTCTTTGTTTTCATTCCACAAAAAATTAAAGCAGTAGGATCAGCCATACTATTCCAGGGAAAAAAAACACATATATAAGTAGATAAATACTTGCTCTACTTACATAACACATGTATTGTACTGTCCACGGTTTGATTTCAGTGAATGTTATATAGTAAATGACGAGAATTCTGTTCCTGGTGGGGGCCATGTCTTTTGCCCACAGTAAAGGCTAACTCGTGATGTAATTTCTGCCCTTTACTTTTTTTCTTGTTTCCTCCAATCGCTGAGTCACCTGAGCCTTACTTGTAAACACAAGTGATTAGGGGATTAGGTTTCAGATAAGCAGCAGGCAGGGAAATAAAGGGAAGGGTAGGAATATATTATAGATAAAAAGAACCCCCAGCATGCAATTCTTTGGCACCGACTACTAAAGAGCCAGTCCTCCTAAGGTATATGATAACTCCAAATCATAACAGAGAAAACTTTTTGAATGCAGGATTAGCATCTTTATCACTTAATACACTCAGATAAGTTGCTGTTGAATTTTGATTTTTATGGTGACGATACCGCTTTAAGAGGTATAAATAAACTAATAAACTACAGTACATTTATTATCCTCTTGTGCCTGGAACAAACTGTTTTGTAAGTCTCCTACGGGTCTACTGTGTCTGCTTCCTGCCCCTAAAGTTCCCTGGATTCATATTTCCATGAACTTCATAACACATCTACCAACCTCCAGTCCTGATATGGCAATATGGGTGGTCGATCAATTCTCCAACAGGATGCACTTTGGTCCTCTGACTGGACTACCCTCAGCTCAGCTTCCACTCTTGCCTGGATGGGTTACCGTCATGGGCGTCTGCAGTACATTTTCAGGGGAGGGGGGGAGGGGGGGAGGAAAGGGGGCAAGTATTATATTTTGCACTCTGGAAAGGTAAAAATGCAACATAGATAAAGTCAAAAAGCTTTATGAATCATGCCCAATGCAGCGGACCTAACCCAAAAACTTCCTCTCTGCTCTAAAACTTAAGCAACAGCATTGTAAACTTCAAAGAAAAACATTTATTTATTACAGCTTACAGACCTCCTATAACCTCCTGTGTTTACATATTAGCACATAACTCACCACACCGGCAGCACAGAGCTGAAAGAGTTCACAGCTAAAATTACACTTGGGATTACTTGCTGAGAAGGGAGAATTAGACAGGCTGTTCTCTATAAACAAACAGAGGGTGGACATAGGGTGGATTCCTCTGTGTTTTCCTTGTCTCCTGTGCAAGAGTTTAGGTCCACTTTAATGCAATAAGGAATGAGCTTACAAAGAAGGAAGAGTGGCTCCCCCTGCACTGGGAAAACTGGGGGTTGATGAACTAGACGCCGTGCTTTGTTTGCACTCTGGCCAAGTGGGCTGATGACACAGAGAGTGCACAGTTCTGCTAGTGTAGGGATGTCAAACTGGTCCTTCGAGGGCCAAGGTCCTCACACATTTTTGACACAGCTCAAATTAATTGATGGTCTGAATCAGGAAATGTGTGGTCCATCAGATAGAACACATTCCTCTCTTTCTCAGTCCATTCTAAACACTGGAATTGATCTGGCCCTCCAGGCCTGGAGTTTGACACCTGTATGCTAGTGAATATGATTCTTAGTTACCTGATTAGTATGGCGACAGTGTGACAAGCTCATTAATGCAAACCTGGGGAAAACAAAAGTTGGATATACCTACCTTAGTAGAGGAACTCCTCTGGAAGATCCAGAGATGTCTGTGATCCTCATGAAAAATGTAGTATGGGCCCAGTCATTTCTAATTATGCTCCTGGGAGGGGGGGGGGGGCTGCCTTACTCAGACCGCATTGTGTATGTACAGACACAGATTTACAATGTATCTGAAATAGCATGGTATGCCTTTCGGTGTATTTTCAGTTTATGCAGGCCTAGGATAATCCATAGGTGCCGTTTCTGTGAGATTACTTGGGTGCTGTGTTTTCTGGGATTTTGTCAGGTTGCTTATTTATGTTTTCTGAAAAGAAATTCTTTTTTTATCTGCTGTGCACAATGTATATCACCTTTTCACATTCATTTTCCAGTGGTGAGAAGGATTATTTGTTGGAAAGCTGTGTATTTATGATTAGAAAGTGGTAAGCCTCCCCAGTGGTATGATTGACTTGACTGCAATGAATGCCAGCTTAGTAACTCCTTTTAGGCCATCTGGCAGTCTATTGTCAAACCACAATGGTTTTTGTTTGTACTTTTTTCCTCTCACTTTGTGTGCTCTGTACCTTGAAAAATATATTTCACAGGACTTTGAAGTAATAATTTTTCCATTTTTTTCAATGAATTCCTAGAGGATATAACATATCAAGGTGAACAATTCATTTGGAGCTTGAAATGAAGTAGTTTGTTCGCTTACAGCTGATATTTGATGCTTGGGCTGAGGTGACTGAAGTGCCTATGTATAAAGAGGAGAGGAGATAGATCGTCTCCCTGTACATTGCTGTACATGGCAGCTCATCGCATGATCAAACGCCACTACGTTAAGAGGCAATGCTCCTCTCCTGGCTGCTGAATGGAGGAGTGTCCCACCCCTCATTGAAATGCAACAGTGAACATTGGTTGCTAGGGCTTGACTGACAGTCTGCAGCTGCTTGTCTAATCCCCAAATGTGGCACTTTTATGCATGAGGCTGTGGGATTATTTTGTCATTAAAGCACACAAAGAATGTTATTGTAAAGTAGCTCATCATTGCAAGTGTTTGTTAACGGGAACTAGGCACCCTTTCTCTGGAATTTCTTCTGGTTTCTAATAGCTACAGGAGCTGTCATGTTCTCCCCCTCCCCTTCTAGCTGCCCTTATTTATGCAGAGGGAAGGTGGGAAGATAGCATCTGTGATTTCTGTAAACTCTTTGAAGCAGTTGGTAAACTCTTTGAAGCAGTTGTCCTAATTACCCACCCCCTATGTTGATGAAAGGTATGGTTTAATTTATGCTAATGTGTGCATTAAAACAATTGTTCTTACCTGCCTGAAATGTCTGCGGTCGGGCAGGCCTCAGAATTTGGCAAATGAAACCTCTGCTAAACTTTTAAATGCAAAAATAAAAAGGTAAAATGGAAGTTTTTTTTTAATATTGAAACAAATTGTTGGCATACATTTTTAATGGGCTATTGAGATGCCCTGGGTTGTAAAAATAGTGCTCGGTTCACATAGCGGCATATATATTAACATTTAATAGTTTAGCTTAGTGGGCTCTGTGTGCTGTAGCATTCATCCATATACTGCTTTTTTACATTTGCCAGTTTTCAGACTGATTTGATACTATATAACTATGCTTTCAGTCCTTTCCATGACTGTATGGCTGACACCAGAAGTGAGAGGGATATGGAAGCTGCCATATTTATTTATTTATAAACAATGTAATTTGCCTGACTGCCCTGCTGATCCTCTGCCTCTAATACTTGTATCCATAGACTCCAACAAGCATGCAGGTCAGATATTTCTGACTAGTTTGACTGCATTTGCTGCATACTTGTTTCAGGTGTGTGATTCAGAAACTTCTGATGCATGAAAGGGTAGCATGACGCCATGCAACTGGTGTTGTTTAAAGAGAAAAAAATATGGCAACCTCCACATCCATCTCACTTTAGGTGTCCTTTAAGCTACCGGATGTACACATATTAGACTTTCATAGGTGTGTATGTGGCTTTATAAAACCCTGACATAATATTCAATAAAAACATGTTTTCCTACTTTTTATATGCCATACGGGTATCATATTTGCTTTTGTGCATAAAGGGAACCAGAGAGGATGCAATATACATACCTGGGGCTTCCTCCAGCCCCATACGCACGGATCGCTCCCACGCCGCAGTCCTCCTCTGCCTGGAACCGCCGCCACCGGGTCCCGTCATTGCCGCGAGTCGGCAAGTCGGCCGGCGGACGCGGCCAATTCTCCGCATCACCGGGTTCTCTCCCCATACTGATACGCATGTGGCCGCTAACTGCGCAGCCGCATGCGTACATGTATGGAGGGAGCCCCTGTGATGCGGACAATTGGCCGCGTCCGCCGGAAGTGACGGGCCCGGTACCGGCGGATCCAGGAAGCTGAGGACGGCGGCGTGGGAGCGATTCAGGCTTATGGGGCTGGAAGAAGCCCCAGGTATGTATAAAATCTTTTTCTTTTTCCACCCCCCGTTCCTCTCTGGTTCCCTTTAAGTATTATTATTCATTTAGAAATTACACATTTCCAAAGTACACTTTTTTGCTCTGAGAGCTGACTTTACATTTTATTCATAACCGGTTTTTTAAGGCTAGTTACACACCAGGACGTTGCGTTTAGGGGACGTTATAGGGCACATAACGTGCCCTAAACGCAACGCCTGGTGCTCTCTGGTGTGGACGTCGGAGTGAGCCCCGTTGTGCAGCTCACTCTGGCGTCCGTGATGCCATGATACGTACTCTTGGACGCATGCGGCATCACGTGGGGAAATAAAAACTCGAGATGCGAGCATAATATTGCCCCTGTTTAACTCTCTAGTAAGGCCACATCTGGAATATGGAATTCAGTTCTGGGCACCACATTACAAAAAAGATATTGCAGTTTTAGAGCAGGTGCAGAGACGAGCAACAAAATTGATACGTGGGATGGAAGGTCTCACTTACCAAGAAAGGTTAGATAAACTGGGTTTATTTAGTCTAGAGAAAAGACGCCTTAGAGGAGATCTAATTAACATGTATAAATACATCAGAGGGCAATATAATAGCTTGGCGGATGAGCTTTTTGTCCCTAGGCCTTCTCAAAGGACTAGAGGACATGATCTGCGCATGGAGGAAAAACGTTTTAGCCACTTATTTAGGAAAGGGTTCTTTACAGTAAGAGTGATTAAGATGTGGAATGCATTGCCACAGGAAGTCGTTATGGCAAACTCTATACCTGCATTTAAAGGGGGCTTAGATGCTTTCCTTGGGTTGAATGACATCCATGGCTACAATTACTAGGTAAGGCCTAATGATGTTGATCCAGGGATTTTATCTGATTGCCATCTGGAGTCGGGAAGGAATTTTTCCCTTTTGGGGCCAATTGGACCATGCCTTGTAAGGGTTTTTTTCGCCTTCCTCTGGATCAACAGGGATATGTGAGGGAGCAGGCTGGAGTTGTACTTTGTACTGGTTGAACTCGATGGACGTATGTCTTTTTTTCAACCAAAATAACTATGTAACTATGTGGTCCCGCCCGGCCAATCGCTGCACAGAGCAGCCGCTCCAGGAAGTGCACGTCACTGAGTGCATTGAATATTAATTAGCCATGTGCCTGGCCGCTCTCCCCTCCTCCCCAACATGACTGAGCATGTGCAAACAGTCTAACGCGGCTTAGCCGTGGAGAACGCACAGCATGCAGCACTTTGCTGCGTTACAATGTAACGCAACGTGGGCAGTGTGAACAGCCCACTTGTGTTACATTGCTGTGCGTTGGGGGAGCGTTACAGGCTGCACTAACGTGCGCCTGTAACATCCCTGTGTGCAAGAAGCCTCAATCTTGTAATATAAGCAGAAATGCTTTCTGACTGTCTGTGTTCAGGAGAGTCTGCAGTGTCAGAGAAGTGTTTGTTTACATTCCTCAGTTGATACAATTAAACACAAGATAACATTATCTCCAGTTCGGATGCGTCCAGCTTTCCCAGCATTGAGCCCTTTGAATGCAGTGTAAAAAAAAAAAATGCTGGTAGTATATAATATACTGTAAATAATGTTTTAGAGCAAAGAAGAATTGCTGGGTTTCATTCCGCTTTGAAGGACTTCCGAGGCCAAAATCTGCCCCCGAAACGTAAAAAAAGTGAACTACCTGCATGACTTTGTAAGGCACGGAGGACGCCGTCCGCGCCCTCCGTGCCGTTCCGCCTGGTCCCCTCTGCTCAATAGCCCCCCGAAAGGCTGCGACCCCACGGTCTGGGTCGGTATCTGCAGCCTGCATAAAGATGGCCGTGGGGTCCGGCTGGCCACGGCTGGGCAGTCCGCATAGCCTCTACTGCGGCTGCACAGCTCTAGGGCCAATCCTCCGATCCACGCTGCCTGTTACGTGGATCGGAGGGTTGGCCCTAGAGCTGAGCAGCCGCAGTAGTGGCTATGCGGACTGTGCAGCCGTGGCCAGCTCCGGCGGCCATCTTTATGCAGGCTGCAGATACCGACCCGGACCTTTCGGGGGACTATTAAGCAGAGGGGACCAGGCGGAACAGCACGGAGGGCGCGGACAGCGTCCTCCGTGCCTTGAAAAGTCATGCAGGTAGTTAACTTTTTTTACGTTTTGGGGGCAGATTTTGGCCTCGGAAGTCCTTTAAAGGGAACCAGAGAGGAATGGAGGGTGAAAAAAGGAAAAGATTTTATACATACCTGGGGCTTCTTCCAGCCCCATAAGCCTGAATCGCTCCCACGCCGCCGTCCTCCGCTTCCTGGATCCGCCGGTACCAGGCCCATCACTTCCGGCGGACGCGGCCAATTCTCCGCATCACAGGGGCTCCCTCCATACCCGTACGCATGCGGCTGCGCAGTAGGCAGCCGCAAGCATACGTGTATTGAGGGAGCCCCTGTGATGCGGAGAATTGGCCGCATCCGCCGGCCGACTGGCGGTAATGACGGGACCCGGTACCGGCGGATCCAGGCAGCGGAGGACGGCGGGGTGGGAGTGATCCGTACGTGTGGGACTGGAGGAAGCCCCAGGTATGTATAATAGCTTTACTTTTCTCCTCTCTGGTTCTCTTTAAAGGGACACTTAAGCCAGAAAAAAATAAATGAGTTTTACTCACCTGGGGCTTCTACCAGCCCCCTGCAGCAGTCCTGAGCCCTCGCAGCCACTCACTAATCCTCTGGTCCCCCGCTGCCAGCTAGTTTCGTTTTTGTCGACATGCCCGTCAGAACTGGCCACGCGTAGCTTGTTCCGCATTCCCGACTGTAATTAACGCTATTGCGGGCCGCAACGCATACAAAAATATACGTTGTCGCATTATGAACACATAGATATGCGGCAACGCGTATTTTTGTACACGTTGCGGCCCGCAATAGCGCTAAGCCCCAGGTGAGTAAAACTCTTTTTTTTTTCTGACTTAAGGTTCACTTTAAGTACTCTATACAAGAGGTGTGGGATGTCTGCCCAAATTTCATTTAATTGAGTGTGCAAGGACTCTGCATAAATACAGAATTGTAGCAGAAAGAAACCCAGAAAACAGCACCACTTGATTTGATAAATTTGAAAATATGATAACATGATATTTATTACAGCATGATCAATCCAATAACAATAACCCCATGATAGTTCCAATATTTAAAAACAGTTAAAACATCCCCATATAAATCTCAGTACTTATCGGTAAGATAAACGCATGGTTAATCTGTCATGAATAAGCCTTGCAATTGCTAGGGCAATAATAGCTGCCACTAGGAACTCATAAATGAGCTCCTAGATGGGTGAACCTGAGTTTAGTAGATTGAAATGGATCAGTAGATCAATGAAAGTAGTAGATCAATGAAAGTGCCCGTGCTATAAATTGCATTTATATGAAACATACATGGTGAGAAAATGCATGATGAAAATGGGTGAACTTATAAACCAATGCAAACAACTCAATAACAAAGTGTCTGTGCATAACTGAATGTTGCAAGATGTCCAGGGAGCAGCTTATGCATAGTGATAGGGAATATACTTAGCCCAGGACAGGTAGATAGTACTATACAGGCAGGAGTGCAGCAACCGGTTGCTCCTTTCTCCTTGAAGCAGGGTGATGCCTGTGGAACTAGTGGGGATCCGTCAGGGGAACTCTCCATCCGTCTTTGCAGCTGCTGCCTGCACAGTACTATACACCTGTCCTGGACTAAGTATATTCCCTTTCACTATGCACTTTGTATATATGCACATAATATTTGCTCTTTACATACAGTATGTAGCTGTGAGTTTTTGATCATCACATGTTTGCTGTGTTTTAAGGTGGGCATCACATGGGGTTGTTTGTCACTTATTTATTTGTTTATTGCTGCACTGCTATAATATACACTCGCCTAAAGGATTATTAGGAACACCTGTTCAATTTCTCATTAATGCAATTATCTAATCAACCAATCACATGGCAGTTGCTTCAATGCATTTAGGGATGTGGTCCTGGACAAGACAATCTCCTGAACTCCAAACTGAATGTCAGAATGGTAAAGAAAGGTGATTTAAGCAATTTTGAGCATGGCATGGTTGTTGGGGCCAGATGGGCCTGTCTGAGTATTTCACAATCTGCTCAGTTACTGGGATTTTCACGCACAACCATTTCTAGGGTTTACAAAGAATGGTGTAAAAAGGGAAAAACAACCAGTATGCGGCAGTCCTGTGGGCGAAAATGCCTTGTTGATGCTAGAGGTCAGAGGAGAATGGGCCGACAGATTCAAGCTGACAGAAGAGCAACGTTGACTGAAATAACCACTCATTACAATTGAGCTATGCAGCAAAGCACTTGTGAAGCCACAACATGCACAACCTTGAGGCGCATGGGCTACAACAGCAGAAGACCCCACCGGGTACCACTTATCTCCACTATAAATAGGAAAAAGAGGCTACATTTTGCACAAGCTCACCAAAATTGGACTGTTGAAGACTGGAAAAATGTTGCCTGGTCTGATGTGTATTGATAGAGTCAGAATTTGGCAAAAATAGAATGAGCACATGGATCTGTTGTGCCTTGTTACCACTGTGCAGGCTGTTGGTGGTGGTGTAATGTCGTGGGGGATGATTTCTTGCCACACTTTAAGCCCCTTAGTGTCAATTGGGCATCATTTAAATGCCACGGGCTTCCTGAGCATTGTTTCTGACCATGTCCATCCCTTCATGACCACCATGTACCCATCCTCTGATGGCTACTTCCAGCAGTATAATTCACCATGTCACAAAGCTCGAATCATTTCAAATTGGTTTATTGAACATGCAAATGAGTTCACTGTACTAAAATGGTCCCACAGTCACCAGATCTCAACCCAGTAGAGCATCTTTCGGATGTGATGGAACAGGAGCTTCGTGCCCTGGATGTGCATCCCACTAATCTCCATCAACTGCAAGATGCTATGTTATCAATATGGGCCAACATCTCTAAAGAATGTTTTCGGCACCTTGTTGAATCAATGCAATGTAGAATTAAGGCAGTTCTGAAGGTGAAAGGGGGTCTAACACCGTATTAGTATGGTGTTCCTAATAATATTTTAGGTGAGGGTACATTTGTACATCTAATCACTGTCTACTTCCAATTCTGCGCTGGCAGTAGATATTATTTTGCCCTGCTGCAAGCACAGCTGAGACACCGACTCATGCACTGCATCTTAGCATCTGATCTACTTTTGAACCCGTTCTGCACCAGGTTTGCTCCAGCTGCTCTACTTTTGTACCTGTTCTGCACCTGGTTTGCTCCAGCTGTCTTTTGACCCACCAGGGTTTTTTTCAGATTAGTAAAGACCAAAAAACAATTTCTCAAAAAGCGAAGCTGTTTGGGTGTGTGAGCAAGAAAGAACCATGGATAGGAAGGTTAACTTACCTATATCGCTGCCTCACACCTATGCACTGCATGCTGCTCTGCAACGTCCTGATGCTTCTTCCTTCACAGTTTCGACTTTGAATGCAGGAGTGTGGGAAATATGGAATGCAACGTGCAGCGCATCAGTGAAAGGTGGCAACATAGGCAAGTTAACGCTCTCTGCTACAGCCCGCATCCAATAACATGTCGGTTTAGTTTCATAGCAGGCTCAACTGACTTGTACTCTTATCTGCTCATTCCTGTCCCTGATTATGCAGCCAACCAATCAGAGTCTGCTAGGGTTAGAAGCATCAGTAATCCTCTGCATTTTTCCAGTACTTTCAGTGTTCTCCCCAGAATCTTTTTTCCTGTCGAGTTGCATGAAAAAGTAGCCGGGTGGGGCGCAATGAGAGAATGCAGGGCTAGTGCTTCTCTGTGCAACTCTGCTTACAGCATAGGAGGAGGTGAGCTGATGACAGCCGGGTGCTCTCCAAAACTAGCTGGGTGGAGCACCCGGCTAAAAGAGCCCGGGGAGAACACTGACTTTGACCAGTTTAAAATGCAACTAATTTGTATTTTTTGTAAAGTTTATATGACTATGAATCAGCTACATGAATACTCCTGCACATTACAGTTTTTCAAACATTTCATTATTTTATGGATTTAAAGACTGGATCAGCCAGCTATTTATGGGACACTATGATACATCCAGACAAGAAGCAATAAAAAATGTGGGCTGGCGACATTCTCTAACAGCAGGTTTTTCATTACTGTAGGTGATCTGTGAAGAAAAGGCAGTGATTAATCACAACCTACATTGCATTTTCCTTCACACGTTGCTACAGTATAGGTCTCTCTAACTTATTCGTTTGTGCCAGTACTGAGCTATCTGTGATATAATAACTTCTTAGGAACTGCAGAGGCCAGTGTGGTCATAGTTTCTCAGTTGTTGGTTGTCTAGGGATGGTAGGTAATAATTTCACATTGATGCAAATTTTGTTACCTATATGCAAATGTATGAATCTTGGAAATGGAACAATAGAATGCAGCAGCTGATGATATTGAAGCTGCATACATTTTTACATGACATTTGCATCAACTCAAAGTTATTATCTCACTGATTATCCCTAGTGGCTGCCTATGCCATTTTGTTTCTCCAAGCCATCTTTTTGCGTGTCAACATTCTATGGATTAATATTGTGGAAGTGCTTCTAGCCCTGCCTTCCTGCCACTAGGAGATTCAGCAATGCAGTTCAACTTGGACATGCGTCATAAGGCGAGTGAGGTGCCAGCACTAGAGGGGGCAGGAGACAGACAGGATGGTCACACAGGCACAGCACTGGAATCTGGTGGGGAGGTGAGAGCACAGCTTCTGCTGCTCTATATTCTGGACCTACATACTGGGCTAGGGGAGTGCAGGAAGGGGACATCGACACATAGTGGTACAAGGGGACATAAGGAGGCACAGGAGGACAGAGGGAGGCACAAAGGGTGACAGAAGGAGCCTAGGCACAGTGGGACAGAAGGATTCACAGGAGGGCAGAGGGAGGCACAAGGAAACAGGAGGATGCACAAGGGGACATAGGGAGGGATAGGGGGTCAGAAGGAGTCACAAAAGGGGGCAGACGGAGGCACAGGGCAACTGAAGGAGGCACACAGGGGGACAGAATGAGGCACAAAGGGGGACAGAAGGAGGCCCAATGTGGGATAGAAGGAGATACAAAGGGGGACAGAAGGAGGCACAAAAGGGGACAGAAGTAGGCACAAAAGGGGACAGAAGTACACATGGGGGCAGAGGTGGGAAGGGGGACTGAGGAATGCACAAGGAGACAGAAGGTACAAAGGGGTAAAGAAGAAGGCACAGGGGGACAGAAGGAGGCACAGGGGGACAGAGGAAAAAAGTGTGTGTGTGTGGAGGGGGGGCAGAGGGACACATTGGAGGCTACCTGCAAATTACATGATTTGGACCTTGTGATATCTGCTGTCCAGGGACCTGCGATGCTGTTGCTCCTCAGGACACCAAACTTCCTGCTGCTGTACACACTGTAGGGGTCATCGGGGCTGGGTGCTGGACGGGAGGTACATTTCCCCATTATTTGGACTATGGTCCCTTTCGAAATGAGATGTGTACCTGGAAGGGAGTCCAGGTATTGTTTGGCAGCAAGCCAGTTGCTGACTTTGTTGTTTTTTCCAGGGCCGGAATCCCGGAATGGGAGGAAAGGAAGGGCGGGCCTTCCCATTCCACCCAGGTGCACACCTGGTTTTCTGTAGAGATGAAGAGAAGCTCTAACCTATTTGCATATCAGGAAGCAGCTCACATGCAGTCAGGGTGGAGTTGATGTAGAGGAGCATGTGTGCTGCTGAGCTCCTGACAAGTCTGTTTGGGAGACATTACTGAGAGAGCCAACCATAGTTTGGGACTGCTGTTTGTATGGCTTTGGCTTAAATGATCTGTATTTGAATAAGCTGGACTGTTATATTGCAATATGGACTACAAAGCTGAAGTAAGCTTGCCATTTATTTTCTATATGCTGGAGAAAAGCTGTCTGTATTACTGCTGCCAAATAAACTGACTTTGGGCTCGATTCACAAAGCGGTGCTAACACAGTTAGAGACTTTAGACATGATAACCATTGCACCACGCTGGTGAAAAGCCAGTTTAGGCATGATAAGTTTAGACGTCATAAGTTTAGATCGCGCGCAAAGTCCCGCACACAAAGCAGCGCCATTAAACTCTATCCGAAGTGCACCAGACTTTGCTAGCGCAAAACTTTTGATCAGCTGTGCACTGCGGTGCTAACCCAGTTGGTGCTATAGTTATCACGCCTAAACTTATCACACCTAATCTTACCACGCCTAAACTTATCACGCCTAAACTGAGTTTAGGCGTGATAAGGGGCTTTTCACCAGCGTGCTAACTGTTAACACCGCTTTGTGAATCAAGCCCTTTGTGTTTTATACAACTGTGTAATGCGTGCTGGCTGCGATCCCCTAAACTGCACAACTGGTGCTCGGATGCGGGCAGCACAGCACTGCAGGAAAAGTTCAGTTTAAAAAGTAACATTTAAAGGGACAGTCTTCTTGTTTGCATGATGGAGGAGTTGGTGAAGCAGTTGGTCTTAGCAACTATGCAGCTGCAGCAGAGCATGGTGACTCAGCAGGCGAGCATGGTGACTCAGCAGCAAGCCACAGAAGCCCTGCGAGAGGCCACAGAAGCACAGTCAAAAATGCTGGTTGAGGCAGTGCAACAGCTAGCCCAAGGGAGAGAGGCAGCAGGAGTTGCCCCTAGCAACCAAGCGATGGTGAGAGCCAGTCACTTTCTGCAGAAACTGACACCCACAGATGATGTGGAAGCCTTTCTGAAAATGTTTGAAAGGACAGCAGAGTGGGAAGGGTGGCTGAAAGACAAATGGGCTGGTCTTCTTGCATCGTTCCTGACGGGAGAACCCCAGAAGGTCTATTACGACCTCACCCCTGCAGACGCCCTCAACTATGATCGGCTAAAGGCAGAGATCCTGGCCTGGCTAGGTGTGACCACAGCGGTCCGGGCACAGCGGGTGTACAGCTGGAGGTACCTGATGGATCGTCCGGCGAGGTCGCAAATGCATGATCTCATCCAACTGGCAACAAAGTGGCTGCAACCAGAAGTACTCACCGGTTCCCAGATGGTGGAGCGATTTGTGCTAGACCAGTTCTTGCATCCCTTGCCAGTGGAACTACAGCGATGGGTCATGCAGACCCCAAAACAGCGGAGCAGCTGGTGGAGATGGTGGAGAGATACACCGCAGTGAAGGATCTGCTCTCTCCAAAGCGCCAGGCCAGTCCAACTTCATCTCATGTTGCAAAGTTCCCTTACACTGGAAAGGGTACTTCATGGAACCCCAGAACAAGCATCAACAGTGAAGTATCACCTGTATGACAATCGCAAACTGCGCCTGCCCGTTGTTCACAAACTCAAACCTCTATATATCAATTAGAGTGTTCGCCAAGTATCACCAACAACTCCTCAGAGGTTGCCACCTGCTAACGCTGCACCTCGGAAGGGAGGGGCTATACAGTGTTGGCGATGTTCGGCCTGGGGACACACCAGAGCTCAGTGTCCGCTACAGGAGGAACCCATGCAGTGTGATGTGCTACAGAGGGTTTCTTTCTTTGCCCAGGAAGTGTGCCTGGCCGAGTGTCAGGAAAGTTTTGTATGCACCGTTAGTGTGAACCAGGTACCTGCCAAAAGCCTTGCTGGACTCAGGCAGTATGGTAACCATGGTGCACACTGAACTGATTGGAGAAATTGACATTGTACTTAAACCACTCAAGGTCGTTTGCATCCATGGAGATGCAAAGACATATCCTGTGGTGCCTGTGTCGATTGCAACAGACTGTGGAACAATTACGCCGTCGGAGTGGTAAGAAACCTGATGTAGTTCAATCAAGCAGCGCTCACATCCAGAAAATCCTCAAAATCCTAGATAGATATGGATCACGGATCACCCTACAGGAATAGACTCATATAGTGCAATACCATTTATATACAAGGAACACCCCACTGACCACTGCAAGGCAAAACAAGGTTGTGCCTTTACCGGAAACACTAAGTGGGGGCAACTCCCCCAAGTGGGTTACATTCACCGTGTCCACACTTGTCACTTAGCACCTCAGCCCTCCTATGATCTAGGCAAGGGTCCCTTAAAAATAACCTTAAAAAGCAAGCTGAGACACTTCCATAGTGTACCACTATTACAAAATTTAATCGATATAATCAAATTAAAATATGCGTACCAGATAGACAAAGTGTACAGGCACATCTGATTAATGTCAGCATCCGCTGCGGTCGGATCCCGCTGCATGCCTCAATCGCCAGACACCACCTCACTCTCCTTCCTGGATTGCGTCCTGCGTGTCTCCAAGCTCCGCCCTACGCGATTCATCACAATGACTCATCAGGGGCTCATCAAGCCCCTGATGAGTCATTGTGATGAAACGTGTAGGGAATTGGACATCATTGAGGAGTAGCAAAGTGAATGGTCAAGTCCGATTGTGCTGGTTCCCAAGTCAAACGGAACTTTGCGATTCTGTAATGACTTCCAGAAATTGAATGAAATTTCCAAATTTGATGGATATCGCATACCACGTGTGGATGAGCTGATAGAAAGATTAGGCCCTGCCTGCTACATCACCACATTAGACCTGACCAAAGGGTATTGGAAAATAACCTTGGCCAAGGAAGACAGAGAGAAAACAGCATTTTCCACACCTGAGGGACATTTTCAGTACAAGAGAATGCCGTTTGGATTGCAGACTGCTCCTGCCACATTTCAAAGAGTCATGGACAGGTTGTTGCTGTAAGGCTTGGTGGTGTATTCTCCACAGTCAGCATGCAACGCATGAGCTGACGTGGAGGAGGTACACACACTAGCACAAGGAAACAGGCTATCCCCAGTATAGTGGAGGGGAGGACTGACTCCAAAAGGAGATTGTGGCGCACAGAGCCGGTGCAGATCCGACAGCCACAAACAATGCTTTCGCTATAACGTCTCAGCGCAAAGTAGCGCTGAGCGCATAAACCAGAACTGAGGAGATCAGGACAGGTAGACAGAATGAACGCTTGCTAGCTAGCCGCTACTTAGTGACAGCAAGCGTCCACAACAAGACAGACTGGAATGAGGCAGCCAATGCGTTGCAGCGATGGCGTGCCTCACAAAGACAGGACAGGATAGTCAGGAAATAGCAGGATCAAGATAGATGAACGTAACACAGACAAATATACAATAAGTATGTTTTCCTAGCGTATTACAATTACAGCTATCAATGAAACTATTTGTAACGTCTGACTAACATATGTATATATCGGCAATGAACCGATATATGACATAAGCAGGAACGCTGACTAGGACTGGAGTAATACAGGGAACAGGACTCAGAAGGATTCGCTATCTCTTCGCAGAGATGAACGCAATCCACAAACGGTAACAGGACAGGATTCAGAAGGATTCGTTATCTCCTCGCAGAGATGAACGCAATCCACAAACAGGAACAGGATAACTAGCTCAGCACGGGTGATCAACGTGCTAGAACTGACTAACTGAACACAGGATATAAACGGTTCGTGTACGTATATATCAGCGTCACTGATGTATCAACGTAACACGAATACAAGGAAAATAATAAACGTGCTGGTATGCATATATATGGGCAATGAACCAATATATGATGCAAAACCAGCAAAGTATCTTTAGAACAAGAAACACGATCGGGGGCTGAAGCGACAGCAAGACAGGCTTAAACTGAAGCTATGAAAACCCGAGGAGTCCTGCAGGAAGCAGATCTTTATACTGAGGTCATCCAATGGGAGCAGACATGCAGATTCCCACACAGGTGAATGATAATCAGTCACAAGCTGACAGCAGGGAAAGGCAGACAAAGCTATGCAGCTTGCATGGAAAGAGATCAGAACTACCTGAGCTGCAGCACTACTACTTCCAGCAATGCCTGCTGCAGCAGCGATCATGACAGTACCCCCGCCCTTAAAAGCGGATTCCAGACGCTTTTTAAAACTGAAATTCCCAACAAAACAGTCTGACTGATAATTCATGATGACCGGGACAGCCCGGCAAGACCGAATTCCAGAATCAGTCCCCACAAGACTGGACCCATCAGAACCAGAACCTACAGAACCATGCCCATCAGTACTACAAGCCCCAGTGTGACACCCATCAGAACCATGATTTCCAGAAGAAAGCCCTCCGAAACTCCCTGAGCGATACCCACCGCCTTCCAGGAACCGTTCAAAAACGCCAAAGCCTTTGCAATGCCCACCGGGACTGTCTTTACCAACACCCACTGTTGAACCAGTCCAAGGCACCAGGACAAGTTTTCTCAGAGACCTCCCAGAACACCTTGAAGCTCCAAAGAGATCCCCATAGGTCAGAACGCCCCTTAGGCTCACATGGAGAACTATCAAGAACCCCTATGGAACCTAGGGCAATTCCCGAGTCAGGGCCACAAGGATAAACATCAAGATCAGGGCTTTCAGGGACCAGAACCATCTCTGGGCATGCAGGCAGACTGGCAACATCAGAACATGTTCCCACTAAGGAAGCATCAGAGCACGCTAACACCTTAGACACACTTGGGCATTCTGGCACACAAAGAACATCTGGGCACACTGGCACAAGAGAAACCTCTGGGCATGTCAAGGAACTGTGAGCCTCAGGGTCAGCCAAGACAGGACCAAAACCAGGACTGGCCAAAAAAAAATCATCATGACTAGACTTCGCAACTACTGGACTTTTACACGAGAATGCAGGATTAGACTTAGATGTCGCTGATTTCAGCAAAGTCAGTAACAAATCAGATTCAGGGGCACTAACAAGACAGGACAAATCTTCTGATGTATGCACTGAACCAGATAGGGACTCCACAATTACCTCTGGACTGGACAGAGACTCATCTAATACACTGGATTGGAGCTCATGAGGCGCTGCAGAACAAGTCAGTATTGCAGCAGCCCCCACCGGACTAGGCAAAACTGAGGAATTCCCTGGACAGGAAGGGGACTCTGGAACCTCTGCCACAGCGGCCAGAGAACCAGAATCTTTCAGGATACAGGGCTGGGTTTGAGGAACACTCATCAGACCGGACTGAAATTCTGAGATTTCTATTATTTTGACCAGAGAATCAGAATTATCCATGTTACAGGGCAAGACTTCTGAAACATTCAGAGGACAGGGCTGGAGTTCCTCGGCTGTTACAACACTGGAGAGAGACTCAACAACATTGGTTAAATCAGACTGTGTACAGGGCAAGGTATCTAACACACTTGCTGATGAGGACAATATTTCAATGGCTTCTGCTTTGCTGGGCAGAAATTCATCAAGTTTTATTAGAGCAGACTGTAATTCCAAAACAGCTGCTAGACAAGTGAATATTACTGCAACACCAACTGAGGTAAGCAGTGCCTCAGACTCCTCTGCCAGAGGGTTTGAAGTATCCCAAGTACTGGGTGAAGCATAAGACTCTGCGACCACAGCTTCACTGGACAGGATCACTGAACAGTCAATATTGCAGGGCAAAACCATGGAAGCACCTGCTGGACAGCATAATGATTCTGTGACCTGAGTTTCATTGGAGAGATCTACTGCACAATTCACGATACAGGGCAAATTTACTGGAACATTTTCTGAACAAGGTAATAATTCTGCGATTTCAGGTTCACATAGCAGATGCTCTGAGCTATTCACGAAACTAGAGCGAGGTGTAGAAACAGGAAGATCAAGACACAATGTTTGCGCATCTGAATCACCATTCATTTGTAAAATTGGAAAATTCAGATGCTGGGGTTCTGAGGTTTCTAGACAGGATTGCTGGGTAGTGCATCTATTGGCATCTGCTGGATCAGACAGGAGTTGAACTTTATTAACACAGGTAATTTCTGCAGAAGTGTTTGCAGAGGCAGGCAAGATTTTTCTGGTGTCTGTTTCACTGAACAAAGACTCATGAGTACTGGCTAGGCTGGACTCAGAAGTCAACAGGACCTCTGGATTCTCTGCTGAGAAATTTGTGCAGGGCAAGGTTAAGAAAGTATCAGTGGCTTCTGTTTTACTGGGAAGTAACACTGAGTTATCCATGGTACAGGGTGGAGTTACAGGAACATTCACAAGACATGGCAGGGACTCAGTAACTGGAGAAGTGGGACAGTCTCCAATTGACAATGTGTCTTCCCTGGTATCAACTGATTGAATCGCATAAAAATCGTCCAAAATCATTTTCCACACATCGATCAATGGAGCCACAAAGTCATACCCACACACACCAGTTTTTATTAGGTTATAGGCAGACTTAATGCATGCATTCAATACTAATTCACTTTTTGCACTGTAAAATTGACAAAATGAACTTGAATCATTCTTCCATTCATTGATCAGAGCTTCCATCTCTCCTTTCTCAAATGGAGGATTCCAAGCATACTTAACAGGCAGATCATAGTTTGCAGATATGATTGTGGCAGGGACATATATTGGGTTAATTAGCAGGTGATTGGCAGATTCCTTATTCTTAAGAATCTCCAATACCTGTAGCAAGTGTTGAACTGTAGTGTATGCAAACTTTCCTTGCTTCACAAATAAGTTGATTTGTTCAATACTCTGTAATATCTCCTCATAATCATACTCAGATAATTCTTTTAAACAAAAATCTTTATTTTCCCTAGCCAGTGATGAAAGTTCATTAGTAGTTTCATAAGTCCATTTAACTCCCCTGAAAGACAATTGCATTTCATTATCTGTTAATGGCAGAATCTCATTATAGGTCTCAGTCGCTAAGGATAACGACTCTGCAGATCGGATACGTTTCTTAGAACGTTTGCGTTTTGCCTTAGACCCTGCTGTTTTTGGTGATTTATTCAAGGCTGCAGGAAAATTATCAGGAACACTCTCTGCTTGCTGATCATTTTTGCAAACAATTGAAGGAGCAGCTGATTGGCCTGCTGCCAGGAGTTCATTTAGAGGAAAAGGCAATGGATCTATGCGCAACCAGTTATGGATCACAAACACTAGAAATTCCAGCGGTCTCTCATTCAAATCGGAATGATTGAGAACATCACATGCCCACTGAAACAATTGCCCTTTAAACAAAATATAAACTAGTTGGAGTGCCCAGGTTGAAACAGGAGTCGCTTGGAGATCAGGATTGGCCAGGAACCTGGCACATTCAGAGAAAAACTCATTTTCTGTTTCAGAGCTAAGTTCTTCAAATTTCTTAAAGGAACAGGAACCATAATTAACAGTGTCATACTTTCTGGGAATCCCCCGCACAATGGGGATTGGTAATGGGGTTTTCATAATGTAAGGCTTGGTGGTGTATTCTCCACAGTCAGCATGCAACGCATGAGCTGACGTGGAGGAGGTACACACACTAGCACAAGGAAACAGGCTATCCCCAGTATAGTGGAGGGGAGGACTGACTCCAAAAGGAGATTGTGGCGCACAGAGCCGGTGCAGATCCGACAGCCACAAACAATGCTTTCGCTATAACGTCTCAGCGCAAAGTAGCGCTGAGCGCATAAACCAGAACTGAGGAGATCAGGACAGGTAGACAGAATGAACGCTTGCTAGCTAGCCGCTACTTAGGGACAGCAAGCGTCCACAACAAGACAGACTGGAATGAGGCAGCCAATGCGTTGCAGCGATGGCGTGCCTCACAAAGACAGGACAGGATAGTCAGGAAATAGCAGGATCAAGATAGATGAACGTAACACAGACAAATATACAATAAGTATGTTTTCCTAGCGTATTACAATTACAGCTATCAATGAAACTATTTGTAACGTCTGACTAACATATGTATATATCGGCAATGAACCGATATATGACATAAGCAGGAACGCTGACTAGGACTGGAGTAATACAGGGAACAGGACTCAGAAGGATTCGCTATCTCTTCGCAGAGATGAACGCAATCCACAAACGGTAACAGGACAGGATTTAGAAGGATTCGTTATCTCCTCGCAGAGATGAACGCAATCCACAAACAGGACCAGGAACAGGATAACTAGCTCAGCACGGGTGATCAACGTGCTAGAACTGACTAACTGAACACAGGATATAAACAGTTCGTGTACGTATATATCAGCGTCACTGATGTATCAACGTAACACAAATACAAGGAAAATAATAAACGTGCTGGTATGCATATATATGGGCAATGAACCAATATATGATGCAAAACCAGCAAAGTATCTTTAGAACAAGAAACACGATCGGGGGCTGAAGCGACAGCAAGACAGGCTTAAACTGAAGCTATGAAAACCCGAGGAGTCCTGCAGGAAGCAGATCTTTATACTGAGGTCATCCAATGGGAGCAGACATGCAGATTCCCACACAGGTGAATGATAATCAGTCACAAGCTGACAGCAGGGAAAGGCAGACAAAGCTATGCAGCTTGCATGGAAAGAGTTTAGAACTACCTGAGCTGCAGCACTACTACTTCCAGCAATGCCTGCTGCAGCAGCGATCATGACAGTTGCGTCCACACCAAAGATATGCGTCGGTCTATTTAGATAACATTGTCATCTTTAGTTCAGAATGGGAGTCTCATCTTCCTAAGGCTCAAGCAGTCCTGGATGCGTTGAGGAAAGGGGGTTTCACAGTGAGCCCCGAGAAATGTGCCCAAGGATATAGAGGAAGCAAAATACTTCGGGTACATTGTCGGCAGGGGGTTGGTGAAACCCCAAATAAATAAAATTGAGGCAACTCAGGAATGGCCCCACCCCCTCAGTAAGAAACAGGTTCGAGCTTTCCTGGCGATTGTGGGCTACTACAGAAGGTTCATTCCCAATTTTTCTACTCCGGCAGCTCCCTTAACTGACTTGACGAAGGGACATAAGTCAGTAATGATACAGTGGACTGCAGAGACAGAAAAAGCGTTTGTAGAGCTGAAATCTGCATTGTGCTGTCACCCTGTCCTGGTAGCCCCAGATTTCACCCGGGAATTTGTAGTGCAGACAGATGCCTCAGATGTTGGGTTGGGGGCGGTTCTGTCACAAGTGATTGACGGAGAGGAACATCCCATAGTTTTTTCTCAGTTGGAAACTGCCGGCTGCTGAGAAAAACTATGCGGTGGTGGAGAGGGAACGCCTGGCCATAAAATGGGCTCTGGACTCCTTGCCAACTATGTGGTGGAACACAGGCCTGGTAAAGTGCACCAGAACGCTGATGCCCTTTCCAGAGTGCACTGTTTAGTGGGTCACTGTGCCTCCACCTCCTCGGGGTTGAGACAGAGCGAGGGAATATGTAGGGGTCATCGGGGCTGGGTGCTGGACGGGAGGTACATTTCCCCATTATTTGGACTGTGGTCCCTTTAGAAATGAGATGTGTACCTGGAAGGGAGTCTGGGTATTGTTTGGCAGCAAGCCAGTTGCTTCTCTTTGTTGTTTTTCCAGGGCCGGACTCCTGGAATAGGAGGGAAGGAAGGGCGGGCCTTCCTATTCCACCCAGGTGCTCACCTGGTTTTCTGTAGCGCTGAAGGGAAGCTCTAACCTATTTGCATATCAGGAAGCAGCTCACATGCAGTCAGGGTGGAGTTGATGAGGAGGAGCATGTGTGTTGCTGAGCTCCTGACAAGTCTGTTTGGGAGACATTACTGAGAGAGCCAAACCATACTTTGGGTCTGCTGTTTATATGGCTTTGGCTTAAATGATCTGTATTTGAACAGGCTGGACTACTACTACTGCTATATGGACTACAAAGCTGAAGTAAGCTTGCCATTTATTTTCTATTTATGCTGGAGAAAAGCTGTTTATATTACCGCTGCCAAATAAACGGACTTTGTGTTTTATACAACTGTGTACTGCGTGCTGGCTGCGATCCCCTAAACGCACACACACAGCAGATGTGTGAACACCCATGAGGTGGGGCTTAGTAAGGGAGTGGGGCTTTGTTCGAGGGGCATGGTGTAATCCAGGGTCATGGTGCCCCCCAGGACCAATGGCATTCCAGGCAATAGCCTGGAAATGCCTTTGCCTAAAGATGTCATTGAGAAGTAAAAGTAATACGGAGGCTGCCATTATTATTTCCTTTAAAAAATGGAAATTGCCTGGCTGTCCTGCTAAACCTCTGCCTCTAATACTTTTAGCCATAGCCCCTGAACCAGCATGCAGTTACAGGTGTGTGATTTAGACATTTCTGATGCATGAAAGATCAGCATGGCGCATAGCAATAGGAAGTTTAGAGGGTAAAATGCATACCAGAGGAAGTTGGCAGCACTGACTAGACCTCTGTGTGTGATGTGCAGTCTGCAGGTGAAAGAGAAGTGTTTGTAAACAATACGCAGTCCAGGAATATTCATATCTTTTAATCAGTGCAAAATGAGTAATACTAGAGAGGTAAATTACCGGCTTGTGCAGTAAATACCTCAAGAAATCTCAAGAAATTGCAATTCACAAAGATTAAAGCATTCGGTAAATCAAGTAAAAGTGTTTGGGACTTACGTCCAGCTCTGACCAGCTGGTAACTCACAATCTCCATCTCTAACATTGACTGATGTAGCAAACAGCCAATAGGGAGAGCCAGACAGCCAATAGGCAGAGCCTCACAGCCCTGCTTCTTACCCCCTTTTATCTGATACTCTGGAGGGTGTGACTTCAGAACAGCAGAGCAGGGGAAGAAGACATATAAAAAGGCTTTTCTGTATCCCTTTAGTTGTGCATATCTAAACTGGTATACAGAAGAGCTCCCTCTAGTGGCTGCAGCTTATCTAAAGGGATGTCACACTTTGCCCATAGGGCTCAGGCCACATAAGTACCAAAGGACATAATTACAACGGTAATCATAAAAGTTCACACGTGGTGGGTGTCTGATTGTTAGTACCCCCACTTGTGAAGACAAATGTCTTAAAAAGCAATGAAGGCTCATATGTTGCGATACTTTTGTGCGTTGCCACATATGATTAAACGGTAGTGTAAAATTGTGGGTGATGAGTGTCTTTGCTGATCCCCCCCCTACCTATTCAATCAAGTGGGGTGTAGCTATCTCATCCCACCATGCTACGCTCTGTTTGTTGCTACACATAAGTCAAGGCAACCTGTATAAATATGATAGATTAAGCTCCCACAACTTACCTAGGAAATACTGTGGTAGGAGTAATGCTGTCTATCACTGAGATACTAATGACCCCATAGGGGCCAGTAAAACAGGTGTGAGCCTTCACGGAAGGTGTAGCTGGGGTAAAGAAGGAACTAAATATAAGGGTGCATACAGATATATACAGTGAGTGCTGCTCAACAATTGTTTGACCCCTTAATTGGGGCGTCGTCAGGAGAAGAGAAGTGCACAAATCAAAATCAAATGAGGGAGGCAGGGGGCGGAGCCAGCGCCGGGGAAAATGATCGGAAGCCGCCAGGATTCGGCTCATTTCGGACATTGGCCGCAGTGCCGCGGCCACTTCGCACATTGACCGGCCAGAACCCGAAGTGGCCAGCCACAACGTGAAGTGGCCAAACTTCGAGTTCTGGCCGTAGCATATATAACTAGCCATGCAGGGCTCCAGCTGTGCTGTGGCCTTTCCTAATAAATGTCTGCTCATTCAAGGTCAGTTTAAATAAGTGTAAAAATAAACAATGGGTGGTGGTTCCTTCCAATAATCTTCGGTACAACAGCCATCCCCTTTAAATGATTGCATGGAGAAAAAATAATGCAGGCTGAGAATAGACTAAATCAGAAAAGACTGCAGGGACATCAGTGTGCCAGCCAGGAAGTGGTAATATAGTGGAAGGAAGGCAGAGCTGATGAGAACTGGAGGAAGTGAATAAACATAACGTGATTAAAATTTAAATGATACTCTACATTTTTAGTGTCTGTGGAGATTGTCCTCACTTGAATTGTCACTGAAATGTCTGTTATTCCTTACTTATCTTTTATTCTTTGCCACATAATGTCATCTGAATTTGTTTTTTTTACCATTCTCTTTACAAATGCTGTGTAAGAAAATTCCTAAGATAGAAACTTAAATCAATATGCTGTGTGACATGATTTTGCTTTTAACACGGCAGCCATTCTCTTAGGCACTTATACATGCTGCGTCTGAAGGTACTGGCAAGGTACATGACCCCAAGCATCCTGCAAAACTTTCTCTAGCTGCCCTGCAGACTGAGGTACCAAGACAAAGGCAAGCATTAGCATATCATCTAAACAGGGAGTGGTACTTCCTGGTCTTTGGGTGATCAGCAGCATTCTGTAGGAACACCAAACTACCATGCTGTCCTGTATATTAGAAGCTGGCACTGCAGTGCTCAGTGCCCAGGCATTACATTATGCATGTGCGGATGCTGATGCGCCATATGCCAAAGTGGGATTTTATTCAGGTATATATTTTAACAATGATAGGTAGATAATTCCCAAGTAGTGGTGAGTATATAATCTCACCCTCACTTACCTCAACAGTTTAAGGCACACTCCCCCCATGTCAACCACTATGAAAGGCAATACTCCTCATGGTCCCCATAGTGTCAGGCAGTTCCTTCCAATGTTTGCCATAGTGTCAGACAGTTGCCACAGTACCAGACATTTATCCCCCTCATAGTATCAGGGGCTCCCCTCTAAAGTCCCCTCCCTATAGTGACTGACAGTATGTTCCCCCCATGTCTTCCAGTGTCAGACAATCCTGTATAGCATTTGTCCTGTGTACATACCTTAAGGCTCTACACAATTATAACACTTTGCACACTTCCCTTAAAGCAAGATTAAACCGTTGTTATGGTAGGGCTAGTGATACAGTCCCCACATGACCTTTATGCACTGTCCTTCCCTTCTCCCTGCTCCATATTACCAGACCAATTGCTAACTTCTAGGCTAGTGACATGACAGTACAGCACTCTGCCCCAGACTGTCGCCTGAGGGGTCAAGTAGCTATCCTAGTGGACAGCAGTCTTTATAAGTGTGTATAGTTATTTACAGATATCATCCCATGTCAACCTCTATCACATGACAGCTCTTCTTTTTTTTTTTTTTCTTCTTTTTTCCCTTTTTTTTCTTTTTTTCTTTTCTTTTTTTTTCTTGATCAGCTCAGAGCATAGCCACAGTTTATGAAGGCCCAACCATATTGATAGGCTTCATCACCACGCTCTTGGTGTTGGGCATAAAGTCTCATCATATTTGCTAATTAGAATTTGCCAATCAAATTTAATTATTTCATAAAATTAGATAAAGAAGGAGAAAAGAGAAACAGACCAAGAAGAAGAAAAGTACCGCATCCTCCCGCGTACAAGACCCCCCCCCCCCCCCTCAGCAACCACGGAGGCAAAACTGTGCAACCCACGGGTCAACATTTATCTGCACACTGCCCTATGCTGGACACCACGCACAGACACACGCACAGACACGGACACACGCACGGACACACGCGCAGACACACGCACACACACGTGCAGACACACGCACAGACACACGCACAGACATGACTGCTCTTCTGTAATATCAGAAGACAAAATTGCAGGAGAAGCACCACTAGTAGAAAACGTTGGAGTGTGCCTTGGTCAAGGTCTCAGTGCCAATAGAGACCCTCAGTCATCCATCCACAAGTAGGACCGGCACCACTCAAATAGTATTTATCAGCTCTTTTATTTAAGCAAACATGGCTAAGCAATGACAGACGCTGTTTCGGGCCATGCCCTTTCTCAAATTGCAGCAGCCTAAACCAAACACCAAACAATGTGTCCTTAAATAGCCCACCCCCAATAAAAACACCAATCGGTGTCCTGCTGGGCGGGGTGTAACAAGCGGACCTGATGGGGAACATCCAAACTAATATGTAAATCACTGGAGAGGCATTTAATCCATTTACCTGTCACCTGAACATCTCTGCCATAAGGCTCAATCAGCGGCCGCTCACGTGTGCTGGGAGTACATTATTTCCTGGACTGTCATATCGCTCTCCCCTCCCCGTGCGCCACATTCACCAATCAGTGGCGAACACGCAGGAGGTAGGCCCAGGACGTATATGTGGAACGCAACTCTATGCGTTCCACTAGCTCCCTGAACTTCTGAACAAAGCGGAAGTGACGTAACCGCCGCATCCTCCGTCCATCCAGTTGCCAGGCAACTGGCTTGTACATAAACAGAGGAGCCAATAAACAAGTATTCCATCCCGGGAATCCATAATCCGCATCTGGAGCGAGAGGAAGGTGCCCAAAGCGCGCAACCATACAAGAGCCGCATCCCGCCGCCAGCAAAACGCTGCGGACCGCCAGACGCACCATAAATATGTAAAACAGCACACTGGACCTCAGTCCCCGATCCAGACACGGAGAAAGCCCCCTAGGGACGTGAAAAATTAAAAAAATATAAATAAAAACATAAAAATAAACAAAACATTTTTATTACAGGCAAATGGATCTATACCTCACCAACCATCAGGTCAACCGTACAGACCACCCAGGGGGACCTAAAAACACATAAAAAAGAGCAAATTAATCATATGAATAGCTACAAACTGTACATAATTAGATCAATAAGTGGCAAGGTAATAAGTGATAGCTCACCACATGTTATAAAGCTAACGGGCACGGACACAGAACCCCAGATCATACTCCCGATTCATCCCCTTGGGTTTTAATGTATCTAACTTTCTGATCCAGGCTGCCTCCTTCTTTAATAATGCTGTTTCCCTGTTTCCCCCCTGCCAATTGACAGGGACAGAATCAATAATTGTCACCCTTAATTGTGATACAGAGTGCCCCATGGTGGCAAAGTGCTCAGAGACAGACTGGCCCCGCAATTTATTACGAATCGCCGATTTGTGTGATGAAATGCGGTCTTTGAGCCGCTGAGTGGTCATCCCCACATACCCAAGGCCACAAGGGCACTTGAGTAGATAGACCACAAAACTTGAATCACACGTGTAACGTCGATTATGAAAAAATGTAGTGCCCTGGGATGGATGCGTGAACCTGTTGCCTTTCAGCACCATTCCACACATATGACATCCCAGGCAAGGGTACATGCCTGCACCCCTGCTACAGGGCAACATCTGCTTTTTAGAGGTCAACTTATCTCGAATGGTCGGTGCCCGTTTGAACGACATGATCGGGGGATAGCGAAACTCAGGAACAAAAGGAAAGCCATCCGTGAGAATCCTCCAGTGCCTGCGGATCACCCGTGACACTGCGTCACTGCAGGCACTGAAGGTTGACACGAACAGCATACGCGGGCCCATCTGTCTCAGTTTTCCACCAGAGCGAGGTAAAAAAGTGGAGGGTGGATAACCTCTCCTACGAAACTTTAATGCCATCTGTTCCCTACGATAAACACACTTAGACTCGTCACTTACTATCCTGTCTACCCTACTCAGCTGACTGCGGGGAATGCTGTTCTTGGTTCCAGTCGGGTGGAAACTCCTATAATGCAGGAGTGAATTGCGGTCAGTGTCCTTAGTAAAAAGGTCAGTAGAAAGTCGCTCACCCTCCCTGACCACCAATGTGTCCAAAAATGAAACGGTAGACTGATCTTGGTGGGACGTCAAGCGTATGTATGGACATGAATCATGTAACTGTGACATGAATTCCACAAGGGTCGAATCAGATGCCCTCAGGAGAAACATCATAGATCAGGGTCTCTTTGAGTTTCTTAGGGAGAAATACCCGGTGACACCCAAGCTTTATACCCTCCCCAAAATTCACAAGTGTTTGAATAATCCCCCTGGCCGACCCATCGTAGCTGGCGTTGGGTCAATTTTTGTGCCATTAGCTAAATTTTTGGATTCTATTCTCCAGCCACTGGTCCAGGCTGTCCCTTCATATCTCAGGGACACTTCCATGTTTTTGGAAAAATTGAGTGAGGTCAGACTCTCCAGGGAGGAGATTCGAGATAAGTTGACCTCTAAAAAGCAGATGTTGCCCTGTAGCAGGGGTGCAGGCATGTACCCTTGCCTGGGATGTCATATGTGTGGAATGGTGCTGAAAGGCAACAGGTTCACGCATCCATCCCAGGGCACTACATTTTTTCATAATCGACGTTACACGTGTGATTCAAGTTTTGTGGTCTATCTACTCAAGTGCCCTTGTGGCCTTGGGTATGTGGGGATGACCACTCAGCGGCTCAAAGACCGCATTTCATCACACAAATCGGCGATTCGTAATAAATTGCGGGGCCAGTCTGTCTCTGAGCACTTTGCCACCATGGGGCACTCTGTATCACAATTAAGGGTGACAATTATTGATTCTGTCCCTGTCAATTGGCAGGGGGGAAACAGGGAAACAGCATTATTAAAGAAGGAGGCAGCCTGGATCAGAAAGTTAGATACATTAGAACCCAAGGGGATGAATCGGGAGTATGATCTGGGGTTCTGTGTCCGTGCCCGTTAGCTTTATAACATGTGGTGAGCTATCACTTATTACCTTGCCACTTATTGATCTAATTATGTACAGTTTGTAGCTATTCATATGATTAATTTGCTCTTTTTTATGTGTTTTTAGGTCCCCCTGGGTGGTCTGTACGGTTGACCTGATGGTTGGTGAGGTATAGAACCATTTGCCTGTAATAAAAATGTTTTGTTTATTTTTATGTTTTTATTTATATTTTTTTAATTTTTCACGTCCCTAGGGGGCTTTCTCCGTGTCTGGATCGGGGACTGAGGTCCAGTGTGCTGTTTTACATATTTATGGTGCGTCTGGCGGTCCGCAGCGTTTTGCTGGCGGCGGGATGCGGCTCTTGTATGGTTGCGCGCTTTGGGCACCTTCCTCTCGCTCCAGATGCGGATTATGGATTCCCGGGATGGAATACTTGTTTATTGGCTCCTCTGTTTATGTACAAGCCAGTTGCCTGGCAACTGGATGGACGGAGGATGCGGCGGGTACGTCACTTCCGCTTTGTTCGGAAGTTCAGGGAGCTAGTGGAACGCATAGCGTTGCGTTCCACATATACGTCCTGGGCCTACCTCCTGCGTGTTCGCCACTGATTGGTGAATGAGGCGCACGGGGAGGGGAGAGCGATATGACAGTCCAGGAAATAATGTACTCCCAGCACACGTGAGCGGCCGCTGATTGAGCCTTATGGCAGAGATGTTCAGGTGACAGGTAAATGGATTAAATGCCTCTCCAGTGATTTACATATTAGTTTGGATGTTCCCCATCAGGTCCGCTTGTTACACCCCGCCCAGCAGGACACCGATTGGTGTTTTTATTGGGGGTGGGCTATTTAAGGACACATTGTTTGGTGTTTGGTTTAGGCTGCTGCAATTTGAGAAAGGGCATGGCCCGAAACAGCGTCTGTCATTGCTTAGCCATGTTTGCTTAAATAAAAGAGCTGATAAATACTATTTGAGTGGTGCCGGTCCTACTTGTGGATGCTCTTCTGTAATAGACACCTCACCATGGCAGCCACTCTGTAAATGAAAACACCCCATGACAGACCCCAGTAGCAGACAGCTCCCCCATGACAACCCTTCCTGTCACAGACAGCATCCCATGATACACCACAGTAACAGACATCACTCTATAGGTGGCAACTAACAATAGTCTTTTTCATCCAATTTTACCAAATCTATGTAGTATAAGGGCCTATTCACAATAGAAGCGCTCTTCTGAGCGTTTTGCGATTGATTAGCATTTTTTAAAATTACTCCCATTCAATTTCATTAAAACCGTGAAAAAATCGCGGCAATTTTTCTGCGATTTTTACTGCGATTTTAATGAAAGTGAATAGGAGCGACTTAAAAAAACGCTAATCAACCGCAAAACACTCAGAAAAGCGTTTCTACTGTGAATGGTCCCTAACTGAGTGAATATATTGAATTGAAAATGTAGGCACTTACCTTATATTACATAAAAATAGTAAGATTGGATGAAAAAGATTGTATTGTTAGTGGCCAGCTTATGACAGACCTGAGTTAAAGGAAGCTCTCCATTGTAGGGTGTCACCACTTTTCAATCCATCCTGAGTTCATGTCACTATGCTGTGTCTCTAATTCCCCACCACTTAATTCCTTTAATGACTGTACTATGGTGGAGGTCAAAATGAAAAAGTCTTAGGCCCCATTCACACTTGAGATTGCAAAACGCTAGTGATTAGGGCTAGCGTTTGGGCGCAGGTGATTTTTTACACAATTAACGCGTATTTTTCACTGGACATTTTTGCGTGTTTTGAACAATCGCGATTGAAATAGATAGTGTTATCTACTGCCAGCAGTGTATCGAGAGTTACAGTATTAGCTCGGCCCGCGCTACTCGAGTACTGTCAGCGTTACTACAGTAATGCCATAGTGCCATTACGATAGCAACGCTTGTGTTATCTGAGTACCGTGGGTTGTGGTACCCTGCTGGTGGTAATAACGGTAATATTGCCATGCGCTGTCTGCACACAGTAAAATTACTGCTGTGTTGTGCATCAACCCCCTAGACACCTATTCAATTAACTTTTCTCCTGAGTTTTCTCACAGGAAATGTTTTCACAATTTTTGAATAAAACAACTTTAAGCCTATGTCAAGCAAGAAAATATTCAAAATAAGTTTGATATTTCTTTACCTACTTTCAGTACTTTTTCAATTGCCAGGTACCCTTGGCCCTTATTCAATAACATTTTCTGCTGAATTTTCTCTCAGGCCTGGTGCACACCAGAGGAGTTTTTCTGAGCGTTTTGAGTTTTTAAATCTGCTGCTAATGTTATCCTATGTGTCTGTGCACACTGGAGCAATGAGGTTTTGTAAAAAACCCCATAGCATTACATTGGGAAGAGCTTTAGAGGTTTTAAAAGCTCTTCCCAATGTAATGCTATGGTTTTGTTTTTTTTACAAAACCTCATTGCTCCAGTGTGCACAGACACATAGGATAACATTAGCAGCAGATTTAAAAACTCAAAACGCTCAGAAAAACTCCTCTGGTGTGCACCAGGCCTCAGATCATCTTTCATCTTCTCTAGAAAGTAACTTTTCAGCACTTAGCAATTGAAAAAGTAGGTTAAAAAAAGTCATTTCAAACTTATTCATGATATTTTCTTGCTTGCTAAGGGCTTCAAATGTATTTTATGGAAAAGGTGTAAAATATCTACTGGGAGAAAATGTATTTGATTGTGGACCTTCATCTGTTTATATCATGAATGAGCTCTCCTTACAGTTGAAAGGAAAAGTAAGGTGTGATAATTCAAGAGAAAAGTTTTGTGAATTAACCCCCTTATTTGTTATCATAAATGATCTCTGCTTTTAGCTGAGGGAACAATAAGATGAGAACATTAGTGAAATCAGTTAAAGAGAACCTGAACTGAAAATAAAAAGTCAAAATAACCATAAACAGGTCATACTTACCTCCTGTGTAGTCTACTCCTCAATCTCTTTCTCCTCTCCTGCATCTCATTTGTGCACTGTGATCAATGGAATTATCTGTCCTCCATTTTAAAAATGGCCATTACCCCCAACAGCTTCCTGGTCCGTACACTGTTAAACTGTAATATCGCCCACTTGAGCCATAGGGAAACTTGGACATTTCCTTGCACATTCAGTTGTAACTGACAGCTGCTGATCTATAACTGACAGCAACTGGTATATTTGAGTTCTAACAAAATATTGTCAGAACTGGAAGGGATCACTGTAAGAAGAAAATGGTGAGCTTCTGAGAGGAACTGACGGTGAGGTTAGTATGTAATATTCATTTGCAGCTACATCATGTGTTTATTTTAAATATTTTTACTCACTTCAGGTTCCCTTTAAGTGAATCAACCCCATTATATCTTGCTCATTGAAAATGTTGCTTAACTGAAGCTGTGGTTATAATCCTATTATTATGTTTTATCATAGTTTATAGCTTCTGCACTGCATAACTGCACTGCACTGCACACGTATAATGTACTGTTGGTTTTTATTGTAGGAATGTTCCTACTATGGTTAGTTTCTACGTATAGTTCTACACGCAAGGTTCTTGTTATTCACTGACAGTGTGTACTGGTCTGTAATGTGGATGCAGACTTTTTTGGAAAACAAAAATGGAGTACATAAAGAGCCCTCCATAAAGGCACACCCAGCTGAACACACAAGTTGTCGGATACACAACAATAGTGTGTGGAATCATCTCCGGGAAACAGGAAGAGTGGCTACTTCCTACAGAGGAAATGTGTGGAGGCAGAACTCCCCTCTCTCCTGCACAGCTTTGTCAATCCACTCCTGTATCACTTCTTATGTGTGTTTGTATAACAACACATTCATCTCCTATCCAACAGCATATTTCCCAACCCAAGTAAAACTACTAGAAGAATCTTTGGAAACACAGGGATGTAAGGTGAGAATCACATTGTGGAGCTTTTCCAACTGGTGTGGTTTTAAAGCATGTGGTGTGCTGTATAGTGCTTAGTTTGTGTGTGCAAAGATGTTGCATTTATTAATAGAATAATACATTGATTTTTTTTTAGATATTCACTGATTAAGCATGCGGACCAGGGGCAATGTTGAGGTGACTTTCTAGTAGAACAGTTAATGTGGCTATTTTAAGGGGGTTACGCTATTTTATATTAAGCTGTTTGTTCCGTAATTTATGTCTATTCATAGTATGTACAGAGCACCTTTAAATGTGGCATACTTGTTTCTTGTTTTTGGCTACTGGTCAAAGGAAACTTGTGCTGTGAGAAAAACGTCAGCTGCCATCCCATTGTTTACCACACTTATGGAAAATGCTGCTTGGCTGTATCACTGATACAGAATGAGCATGTAGTTGGAAAAGTCGACATACTGGATCTTTGTACTTTTTCCAGGCTAATGAATAAGACATTACTGAAGCCACCATATCAATATGTCAGCCAGGCAAGTATCACTTTCAGATAGTGATGTCAGTAATGGCAATCTGCATATTTCTCTTAGCACACCTAGCAAGGTTTCTGGTACAGCGATTGATTTTGAATTGTGTGTAGACGATTTTTACTTCATTCCCATCAACATAATTACTGATAATTCTTTAACTGTTTCATGTCCTTTATATCTTTGGTGGAAGAGTTTTATGATATACTCTATGCATAATAATAGCTGAGCCTTTGGTTTGTTTTTTTAAGTATTTATAGTAAACCTGTTTTTGCATTTTGCTATAAAAACTAACAGCATAAGAATGATGGAAGCACTTTGAGGGTTTGCAAACATAGGTAAATGCCTTGTGGCAATAGCTAGCAGCACCTGGCATGTGGGGGTCACTCTGATAGGGAAAAACTTGACTAACACGTCTGTAGTTAGTTCCAACCTCTTCCTGCTTCCAGTGCCTAATATTTGGTTAATAATAAGCCATCCATCTCAAATATTGAATGGTAGCAAGGTGACAGGGATGGAGAGGACAAGAGAAATTGGTTTTGACTCTTTAGAGTGCCCAAGGAGAGGGGTCAGGGTGGATTATTGGTGCTCTGCAAGCTACCTAACCATGCATGCAGGATCTTCTTGGTTGAAGACTACTGAGTCCCAACTGAGGGACTTCCACAGTTAAATGTATATTTTTCTTAAAGTAGTAGGATTAGCCATACTATGCCAGGAAAAAAAACACATATATATGTAGATAAATACTTGATCTACTTACATAACACATGTATTGTACTGTCCATGTTTGAATGAATGTTATATAGTAAATGAAGAGAATTCTGTTCCTGGTGGGGGCCATGTCTTTTGCCCACAGCTGAGGCTAAATCCTGATGTCATTTCTGCCCTTTACTTTTTTCTTTTCTCCTCCAATCGCTGAGTCACCTCAGCCTTGATTGTAAACACAAGTGAGCAGTGGATCAGGTTTCAGATAAGCAGCTAGGCAGGGAAATGGAAGAGGAGGAATATATTATAGATAAAAAGAACCCCCAGCATGCAACTGTATGGCACTGACTACTAAAGGGCCAGTGCTCCTTAAGTATGTGATAACTCCAAATCATAACAGCAGAAAACGTTTTTAAAGTTTTGAATGCTGGATTAGGCTGGATTAGCATCTTTATCACTTAATACACTCAGACCAGTTGCTGTTGAAATTTGATTTTTTTGGTGACACTCCCGCTTTAAATATCATGTGAATGCAATTTTAAACTACTTACACTTTATTCCTAGATTAAAAAATGTATAGAATTGCAAAACCTCCTCAGCACGCACTATTAATAGTATTATTTATATAGTTCTGACATCTTCCGCAGCACTTTACAGAGTATATATATTGTACTGTCACTAAATGTCCTTCAGAGGAGCTCACAATCAGAGGCGTAGCTAGGGCTTTCAGCGCCCGGGGACAACATTATTAATGCGCCCTTTAAAGGAAAAGCCACACCAAAATAGGAGCGTGGCCATGCAATAGTATGTGGGTGTGGTCATGGGTGGAGCCAAAATATGATAGGACATTAGACTAGGACTATGGTAGGATTAGATTGTCAGCTCCTCTGAGGACAGTCAGTGACATGACTATGTACTCTGTAATGTGCTGCAGAAGATGTCAGTGCTATATAAATACATATTAATAATATAGGCGGATATTACACTATGACTATGGTAGGATTAGATTGTGAGCTCCCCTGAGGACAGTCAGTGACATGGCTATGTACTCTGTAATGTGCTGCAGAAGATGTCAGTGCAATATAAATACAGAATAATAATATGGTAGGACATTAGACTATGACTTTGGTAGGATTAGATTGTGAGCTCCTCTGAGGACAGTCAGTGACATGACTATGTACTCTGTAATGTGCTGCAGGAGATGTCAGTGCTATATAAATACATAATAATAATATGGTAGGACATTAGGCTATGACTATGGCAGGATTATAGTGTGAGCTCCTGTCACAATCTAATCCCTACCACAGTCCTATGTCCATTATAGTCTAGGGCCAATTTGTGGGTAAGCCAATTAACTTGCCTGTATGTTTTTGGGATGTTGGAGGAAACCCATGCAGGCATGGGAAACATACAAACTCTGTGCAGATACTGCCCAGGCTGGGATTCTAACCAGGGCACTCACGCAAGGCTACCTATTTACTGTAAATATACATTATTACATAATTATGTAGTGTAACAAAAAAAATATGTGCTCATCAAATGTAACCATTCGAGCTTCCTTTTCTTCAGAGTAAAGGTAAGCCGCATCCCCCAAAAAATATTGGGAACAATTCGATTTCACTACAGAAGAACAAATACAATGTCCAATGAATCACCTGATCCACAGTTCATCCTGAACATATCCAAAATGACCTGACAATAAATGAATAAAAACGCTAGCAAATTTCTCTTGATAGAAAAATATACATATTATCTTTTTCCAGGTCTGTATAATATCCCAGATATCTGGGCAAATTTGGTTACCAACCCCTATCAGTGACAGAACTATGGAAGGATAAAAGTCACCTGTATTAAGAGAAAGGTTTATTAATCCCAAACAAGGAGTGTATATAGAATATGTATGTATATAGAATAACAACCTCAAGGCGATATATTCTGAAAATGTTTCATGATTCAGTGTTCACATCTGCAAGATGATATGAACTTGAAGGAACATAATGAAAGCATAGCCAGGTAAGCAAAGATCCCTGGTATATGAAAAGTGCTTAAAGGTACAATATATCCAAAGAGAATGCGGCTATCCGTAGGCCATTCATTTTAAACAAGTTTTTACTTTTTCAATACTCTTGGTCAAAGAACACCGTTCTTTAGTAATCCCATGTTGACAATGTGAAATGAGATTATTCTGTACTAAATAATTTTGCTTTCACCAGGTAGTAGGAGCACTCAAAAGGCCATCTAAATACAGCTCAGTGTGCCAAGAACCAGCTCAGGTGCTTCTCAGAGCTGCTTGACAAAGAGGCCTGTTTACCCTTTAAAACAGCGGTCTGTCACTGTGAATGCTTTTAATGTTTTTGTGACTTTCATTTCAATAAAGAGCTTACCATTTCTAACAAGTGGTGCCAACCCTTGTTGTATTAACTAAATAATCTTTTATAGCATCCCTTAGGATACATTTAAACAGTTTACAAACAACTGATGTTAAGCATACAGGTCTGTAGTTTTCCGGTTCTGATTTTGTCCCCATCTTGAATAAAAGGTAGATATCACCTGTCCAGCAGTGACAGGGAAATGACCAATTTCAAAAGTGTGTCACAGAAAAAAAGATAATGTGGCCTATTGATTACTGAACTAGAGTCCTAGGTTCAAACCTCTGCCAGTACACTATTTGCATGAAGTTTGTATGATTGGCAAAAGTTTGTGTGCATTTCCTCTTATATACCAAAAACATAGTGACAGGAAAATATTTTCACCCAGATTGTCCCTAGACACAGTAGCAAAGACTTTGACCATCATAGGGATATCATATTGTGAGCCCCTCTGATGGCAGCTAGTCACTTGTTTGTTCATTGTATTCTGTTAAAGAGGATCAGTACTGTCCGATTTGTACAATAAAAAAAATACCAATCGAGTCATTGTGATCTCCTGGGTCCCTCTTTGCTGTTTCCGCCGCAAGCCTGGCTTTTAATCACTAGTTTTAGGCAGTGTTTACAAACAAAAAACATGGCCGCTAACGAGGAAGTGATGTATGTGCAAATAAATAGATATATACATACATTTATATACTGTATACACACACACACACATAACATATATGTGTATATATATATATATATACACACATATATACACACATGTGTATATACTAATACACACACACACACACATTATATATATATATATATATATATATATATATATATATATATATATATATATATATATATATATATATATTTATTATGTTACAGTATAGTACACGTTTCTGCACTCCAGTCTGGGATTCTCACAGTTTCTCAGCATGTAACAGGCAGCTCCCACTCCCCTCAGCCTCACAAACTACATCACAGACAAGCTAAAACTGAGAGCAAAGACAGTCTTTGTGAGGAATAAAAAAAGCACAAGGAGCCTGGACCTGGAGGGGGTGTGCAGGGGGCATGCAAAACTTGTCCTCCTTAACAACAGATGCAGCCCATTCCTCCCTGGGTTGACAAAGCTTGACAAAGAAAAGAATATTAGATATATTACAGAGACTGTGCAACAAGAAAAGGCTGCAGTAAGACAGACCACATTAGAACAGGTATAGGAACTTATAGAATAGAAGAAATAAGGCTGAACATTTTATTACAGAGTCTCTTTAAAGGTTATCTATCTTGAAAAATTGTAACATTATACACATATGTATATAAAATTTAGCTTTTTTTCCCTAGAGTAAAATGCACTATATTTTTTCTCCAATTTTGCTGTCACTTACAGTAGGTAGTATAAATCTGACAGATTTAAGACTAGTCCATTCCTTCATGGGGATTCTTAGGTATTTCCTTAACTACATGAGCACTTAGTGAACAGCAGTCCAACTGCCAAAATAGTATGTAAATGAGTAGGGAAGCTGGCTGACCTCTTTGTATAGATCCTTTCTAGAGAGTGCTGTTATAAAGCATAAAGGTGGTACTGAGAATTTTTCCATGTGGGACAAACCCTCCTGAACCCCCCCCCCAAGAGTTTTTTGAGGTTGTAAGCGTGTTATCTTGGTGATGTTTGCTGCGGGAGGGACAGTAATCTTTAAAAAAAAGCAGTAAATTAACACTGAGCTAAAAAAAAAAGGACAAGGGATGTTATTTTTGGCATCACAGAGACAGTAAAGATGGAAACCAGCAGAAATATTATTTTCTTTTTTCATATCACATTTCTCCTAAATCTAACAGTGAACACTAAAAACAACAGGATAGGAAAGCTAAATAAGTAATCTCTTATTAGATTTTTGTTTTCTTCAGTTAATATGGAGTTTCATTCCACTTTAAATATAGTTAACTAGTTTCCTGCTAGTAACACATATCCCACAGGGTAACCTGATGAGCCATTAACCTATGACCAGTGTGGTCTTTGAAAGGACTTGCATTTTGCTGGATTTAGATACCCTGTCAGTAGCCCATATATTAACATGGCCAGTACATCTGCACAGATCTCTGGCTGCTAATGAGCATGTCCACTTTTCCCAGTGGAATTTTCACACCATACACAGGACGTTCATCAATGTGACGGGAAGGAGCTGGAATTTCATGTACAAAAAACCCATGGTATAATATTTTCCCCTGCTTGTCAGATTTGGCTTCCCGAAACATTAACACATGGCCATGTGAGCTGTTGTTATTTTTTCATTATATAATAATTGCAGAGATTCATCAACACTGCTTATAAATAAAATACCTTATGGCCTGAAACAATCATGTACTTTAGCAGTACAACTCGCAATTACTGTAACACCTTTCAGATAATTGTGTTCTCAGGCCTGCTGCGCTTCCTCTGTTTACAACACAGGCTGGCTAAATATGGCCTAATAGAAGCAAGTGATGTGACTGATTTGAGCAGAAACTGTGACACTCCAGCCAAGCACTGGTATGATAATGAATGCTTCCACATGGTGAAAAGTGAACTTAGCACAGGAAAGGTTTTCCAACATCTGTTTATATTCAGCCATTACCTGTTTTATGTGGAGAAAAGGGAACAAAGCTTTTTCTGCCCATGCATTGTAGCTATGCATTGGTGGGATCAAAAAGAAGACAGTGTGAGCCAGCGGAAAGGCACGGTGCATGTTTTATTTCTGATGCTACTTGTTATGTTCAGACATTTGCTTATCATTCCTTCAGTGTAAATGAATGCCAGGAAGGTTTATTAGGCCCACAGACAGCTGAACTGCTCTTTTGTCGAAATTTGTGGAATACCACAAGAAATTATTTCTGCTAGTCATTTGTACCTAAACTTTCTTATTACCTTGGCTTCTTAGGTTTGCTTCTTGTTTAGGTCACTATCTCCATAGAGTTTATATGGTCTATCCATGTTTGCACTGGTTTTCTCTGTGGGCACTCTAATTTCCTCCCACATCCCTAAAATCAGGGCCAGATTTAAGGCAAGGCACCATAGGCCATGGCCTAGGGCACCACAGGATCAAGGGCGGGTGGGCAGCAGGCTATAGTGCGTTCAGAGCAGGAAGGGTCACCTGGCTACCTAAACTGCAGGGTGGGGCTGTCATCAGGCTATCTATACACACAGAGGGAGTGTCATCTGGCTTCTTATACTAAAGGGAAGGGGGGGTCATCAGTCTACCTATGCTGGAGGGAATGGGGGGTCGTCAGGCTATCAAAAATAGAGAGGGGGGGAGGGTTATCTGACTACCTGTACTGGAGGTGGGGGGAGGGTCAACGGGCTACCTGTACTAGAGGGGGGCGGCTGCTGACAGTGGCCTTGGACAGTGAAAAGTACAAATCCGGCCCTGCCTAAACTATAAGTTTACTGGCTTCCCCAAAACGGATGTTATACTATGATAGGGACATTAGGCTACAACTATGGCAGAGATGAGATTGTAAGCTTCTCTGAGGTACAGTTTAGCAGAACAGACCATGGAACCGTACGGCCGGTTCCGTTGGCAAACGCAGATGGGAACTGGGCCAAAAAGAGGAACTGAAGTGAAAATAACACAATTAATAAAAATGCTTATTGTTTACAATATTCATTTATAGACTATTTATTCAGTGTTTGACTATTGTAAAATCTTTTCTCTCCCTGATTTACATTCTAAAATATATCACTGGTGGTGACATCTTTAGTTCTGCCAGGTGATCTGTGTGGAACGTTTGTTTACTGAGAGTTCTATGCACAGAGGGAGATACTGCTTGCTTGGCAGTTGGAAAAAGTCGTTATTTCCCACAATGCAATGAGGTTCACAGACAGCAAACTGTCAGGACCATGGTCATGACATCACACTGTGGGAGGGGTTTCATCACAATATCAGTCACACAGACTCCCCTGATGATCTATCCGTGAAAAGGTAAAGATTTCTGGTGGGAATGAGAGTATTGGCTACTGACTGGGATGAAGTTCAATCCTTGGCTACAGTTGCTTATTAAATGAATACAATGCTGCAACTTGTCTTGGAGCATACAAAATTTGCTTTTGCTCCCCTTTGTCCTTAGTGTCATTTGAAGCCACACTATAAAAAGACAGAAGAGAATAGCAGTTCCAGACCAACAGCTTCAAGAGTTACTCATGAAATGAACTGAATAGGTTGGCAACAATTTGAGCTTCTATCTCACAAGGTAAATCTGTGCCATAAAACTGAATGGCAAAATAACCGATGGACAAGTTTGCTAATGGTACACCTAGAGATGTGTATCTTTAGGAGAGTCGGGTAGCCAAACCTTGTCTCCAAACTGCACTGAGAATCAGCCCTGTCTTCTTATTACAAGGGCAAGAGAAGTGTGGATGTTTCTTTTTTGTTGTTAAAGAAAACCTATACTGAAAATTAAAAGTCAAAATAAGCATACACAAGTCATACTTACCTCCCGTGTAGTCTACTCCTCAATCTATTTTTCCTCTCCTGCATCCTGTTTGTCCACTGTGATCAATAGAATTCTCCGTCCTCCGTCCTCCATTTTGAAAATGGCTATTACCCCATAACAGCTTCCTGTTTAGCACACTGTTAAACTGTAACATCGCCCACTTGAGCCATAGGGAAACATGGACACATCAGTTCTCCTCTCAGCTGTAACTGACAGCAACTGATATATAACTGGCAGCAACTGACATATTTCAGTTCTGACAAAATGTTGTCAGAACTGGAAGGGATCACTGTAAGAAGAAATTGGTGTGCTTCTGAGAGGAACTGATGGCAAGGTAACTATGCAATGTTCATTTGAAGTTACCTCATGTGTTTATTTTAAATAATTTTACTCAGTACAGGTTCTCTTTAACCAGTTTTTAGCTGCATAGCCATCTAGAACATGAGAAGTTGGGTTGAGTAGTGGCATTACTATGAATTTCAAAACAAAAGACTTCACAGTTCTAGTTCTTGATCTCCTGACACAAAGCAACAAGGCAGTATATCAGGGCAGGCACAGAGAGAGACAAAACCAAACCTGATAGCAGACTTTGCTGATATTTAATTGAAAAGTGCATTTGTAACTTGTAGTAAATACACTTTTTCTCCTGATTTTTCTCCTAGCAAATAATTTTTCATTTTCAGTTTAAATTAGCACTCTGCAATTGAAAAAGTACCAAAAAGGAAATGATTAGTTATCCATGAAAAATAAGTGCAATTTCACATTAAGCTTGTCAAAAGATTGGTCACGTGACCATGGTGGTCTCCTTTGACCTGGACTGCTTGGCAAAATGTAGCCAGTTGGCCCTATAGGAAACACCCCCTAAATAAATCATTTAGGGAGATATATCATTAACTTGATGTCCAACCTTCCTCCCTCTAGGTGGGGGACAGATAATAGCAAGAAAAAGATTATTGTAATGGTTAACCCCAATGAAGTAGTTATTAGCGGAATGGAAAAATTAGCTAATATTTTGATAAACAAACTCACAATATACACCTGAAACGATTCCCAGGGAGAAGCCAGTATTAAAACTCACAACTACTGGAAGGGGAAACGGATATCGTACTAGTCTACAGTCAGGCCACATGACTCCACATAACAACTAACAAACAAGAATCCGCATGACGACTAACAGACAAGAAGGGCTTTCCTTCTTCCCAAGTTATTGTTAGATCCAAAAGGTTAAGAGTCATGAGGCATGCTCCCAATGAGGTATGATACACAAGATGTCTGCTTGCAGTGGGTTGCATCGTGCACGGTCAGTGTAGGCACCTGTCATTAGATAACACCTAGATTTGGCTTATGCAAAATTATGTAGTTTATTTGGAAACTGAAATTCTTCATTTTAATCTTTTCACTGCCAAGTTGTCACTCCAAATTCGCCGGGAGCATTCTGCACTTGTGCAGTACTATCTGTGCAAGCGCAGAATGCTCCCGACGACAGGAGCGCAACTGGAGGCCCAACTGCCTTGACTGAGGCCTTATTACTGTGGGCTATTTCAGAGGAATGGAGCCACTGAAAGGGAGGCAACAGAGTTTATGGGGCTGGAGGAAGCCCTAGGTAAGTATCGATTCTTTCCTTTATTCTGTCACAGGTTCCTTTTAAGAGCAGATGAATCCGCCCATTTAGGTATGATGCACAACATATCTCCTTTCAGTGATATGTACGATGCACGATTTCTACTGGTACTAGTCAATGGAGAATGCCTTGATGTACCCAACTGACTTACATAAATAAATGTCTAAATCTAGAATTATCCATTTTGACAATATTAGTGTTTTATTGATATCTGTTAAAAAAAGGCTGTTCTGTTTAGGAGTTTGTGTTCAAAGTGTTAATGAGTATATTCTATTTAATTGCCCATGCTCCTTTAGCACTCCCCTTAATCTGGTTTATTTAAGTACTGTGGGGAATAAGCAAAGTCTTTCTTGTCTCTTAGCAAACTAGAATGTTATCTAGACGGCAACACATGAGATCCAAAAATAAAACAAGGACAAAATTCAGAAACCTGATGTTGATGGGGAATTTTAAAGTCTGGGTGTCCTAGTAAGGAATATAGAGCAAATTGATGTTGAAGGTGGTCTTCCATTTCTTGCTTCTTTCGGTAGAGATTAAGATGCATGCTGCACATAAATCAGTTTTATTGAACCTGTTTTTGAAAAGTTCAGAAGTCCAATCAGTGATTACTTGCTCTTAAAGTTAACCTTAAATTAACATAAACTGATGAGATATACAATTGTATCTATCTTCCTACACCTAAAGATTACCTTTGTTATATATATATCACAGTTTTATGTTATGTTTAAAAACTTAAAAAAAGTACATTTATTGTTTTGTCTCTGCTCAATGACACGGTCTTTCTGTGTCCCAGAGAGGTAAATATATATGAACTATTGACTGTTTTAACTAGCTCTCTGAAGTTTGTTTTCTGCCAGGAAAGCACTTTATGGCTGTAATTCCTTATTAATGAGGATTATGGTATAGTCCAACTGGAGAGAAACAGTCAGTTGCATAGCTGAATGTTAACTCTTTCAGGCAGAAAAAAAGAGCAAAAAGGAACACAGCATAGTTATTTGTATGCTTGCCACTATACATACACATGTCTGTGTCTATCTCATCAAGTTACATGTCACTTAAAGGATACCAGAGCCAAAAAAATAGGATAAACGTGGGGAGCTGGCATACATGGTGAGCTGTCCTGAGGCCCACTGCTCTCCCATTCTCCTTTCTGCCCCTCAGATGCTGCTAATTGCCCTCCAGCACTCTCTTCTGGGTCGCCAAAGTCGAGCATCACTGTGCCTGCGCCGGGAGTGCTCTGCGCATGCATGTGATGTCACGTGCATGCCCAGAGCGCTCCCAGCCACCAGTCGTATTTCTCCTATATTTTCGGCTCTGGTATCGTTTAAGGTTCCCTTTAAGGTGAATTTGGTAAGGTCTATGCATGGTTGAGATTAGTTCTTTTGTACAAAAAGGAAACTGGCATATTTCCAGTTTTTATTTTATTTGGTTCTGTGAAGGTGTTGTGCATGGCAACAGTTCAAGGGCATGGTTGGAAAATCAGTAACATGGTTTCCTCAGTGATTAAGAGTGGATGCTGAGTAAAAATGTAATGCCTGAAATAGAAGTAGAGCTGTCTTTATAATAATCCACAAACCTAAATTATGTATAAGCTTTGTCTTATTTAGATTTTTCAAATTTTTACAGAATCAAGTTACAGCAAACCGAGTGTCATGATCGCTGCTGCAGCAGGTATTGCTGGAAGTAGTAGTGCTGCAGCTCAGGCAGTTCTGATCTCTTTCCATGCAAGCTGCATAGCTTTGTCTGCCTTTCCCTGCTGTCAGCTTGTGACTGATTATCATTCACCTGTGTGGGAATCTGCATGTCTGCTCCCATTGGATGACCTCAGTATAAAGATCTGCTTCCTGCAGGACTCCTCGGATTTTCATAGCTTCAGTTTAAGCCTGTCTTGCTGTTGCTTCAGCCCCCGATCGTGTTTCTTGTTCTAAAGATACTTTGCTGGTCTTTGCATCATATATTGGTTCATTGCCAATATATATGCATACCAGCACGTTTATTATTTTCCTTGTATTCGTGTTACGTGGATACATCAGTGTCGCTGATGTATACGTACACGAACTGTTTATATCCTGTGTGGAGTTAGTTACCCTGCTCCTGAATCTGTTTGTGGATTGCGTTCATCTCTGCGAAGAGATAACGAATCCTTCTGAATCCTGTTCTGTTACTGTTTGTGGATTGCGTTCATCTCTGCGAAGAGATAACGAATCCTTCTGAATCCTGTTCTGTTACTGTTTGTGGATTGCGTTCATCTCTGCGAAGAGATAGCGAATCCTTCTGAGTCCTGTTCCCTGTATTACTCCAGTCCTAGTCAGCGTTCCTGCTTATGTCATATATCGGTTCATTGCCGATATATACATATGTTAGTCAGACGTTACAAATAGTTTCATTGATAGCTGTAATTGTAATACGCTAGGAAAACATACTTATTGTATATTTGTCTGTGTTACGTTCATCTATCTTGATCCTGCTATTTCCTGACTATCCTGTCCTGTCTTTGTGAGGCACGCCATCGCTGCAACGCATTGGCTGCCTCATTCCAGTCTGTCTTGTTGTGGACGCTTGCTGTCACTAAGTAGCGGCTAGCTAGCAAGCGTTCATTCTGTCTACCTGTCCTGATCTCCTCAGTTCTGGTTTATGCGCTCAGCGCTACTTTGCGCTGAGACGTTATAGCGAAAGCATTGTTTGTGGCTGTCGGATCTGCACCGGCTCTGTGCGCCACAATCTCCTTTTGGAGTCAGTCCTCCCCTCCACTATACTAGGGATAGCCTGTTTCCTTGTGCTAGTGTGTGTACCTCCTCCACGTCAGCTCATGCGTTGCATGCTGACTGTGGAGAATACACCACCAAGCCTTACACCGAGCAACTGCTAGACATAAAACACACAACATTAGGCTTATCTTTTGTTTTTGAGACTTTAATGGCAGTTTTCTATAAATTATAAAAAAAAATATTTTGCTGTTTAAAACTTGGGGGCAAGGGTGAGGGGGGAACTACTAAGTTTGCAAAAGTGTGGGTATTAGTATGAGAGATTTATAGTGCTATCTGCTCACCTTTATCAGGAGTTAACCAAATAGCTATCAAGCAGGTAAATAGGAAGTAGGGGTAATTTCTGACCCCTTCCCTAAATATCAAGGGATAAATAAATGATAAAAAGGTACTACTTTTTTCACAAAGTATTATTTTGAAGTCCAGTGGCATTGTCATAATCAATGCCTGTTTTCCATTTTCCAGTTTTTCTTTTTTCCTTTTTTTGGTTCTTCTTTTCTTCATCTGTACTTCTAGTTTGATTGCACAGACCCATACCCACCATTCTCTCTGATCGCTTGCCTACCAAATGCTGTGCTGGCACCAGTACTGGCATGTAGTTTTCTTCCTCTGCAACATAATTTACCCTTCCAATGATTACTGGTCTGAAACATGTGCTTTGAGTCCTATGGGAGAAAAGCACTTTACAAACCTTGCTGGTGTATTGGAATTTCTTCTGGTGCTTCCCATTGTTCTATTCCCCTGTACCTATTGGAATCCTGGGTGACAAATTCAAATCAGTTTCTGGTGTTACTAATTTGAATGTAGTTCCAAGGATTCCTATTGTTCCATTGATCTAGACAGACAGGGGCTTGGCTGGTAATTCAAATGTGTTCATTGGGCAAGCAACAGGAGATTAGCCTCCTTTGTTAGGGGTTGCCCAGATAACACCATAAGCCCCCGCATATAATTACCTGCACCTTCTTTTTGGGAGCACATGGAGGTAAGAAAGAACACCTTGTCCTTAGCATTTGGACAGCGTGCTTTGCAGCAGGGTAAAAGGACGTCCAGAGTGAGAAGAATATGGAGGCTGCCATATTTACTTCCTTTTAAAAAATACCAGTTACCCGACAGCCCTGCTTATCTATTTGGCTGCAGTTGTGTCTGAATAACACCAGAAACAAGCATGCAACTAATCTTGTCAGATCTGACAATAATGTCAGAAATACATGATCTGCCGCATGCTTGTTCAGGGTCTTTGGCTAAAAGAATTAGAGGCAGAGGATCAGCAGGATAGCCAAGTAACTAGTATTGCTTAAAAGGAAATAAATATGGCAGCCTCCATATACCTCTCCCTTTATTTTAAAAATAATGTGAGTGGCCTGCCCACCATGCAGTGCAATGCCCAGTGATAAAATGTGAAAACTCCACATGCATGCACTTTACCCTATTTAGTTCTTTAAAGTCCATGGCAGCTCCTGATGTCTGGCACATCATAGGCACTCACCACCTGGCTGGCCAAGATGTGATCTCATCCAGCTAGGCATTGTGGCCGCAACAGGCTTACCATACCAATACAAAGGTAATTCTTTCAGGGTAGTAAAGCAGGCTAAAATTATCTTCTTCAAATAATCTACATGTTCATGTATGGAGAACGGGCACTCAGCTAGGTTGTGCTGTAATGAGCTGTCAAGTACATTGTAGCTATGCATGACAACAAGTCAGTATTGCACATGAACTGCAAACTGATGTGGAAAATAATCATTCTGACTTCTCTGCTGGTGTTATCATTTGGACAATTATTATAGTTACATATATCCACAAACAGCTCTCACAACATATAACAATAGGGTCTGTCTCTGTTGCTACTAGTGATGAGACAAACTGCCCAGTTTCATTTTGAATTGGATGATGTGATAATTCAGTTTAAAAATGTACATACCGGTAATTAAAATGACTATTTTTGTAAATAAAAAGATATGGCAGTCAAAAGGTGTTGCCTAATACTACTATTTAAAGGACCCCGCAAAAAAACACAGGGTCTTGAGATGCTTTGGCACTCCATGGATACTTCCTATACATGATAAGACAGACTTCTCCACTCTCCATGCCAATTCCTGAGATTAACGCCACTTTTGTACTGATCTTCATAGGTAGGGCAGGTTGCGCAGCAATAAGCTAAGCAGTGTGTTTGTATAGAGAACCCCTGGTAGACTGTCACCTGAAACAATCATGAATAATTATTCCAGGTATCAATAAACCCAAATGTGTACGCAGTCTTAGGGATGACATCCCAAATTATGTGTACCAATGAATACAAATGCATTTCTGGTATACAAGGGTGATGATTAGCCAATCAATTCTGCCAAGGGACATGTAACGATTGTGTAATTATTTCCGTGGTCAGCGCACAGGATGTGCACGGACACTGCGGAAATCCTCCACAAGCGTATAATCTGAGAGAACCCAGTAATGATGCTATGCACCTGCAGAGGGGAATTCCTGCCGGCAGATGGAGCTGTGGAGAACAGAGGAACAACCCCTCTGTACTGTCACAGATGCCAGATAGGAATTGTATGAGGGGAAGCAATGCAGGGCAAGATAGCCCTTAAAGAGAGAGAGCACAGAGACAGGGTGTATGTGTGTCCACTAGTCTAGTCGCCACCCAGCGACGATGAACACACAACAGTGAAGACCAAGTGGGAAAGCAATCGCAAGAGATGGCGATTGCCAACAGCGACACAAGACTGAATAAGCACAGAGAAGGAATGTATGTATGTCCACCAATCTAGTCGCCACTCAGCGACGGCGAACACACAACAGTGGAAACTAAGTGAGATCGCAATCGCAAGAGATGACGATTGCCAATGAGAATGAGCACAGGGACAGAATGTATGTGTGTGCACCAATCTAGTCGCCAACCAGCGACGGTGAACACACAACAGCAGAAACAAAGTAGGAACGCAATCGCAAGAGTGACGATTGCCAATAGTGACACAAGACTGAGTAAGACAGAGCACAAGTGTAGCAAGGAAGGCACAGCAAACAACAATGATCAGAACATCAAGGAAAATAACAAACGCTAGCTAAACGCGAACACCGCACTCATTCGCAACATCGAACGTGTTTAAGCACGATCACCACGCGTTAGGCGCCCAGTGATAAGCATGCCACCCTAACTAACCAATGAAACACAAACATGAACGCGAACGCTTGCTAAACGGTTACCTCACCAAGCCTACAGCAAGCGTTCGTACCAGACAAAACAGACAGATGGGGCTACCAGTAGCAACTGCTGCTCTGGCTAGCACCCCCTAAGGCAGAATATAGAAGGAACCACCGCTACTACCGCTAGAGCAGATGCAATCCAGACAGACAAACAGATGGGGCTACCAGTAGCAACCGCTGCTCTGACTAGCACCACTAAGGCAGAATATAGAAGGAACCACCGCTGCTACCGCTAGAGTGGATGCGATCCAGACAGACAAACAGATGGAGCAGCCAGCAGCAACCGCAGCTCTAGCCTACACTCCCAGATAGAGTATAGAATGATTTCCTGTCGACCGCCGCTGGCGACAAGACAATGACAAGACAGAACGATTCACGATCGCCAACCGCTGGCGACCGTGCAATCGCACAGACAAAACAGATAATACAACCTGACTGCACTAGAAGGGATGCCTAGTGCAGTCCCAAGGAATTACTCTAAGCTACTCTTAGCAAACAATAGCAAAGGCTGACACTCCAGGTGTTAGCAGGAACAAACCATCATGACCAGACAAGGATTCTGGGAGAGCAAGGTATTTATACTGCAAGCCTTCAAAGAAGGCAGGTAGACAATTTGCATGACACGTGTATGCAAATTCCTCAGCAGAGCAACTCTGAAACTTGCAAAGTGAAGACAGGTCTCTTTTCCAGAGACCTGTAGCCTTCAGACTTAAAGGGAACCTAAACTGGGAGGGATATGGATGTTTCCATTAAACAATACCAGTTGCCTGGCATCCTGCTGATATCTTTAGTTGCAGTAGTGGCTGAATTACACACCTGAAACAAGCATGCAGGTAATCCAGTCTGACTTCAATCAGAGCACCTGATCTGCATGCTTGTTGAGGGGCTGTGACTTAAAGTATTAGAGACACGGCATCAGCAGGGGAGTCAGGCAACTCTTAATATTTTAAAAGGAAAAATTCATATCCTTCACAGTTTAGGTTCCCTTTAAGGAATGGTCAAACAGCTGTCTGCCTGTGCAGACAGCTGAGCGGATCATTACAGGACACACAAAAGGCAGGGACTGTTTCTGTGACTAACAGTATACCCACATTCCCACTATAAATGCATCAGTAAATCTGAGTAGAGCCTGTGTCCTGGTGGATATTTTGAAACTAAAATGGAATTACCCATCCAAACACCCTAAAAACAGAAACAACTACATTTTCATCTAAATAGCATTTTTAAACAAAAATTGATGTATTCAATTTCTAGAGCTTATTTCTACTAGTAGCTTATGTCATTATGCAAATAATATATATTAAAGTGAAACTGTAACCAATAATTTAACTTCATCCCAATCAGTAGCTTATACCCCCTTTCCCATGAGAAATCTTTTCCTTTTCACAAACGGATCATCAGGGGACTCTGTAAGGCTGATATTGCGGTGAAAGTCCTCCCACAGTGTGATACCAGGACCATGGCGAGCCCACTAATGCAGTTGTGCGCAGTTGTGTCCGCTTTTCAGCAACACATCAATTTTACAGGTGCTGAAAAGCGGACACAACTGTGCACAACTGCGTTAGTGGGCTCATTCACTAAGTGTATAGTTTACTATGAAATGGGAATTATGTTTTTCTTACACAAATTACTTCACTTTGGAACAAAGGCAAGTAGGATAACTACATGAAAAGCAAAGAGATGAGAGATTTTTTTTAATCATATCAGGTTTATTAGAAATGCAATATCATAGCCATAAAATAGTTACACTGTACATCACACAGTGACACAGGACAGCACAAAGCAGTAATTCCCCCTGGATACATGCTGCAGGCTAGGTGAGCACAAACTCACCCAAATCATGTGCAATATGCTTTAAACCCGACATGTCAAAATAACAAAGCAAAAAAATAATAAAAATAGTATATGTACATTGGGTACATGCAATAATAACTATGCCTTCAACTGACTAACATGTGACCCCTAGAACTGGACAAGTAACCCTAGAGCACATGGCCACCTCCAGAGACATACCAAATTATACCCCCAAATTATCTAGTTGGTCAGATTTTTTGTATTAGGCAAGCTCATCCAATCTGTCCATATTTTGTGAAACTTGAGAGAGAGTTTTTTTTATTATATGGTATGTGTTATATGTGACTGTACCTCCACTTAATTAAAACAGATAATTCAGAAGTTGATGGGCAGCAGCGCAGCACAGCAAGGTTTAGCAGTTTTTGCTTCTAAAATTGGGATTTTTCCCCCAATTTCAAGGCATTGGCATTTTGTACACAATAATAACTCAATCCTGTTGTCTCCATCAGCACCACCAGTACATTTTCGAGAGATTCAGTCAGGACTGCAAGGATGGTGACAGCTTAGGCAATCACTGCTGCAGCACTTTGGAGTATCAGGCTTCCAAGCCCATTAGTTATTAACAGGTGGTTCTCCAAACTTAAACATCCAACCAAAAAATTATTCTGGTGAACATGCAATTTGTAACCTCAATCCAACTTTAGAAGAAATCTTTATATAGATACATGTATCTGGGTGTCTTGCATAATAAATTATTTCAGTATATAATATATGCCCATTTAACATTAAAAAATGTATTTGTATGGATATAAAAAAAATGTCTTTGGGCATCAAAGAAAACTCACCTGTAGGGAGAAAAGTACATACTTACATTCCCAGGAGGGCTTGCAATGGTCCTCGGTCATCTTCTTTTTTATTTCACAGGTGTCTCCCCCCCTCATCGGTGAGCATCATCACAGTCTCCATGGCTGACGGCTTTTGGTCACTCAAACTTTAAGAATGGCAAGAGGGTAGCGGCCCTCTCAATCCAAGCTGCCACCTTATCTTCCTATAGTGCCAGTTATCACAAGGGACAGTATGTGGCACTGATCTTAGCAGGTGTGGCTACAAGATCTTCACTGATACTACACTGGTAAAGGGGAGAAGACACCTGCAGATAAAAATAGAAGAGGACTGAGGACCAATGGGAGCGTACCTGGGGACGTGAGTATAAACATTTCTCCTTACAGATACATTTAAAGTGTAACTGCAACTTAGCCTTCTACTGTCTAATGTAATTCCACATTACTTCTGCTAAGACAAGGTAATAGGGCATCCAGTTATGGAAAACCAGAACCCCCAGGATATTTATAGTGATAAAGGAACCCAAAGGCCCACTAATGGAAAAGCACTGCAAAGCACAAATTTTACTTCATAGAAAAGTATTTGCCAATGGTATTTGCCAATTTTGTCACCACATAAGGGAGAGGCAACACCAATAATGATCTGAATATTCCACCCAGTGTACTTAGGTGAATCACTAGGTTTGTTCCTATTTGCATCTATGGAGATGACATTTGCAAATCAGAGTCATTTATTTTGCCAAGTACTAAGGGGGTTTGTACCCGGAATTGGTTTTGGCAACTACAGGTTGGAAGGTGGAAGGATGGGATGGATAATGTCCGAAAGCCAAGAGCCGAGGCTGCCATATTATGGCGCCACCCACCAGTCACACTTGGCAATCATCTGTCATCCCTAAGGAGACATTGAAAAGGGGGCGGGGGGCAGTGGGAGGCAAAGGTTCAGCAGTGATGACATTATTCACGGTTACATACTGCTGTTGTGCTTTGATCACAAATTACAGAGGCAAGCTTTTTCATGAAGCATTGTAACTATAAACAAGGAATAGATAAGTTTCCTTACCGTAGAGCTGTTTGGTTACTTAGATATAATACACACATGCATTGGAGCTGCAGGGTCATAGGTAAATTACATTGGGATAGAAGTAGGTGGACTGTATGAGGAATAAGATCAGGGAAACGTGTGTAAGGCTTGACAAGTTGTGTCCACAATCAGTCTCTATGCCCCAATCTAGTGCCGTGACTCTAAGCCTGGCCCATGGTCTTCACCTATAGACAAGCTATAGACACTTTATTTGTCTCCTGACTACAGTTACCACAGGTCTTAACGTGCAAGGCATACAGACTGAAGTAGAGTGGACAGTAACCCCCCAGAGCCCCACTGAATCATGGATCAACAGAGTTCAAGAGTTCACTAGTGTTAAACTGTAATAGTACCTTGATGATGAAGATGAGGCCCACAATGTTGACAGACAGTCAGCAGATCCAAGTGACAGGCAATGGTCGGTTCATGCAGCAAACAAGAGTGTCCAGGTAACCAGCAAAGGTCAGTCCAGGCAGCAAGCAAGAGTATCCAGGTAACAAGCAAAGGTTGGTTCAGACAGCAAGCAAAAGTATCCAGGTAACAAGCAAAGGTCAGTTCAGGTAGCAGGCAAGAGTGGTTGAAAACAATCCAAGGGCCCATTCCAGATAATCACAATATTAGTAAGTGCACACCCAGCAACTAGCCACAGCTATGCTATCACGGGCGATGACTGGGAGCACTCAGTACGTTTAAATACAACTATCATCCAATCAGTGGTCGGCCACACTCCACACATCCAATCAGACAACAGTATCCTGCCTAAGTGTCAGCTGTAAATATCAGCTGACACTGCGCTGTCAGCTGACCGCAGTCAGCTGACTACTGTTTACCTTTGTGAAGGGCGTACTGAGAACGCGTCCTTCGTCTATCAGAAAGTGCAGCCTGTGCCCCAGCCTGCACATTATCATCATCAGGGAACAAGAGCCAAGACCCGGGAGTAGAGGTCTCAGCCCGGCTCTCGGCACAACTTTCAGCCTAAACAGATAAGTTCCTTACAATGGCCTCAATTCACTAAGATCATGCTAGAGATAATAAGGCAATCGAAAACTTACCTCCACACAGTAAGAGAGTTATCTTATCTCTTCATTCCTTAAGTTACCTCCTCTGTAGTTAATTTACCTCCTCTGTAGTTAATTTACCTCCTCTGTAGTTATTTTCACACGCAGTTAATAAACAGCCTGTCTTTAACTGTGGAGTTATTTTAAGGAATGAAGAGTTAACTTAAAGACAGAAGAGTTAACTTTAGGTTTGCCTGAGGTAAAATGTTTCCTGAATACTACATGCCTTATCACCATGGTGATAACTCTAGAAACGTTATTAAAGACAGGAGATAAGCTTAGTGAATTGAGGCCAATGTGTTTATTGTACGTTATTCTAGACTGTAATTTCACTTTCAGTTAACCTGGTTAAGTAAGGTGTGTGCAGATTTCTAATTTTGTGTTGTGTTTTTTGCCCTACTCATGTCCTTGTATCATATTCACACAATGAAGTATGAAACAAAAATGATTATTAAAAGAGTATTGTCAAACTGGGTATGGTAATCAAAGTAGAATCAAGCCACTAACCTACAAGTAGCTGCCTTAGGCATGCAAAAAAGGCAACATTTCTGTCTACATCACAAACCTATGCACACACACCTCCAATACATCCACCTGAAGGCTGTGCTCTCAAAGAGGACTAAGGTCCTGCCCCTGTGTGCAAACTATCCACAGTGCTGTTACACAGAAGTGGGAACTGTCTAATGATACTGGAGTCCACTGTCCTGATAGTCCACTTTCTAGAAGTGCTCATTTATATTTTACAGTGCACTGCAAAAAAAACCCTATTTTTTCATATACATTGTTATATGCATTAAAAATACACATTATACTGGCAATAAACGTAGTCAGGCATAAAGGTCCCTAAACTGGAGTTTTAAGAGGGCTAAAACTATTTGTTTCTATACCTGTAGATTTCTCCAGTCCTTCCTTAAAGCAAATCTTATGTGTAAATAAATTTATTGTGAGAAAACGCGGAAAAGCCGCCGCGTGTACTAGCAGCAAGGCGGCTGATTCCGCGTCCAATGCGGCGGTCTGTACACGGAAGCGTGCATCTAGTGACATGGCAGAACGCGGAAAATCCGCCGTATGTATTGATGGCGAGGCGGCTGGTTCCGCGTCCAGCGCGGCGGTTTGCACACAGCAGCGTGCGGCTGGGGTGGCTGAGCCTGTTAGTTCACATAGGTTTAGGAATACACGCGCGCGCGCTGAAAGGCAGAGCTTTTATGATGGTCAAGGGGGGATCAGCTGACCAGGCTGGTCAGCTGACCTCAGAGCTGGTAACCATTGGTTGATCACTTTAGGGCGGCGCCTGAGAGCACTGCTCTATATATGGTTACTGCTGACCACTCTCAAATTGTCTGCCGTTGCGATCACTACGTGCAAGCACTCAGACCTTAGTCAGATCCAACAGTGTGTTTGAACCAGGAGGACCTGGGGATTCACACGGAGCCAGATTACTTGTGTTATTATTCTGTTATACTTCAGACTAGTTCCAGGGTGTAGAGACCACGGACCTCACACCCAAGACTAGGGAACTTGTGTTATTATTCTGTTATACTTCAGACTAGATCCAGGGTGTAGAGACCACGGACCTCACACCCAAGTCTAGGCATTGTTTGATATTTGTTATGACCTGTTGCTTTCCTGACTATCCCTCTGCTTTCTGATTCGGTACCACGCATATCTGATTTCTCGTTGCCAAACCCTGCCTGCCCTGGATACCGAATCAGCCTTCTGTCTTTTGTACTTTGTCTGTCCGTGTGTTGCCGACCTGGCTTGCCCGACCTCGAGAGCTATCTCTCTCCACTTAAGAGATAGTCTCCAGATCTGTCAGTGACATCCACCTCCAGGTGTCACTCACTCTCTGGTTCTTCCTACCTGCTGCTTGACTCCACCCCTTGGAGAGTCTCAGGCTGCTGGAAGGTTTCCGTACTCTCTATAGCAGTACTTCCTGTACTGCCTAGGGCCACCTGCTCTTCAGGTGGTTACTCAAAGTCTTACTGTTACACCAAACACTCACAATACACTTTATTAGAGGTGTCCAGAGGTTAGCACTATATCTGTATTATTGGTGATTCTGCAGATCATCCATAATCAGGTATAGATCTGTATTTTTGGTGATACTGCAGATCACCAATAATCAGATCCTCTCTGCGAGCTGACACCGATCGTTACATTTATGGATAATGAATTGTATGTGTACTACGGATAATAAATAGAACATTTGCAGCAAAGAAAAGAGTCTGATGTTGTTTTCCAGTACAGGAAGAGTTAACAAGCTTGAGTTGTTATCTATACAAAAGAGCTGATCTGAGCTAACTAACACTGCTGTCAAAATGTAGGTACCTACCAGTACCTTACACAACCATTAGTCCAATTTGTTGCATTCGGGAAGCCTCAGAAGCCCTGACTATACTGTAACTAGCACAATGGGTCCTCAGTGTTTTCAATCTGTACGGAATCCTTCCCTTCAAACACAAAGCCACTTCCTGTTACCTCCTGCCTTCCTAGCCCTTCTGCAGAACCTCCTTGGTCTCATGGTGCCCATACACGGTACAATAAAAACATTCAATTTTTCTGTTTATTGGACCAAAACGATCGAATCAAAAAGATTTTTTTTTTCCGATCAAGAAAAACGAACGATTATCCAATTTTTTCAATAAAAAATCCGATTGGACATGTTGGAAAAATCTTTATATTAAATCTAATGGAATAATCTAACGAAATTATCTAATCGAAAAAAAAATGAACAAATTGTATCATGTATAGGCACCATAAGGTAGCCAAGATGCAGAGATCTAATGAGCACATCTCTTCCTTTACCCCTTTCCTCTCTAGGGTTACTTTAAGCATCCAGTGCTGTTGCACATCATTTACGCAGTTCGCCCAGTCACTTGGGCTAGTCAGTCTTGTCAATTAATTTGGCCCTTCAGTCCTGTCGGTCACTTGTGCCAGTCCATCCTGCCAGTCATTTGTGCCAGTCTGGTACTGCAGTCCATCTCGGGATAAAGTAAACCACTGCTATCTGGGCTCTGTCCCTCTGCATGGAGGGACTCACCCACACACTGCTGTCAGTGCTTCCAGCCTTGTGCCATCTTCTTGTCATGCATTCTTTATTCAGCAATCAGTATTTTGTTCTGATACTATGTGGGAAAGATGCGCAAATACATGTGGCCTACGGGTTGGGGACCCCTGTGCTACGGCATCTCTAAAAATCCCCAGGCATCCCAAGTCAGGATATCACTAGGAAACCTGGACTAGATTACTTGGACATTTTCTGCTAGGCCATAACAAATTACAGCCATAGGTCATAGGAAGTGTGTGGAAGGGGGGGGGGGGGAGGGGGAGTATTGCAGTCTTCTGCATGCAACAATAAACTCTGGCTATCCTGGATTTATTAAGAAAAAATGTGGATGAATGCATGCAACGATATTCAGACAACTTCTAATTTGCGTACTTCTCAGCCCCCTCGCTGTGCTTTGATACGAGCCAGGTAAGGATGTCAATTCCTATCCACCTAATAGCAGGCTATTTGTAGGTAATTCAGTCCAAGTTTTCTGGATCTGATATTCCCGCTGGAGACTATTGACGAACTTTGGAGATGTGTTAGTAGATGAGGCCCTTTGTGTGATCTCATAGCAGTAAGCAGCTACGTGTTTATTATCACTTCAGAGACAGCTGGAAAATGATGGAGCTGGGCTAGCCAAAACTGGCCCAACAGTGCAGAGAATAATAAGTAAAAGCTCATATCATTTCTAAATAGGATTGGATACAGTGACACTTCACTGTGTGTCTTACCTCATAGATCACAGCGCCTCTCTCCCCTATTTTGTCTTCATTCTAGTTTGCTTTTAATATTAAGGAGCATTATTTGCCAGTTCTTGCTTGAAATTCTTGGCTGTACTGGCCTAGTGACTTCCCTGCACCCCCTCCTCCACATGCCCATCTTATTAGACAGCTTGCACCATATGATTAGCCCTGCACACAGCCTACTTGTCTATGTCATGAAACTTCCTTACATAGTTTTCCAAAACAGAACAGCACGCTCACATTTCTCTACATTTCCCTTTATCGATTCATCACCATTTCACACCAATCCTCCGAACAGCATCCTTACACATGCATGCTTCGCTTTCCTCCCAGCACACGCAGCTTACACCCACAGATCACACACCCCCTTTCTAATCATTTCCTCCACCAGTATTCCTTCCCTCCATCACTCACATTCTCCAGTGGGTGCCTTTATTACCATTTCATTTCTTCTCTCAGTGCTCCACTCCCCCTATCCTTTCCATCCCCTCTGCTCACACTTTTCACATTCTCTCTCTCTGCTTCTCTAGCAATCCTCGCAACCTTATTACCATGGTGATGTCGCTGTGAGCTCTCTTTCTGAAACTGAAGAGAAGGTAAAAAAGAGAGAAGAGAATGAGAGAGAGGTAAGAAGAGAGTGCCAGAGCACAGATGCAGTTGTTTTTGGGGTACCATTATTTAGTGTCTGTGTGGGCCTTAAGAGTTTGGGATGAAGTAGGGGCAGGGGGGCAGCTGAAGTGAGTGACAGCAGAAGAGAGGTGGGAAGATTTAGTGGCACAGAGAGAAAATGTGACATGGGGAAAGGATTTGCTGCATAGAAGGACAGAAATTCATAACTAGTGAGCAAGAGTGGTGCAGAAGATTAGAATATGTATGCTGAGCGTTTATGGCAAAAAGTGAGGCAGTCCAATCTCTCCCTGAGAAGCCAGATAGAGAGGACAGCAGGAAGAACATGTGAGAGGCCCAGATGCTCTTCCCTCTGTCGCAATCAGCAGCATCCTCTTCCTTGCCTGTCCTGCCATAGGACTTGTCATACACACAGGCTCATCTCTCTCTGTCTTCTCTGGTCCTTTTTATTTGAGTAAATGAAAATGTGTCTTGTGGTGTCATTGTGTATCACTGTGACTGTTAACGCAGCAGTGTGAGTGGGTAGGTAATTGCGTGGGGCATGTATGTGTATGGTTGTGTAGGTGTGCAGTATATGAAAGCATGGAAATGCACGTCATTGTTCATGTTAAATGTATGATTGTGTAGGTATGTGAATTATTTTGTTTCGCCTGTCAGAGTGCCCATTACAGCAAGCTAAAGTACTTGGCTAATGCCACAGGAATAAATAGACAAATTGCAGTGACGGAGGTCAGATATCTGCCTGTGACGGCACAGATTGTCATCATTAGAGGTTGGGGGGTCAGACAATGATATAACAATTCTGCCTTGACCACTGACATTTAGATGGAACTGAAAAGATAGCTTCGGCCTGCACTTAAATGCTGGATGCTTTAAATATAACTTGTAAACCATTTGTGATAGGATATAATTAAGGCTGTTCTGGATAATGCCTCTATCAGGATGAGTTTCTATATAACATACATGCCACAGAAGTCTGTAGAAAAACCTCTAGGCTGAGACCTACTGACAGTCAAGCAGGGAATTAATTTAATTTTATTCCCTGCACCCTTACACCCCCCCTCAAAAAATAAGCTGAAAGATACTTTTTCTGTGCAGGGTATGTAACTTTACCATTGCTGTGCTGTTATTAGAGTGTCAATCGTGTGAAGAGGAGGTGACAATTTAAAGATTGACATTTGCAAAAACAGACACCATGTAAAAACTGCGCAATAGTGATTGTGTACTGTACAGGCTGCTAATGCTGGTAATTTCAAAGCAGCTATTCATCCATCTTTTAAGAATGTAAAGGAGAAATCTTTTCAAAGAGAAGCCAGTTTTTTTTCCTGTTTCTGGAGGTGCACAGTAAAATACATGTTAACATCGAAGCAGAACTCCAGATAGGGACGTAGCAATAGCCAAAGAAGCTGTGATGGAACTCAGGAGGAAGTAAGGGGGCACTTCGATCCCATTTGGGCATTTTTGTGTCTTCCTTACCCTGTCAGTGCTAGGCACTAGTACTTAAATCAGGGAGTGAAGCTCAGGAAGTGGCCATTGATGGTGCTGTGCTGAGCGTTGCAACATTCATACTAAAAGCATGAAAAATGTAGAGATTTGGGTATTCTTAATTGCATGTATGGGAGATGTGCTGTCCAACACAGGCTAACTGCAAGCTTTGCATCTGTTGGATGCAACTGTCTTCCCCTGCTTCTAAGGGCTTTATGTGCACCGTATGTATATTATGTGACTTTGCATTGTCCTGTCGAATGTTGTAACTGCTGATGAATAACATACAGTGGTGTGAAAAACTATTTGCCCCCTTCCTGATTTCTTATTCTTTTGCAGGTTTGTCACACTTAAATGTTTTTGCTCATCAAAAACCGTTAACTATTAGTCAAGATAACATCATTGAACACAAAATGCAGTTTTAAATGATGGTTTTTATTATTTAGTGAGAAAAAAAACCTCAAAACCTACATGGCCCTGTGTGAAAAAGAAATTGCCCCCTGAACCTAATAACTGGTTGGGCAACCCTTAGCAGCAATAACTGCAATCAAGCATTTGCGATAACTTGCAACGAGTCTTTTACAGCGCTCTGGAGGAATTTTGGCCCACTCATCTTTGCAGAATTGTTGTAATTCAATTATTTGAGGGTTTTCTAGCATGAACCGCCTTTTTAAGGTCATGCCACAACATCTCAATAGGATTCAGGTCAGGACTTTGACTAGGCCACTCCAAAGTGTTCATTTTGTTTTTCTTCAGCCATTCAGAGGTGGATTTGCTGCTGTGTTTTGGGTCATTGTCCTGCTGCAGCACCCAATATCACTTCAGCTTGAGTTGACGAACAGATGGCCGGACATTCTCCTTCAGGATTTTTGGTAGACAGTAGAATTCATGGTTCCATCTATCACAGCAAGCCTTCCAGGTCCTGAAGCAGCAAAACAACCCCAGACCATCATACTACCACCACCATATTTTACTGTTGGTATGATGTTCTTTTGCTGAAATGCTGTGTTACTTCTACGCCAGATGTAACGGGACAGGCACCTGCCAAAAAGTTAAACTTTTGTCTCGTCGGTCCACAACGTATTTTTCCAAAAGTCTTGGCAATCATTGAGATGTTTTTTAGCAAAGTTGAGACGGGCCTTAATGTTCTTTTTGCTTAAAAGTGGTTTGCGCCTTGGATATCTGCCATGCAGGCCGTTTTTGCCCAGTCTCTTTCTTATGGTGGAGTCGTGAACACTGACCTTAATTGAGGCAAGTGAGGCCTGCAGTTCTTTAGATGTTGTCCTGGGTCTTTTGTGGCCTCTCGGATGAGTTTTCTCTGCGCTCTTGGGGTAATTTTGGTCGGCCGGCCACTCCTGGGAAGGTTCATCACTGTTCCATGTTTTTGCCATTTGTGGATAATGGCTCTCACTGTGGTTCGCTGGAGTCCCAAAGCTTTAGAAATGGCTTTATAACCTTTACCAGACTGATAGATCTCAATTACAGTACTGTGTTCTCATTTGTTCCTGAATTTCTTTGGATCTTGGCATGATGTCTAGCTTTTGAGGTGCTTTTGATCTACTTCTCTGTGTCAGATAGCTCCTATTTAAGTGATTTCTTGATTGAAACAGGTGTGGCAGTAATCAGGCCTGGGGGTGACTACAGAAATTGAACTCAGGTGTGATAAACCACAGTTAAGTTATTTTTTAACAAGGGGGGGCAATCACTTTTTCACACAGGGCCATGTAGATTTTGAGTTTTTTTTCCTCACTAAATAATAAAAACCATCATTTAAAACTGCATTTTGTGTTCAATTATGTTATCTTTGACTAATAGTTAACGGTTTTTGATGAGCAGAAACATTTAAGTGTGAAAAACATGCAAAAGAATAAGAAATCAGGAAGGGGGCAAATAGTTTTTCACACCACTGTATATAGTCTAATTTACTTGCCATTTTATTTGTAATATTGCTGTGTCATTGTTGCCATGTTATATCATCAGTTGGGTGAAAGTACTATTCATTCTTGCAACTTTATAGTTACTTGTCACTACACCCTACCCATGTATGTTACTGCATAGTTATTGACACATTGGTTATGTCCTGTACGTGTGCCTTCCCCTTATTATGCCTAAGCACCTCCCGATTGAGTGCCCACTTGCTAAAGCTTACAGTATTATGCTGGCCATACACCAATAGATTTGTTGTAGATCAAGAAAATATCTCCATGTAGCATAGTGGTTGGGCTTCACAGTACTTGAGTCATGGTTTCCACTATTGGCTTGGACACTATATTTAGCCTTTTTAATTTGTCTTGTTGTTCAATAAAATCGTTTGGATGTCACCCATTAGGAGTGTGTGGATACTACTTCAAAACCACTGGCTTGGACACTATCTATATCAAGTTTATATGTTGTTTGCATGGGTTTTCTCTGGGCAGTCTGATTTCCTTCTATATTCCAAAAACATACTAATAAGTTAATTCTTTATCTTTCTATTGGGCTAGGTTCACAGTGGTCATTTGCATAACGCACAGGTTACGATGAGTGTGAACTGTAATGGAGACTGGACATAGACTTTAATACAAAGCCTGCATGCAGCGAGTTAGAATAACATGATCAGTTATAACGCAGTACTGTGAACAGCTCATAGAATGGTATGGGCATTGAGTTGTAATGCAAAATTATTCTGCAACGCAATGATCACTCTGAACTAGCCCTAAGTCTATACATGTGAGTGGGCTATTACCATTGTGAAACCATTCTAGTTCCAGAAGTAGTATGTTAGAAAAAGGTCTTGATTGTTGCCTACAAAATGAAAGGACATTGAAATTTGCCACTTCTCAGATCATATCAGAATTATGTGCAGACATCTGGTTTCAGAGTTCGACTTGTTGAGATGAAGGTAGGGGAAGGCCACTGTATACATTGTGTATAATATATGTATATTACACTTAGGTAGCAGCACTGATTGACAATCAATTTCACATGCTGTTGTGCAAATGGAATAGACAACAGGTGGACATTATGGGCAATAAGCAATAAATCCCCAATAAAGGAGTGGTTTTGCAGGTGGTGACCACAGACCACTTCTCAGTTCCTATGCTTTCTGGCTGATGTTTTTGGTCACTTTTGAAGTAGTAGTAGCATGAAACGGAGTCTACAACCTACACAAGTGGCTCAGGTATTGCAGCTCATCCAGGATGGCACATCAGTGCAAGCTGTGGCAAGAATGTTTGCTGTCTCTGTCAGCGTAGTGTCCAGAGCATAAAGGCGATACCAGGAGATAGGTCAGTACATCAGGAGACATGGAGGAGGCTGTAGGAGGGCAACAACCCAGCAGCAGGACCGCTAACACCGCTTTGTTCAAGGAGGAACAGGAGGAGCACCTCCAGAGCCCTGCAAAATGACCTCCAGTGGGCCACAAATGTGCATGTGTCTGCTCAAACAGTCAGAAACAGAATCCATGAGGGTTTTATGAGGGCCCAACGTCCACAGATGGTGGTTATGCTTACAGCCCAACACCTTAGCATTTGCTAGCAGACACTACTGGTGCCCTGTGCTCTTCACAGATGAAAACAGCTTTACACTGAGCACATGTGACAGACGTGACAGAGTCTGGAGACGCCGTGGAGAACATTCTGCTGCCTGCAACAGCCTCCGGCATGACCGGTTTGGCAGTGGGTCAGTAATGGTGTGGGTTGGCATTTCTTTGGGGGGCCACAAAGCCCTTGATGTGTTTTCCAGAGATAGCCTGACTGCCATTAGGTACCGAGATTAGATCCTCAGACCCCTTGTGAGGCCATATGCTGGTGCAGTTGGCTCTGGGTTCCTCCTAATGCAAGACAATGCTTGACCTCATGTGGCTGGAGTGTGTCAGCAGTTCCTGTAAGACAAAGGCATTGATGCTATAGCCCACCCATTCCCCAGACCTGAATCCAATTAAACACATCTGGGACATCATTTCTTGCTCAATCCACCAACGCTATGTTGCACCACAGACTGTCCAGGTGGATGCTTTAGTCCAGGTCTGGGAGGAGATAATCCGCAACCTCATCAGGAGCATGCCCAAGTGTTAGGCAGGTCAAACAGGCATGTGGAGGCCACACACACTACTGAGCTTCATTTTGTCTTGTGTTAAGGACATTCATTACATCAAAGTTAGATCAGCCTGTAGTGTTTTTTTTCCACTTTAATTTTGTGTGTGATTCCAAATCTAGACCTCATTGGGTCGAGACATTTGATTTCAATTGATAATTTTTGTGTGATTTTTTTTTGTCAGCACATTCAACTGTGTAAAGTATGAAGTATTTAAAAAGAATATTTCATTCATTCAGATCTAGGATGTCGTATTTTTGTGTTCCCTTTATTTTTTGTGAGCAGTGTATATACACAAAAGTCATCTGGAAAGTACCGTAATAGCCGTTTTCAATTAAAGACACTATACAGCATAAACTAAACATTGTACAGATCCTCTTCCCAGAGAAAGTTATAATTACCTCCCAGGTCAGTTTCCTATGACTCACTCTTCAAGTCTCCATGTGGATCAGCTTCTGGCTTAGCCCTGCCCTCTTTCAGATCAGTGCCATGGCACTCTCTCTATAGGAGATAGAGTGCCACTGAAGCTCCACAACAGCTCTCTGAAAGGGGGATGGGCCTTAAGCCCCGTCTACATGGGGAGATGTTGTAGCGATCCGGCGGCTTGATCAGCTCGCCGCCAGATTCGATTCCCCTCTCGTCCCCGCCGACACCGCTTATCTTCCGCTCGATTCCCTGCCATTGTCCCCTCGCGGGGAGCGAGCAGGGAATCGGCGGTGAGGAGATCCGTCCTGTCGGATCTTGTCAATCGAGCCGCATCAGCTGGGAACAGGTGAGTCAGACTGTACTGCAGCCGAGTGATCACCCTAGGAGCAGGTGAGTCAGACTGTACTACAGCCTAGGAGACACAACCAGGACTGCGCTAAAGAATAACTTCACCAGAGGCACAGGTGAAGCTAGCACCTCACCAGTGGCGAGGGCCCACTGGTGAGTAGAGTGGTCAGACAGGCAAGTTTCGGCAACAGAGAGGTAAGTATCAGTACAGAATCGTGAGACAGGAGAGTAATCGGTAATCAGAAAGAGGCCCAGCAACTAACAAGGCAGACAAGCAAAGGTACAGGATCGGAAAGCAGGATCAGAGTCAGAGTACTAGCTAAGAGTCATACACAGGAGATCAATACAGAATAATACAATAATGAACTAACTATAGATAGATGTATGTTGCAAACACTGCATATACATCTATCATCCACAGGAACCTCACTACAATGAACAGGATTCCTAGTCTTGTGTGAAATCCCTGGTTTCCTCCCAGATCAAACACACCGGAACTATTGTAACAAATAAACAGTAACAATGAAGCAATATCCTAGACTAGGTGTGAAGTCCTTAGAATCAACACCTGGGATCTAGTCTAAGGTCTGAGCGCTAACACGCAAGCATTCACGACAACAGACAGCGCTGGAGTGAAGCCCGAAGGCTTAAGAAGCAGAGGAGACCTCACCGGCACGCCCCCTGCTGTAGCCAATCCGGGGCGCCGTGAGTCTCCTCTGATGTCAGCTGACCAGCAGGTCGAATAAAGGTCCTGTCTATGCGGAAAGATAGTTCCGTCCCCTGCGTCCTAGACGCCGGAGAGACGGACAGGGGCCCAGAAGCAGCCGCGGTGGCGATGCAGTCCGCCGCGGCTGCGCTTGTTACAGTGGGTAAGAGATTATATTACCTATCCATTCTAATTAACATAACTAATGTAACTTGATGACAGTATGTTTGTTTAGGCTGAAGTTCCCCTTTAAAGATGCATACCTTTCTGTAGCTTATGCTCTCCTCTTTCATTTGATGCCTAATTGTTTTCGTTCAATTTCAATTTAAAAATCGCGGCTGCCATCTTGGCTATGTTATAACTTTCGGGTCACCCCTGTCTTCTCTGTTAGAGAAGTGCATCACTGAATGAAGCAGGAAGAGGAAGTGACACGCATGGCCATCGCAAGAGCGCAGTCAAAGCATGACTTTGTTGAAAGTTGTCTGGCTTAAAGACATACCCATGAGAGGTGCTCGGAGTCCCTTTAACCCCTAGTGGCCAGGCCATTTTTTGCAACTTGGCACTTCACAACTTTAACGGTTTATTGCTTGGTTATACAATTTGGCACCCAAATAAATTTACCTCCTTTTCTTCTCCCCAATAGAGCTTTTTTTGGGGTGGTATTTGATTGCTGCTGCTATTTTAAGTTTTTATTATATTAACCACTTCTCAACAACAGGGTTTTTCACCTAAAAACCACAGCAATTTTCACATTTAAGGGAGGCAAGGGTTAATGGGCTTAATGGGGGTATAATTTATTTTAAAAAAACCTCACTGATGCTGATCACTCACTAATGCTGTGTTAGTTATCTGAGATCCTCTCACGAGTAATCTCAGTAACTGTAACAGCATAGTGACTGATTCAATGTTTACACACATTCTGAATGAATGAGCACTGTCATTGTCTTTGGCAGTGCTCATTCAAACTTGCAAGCACTTTGATTGGCTTTGTGAACACATGTTCACATCAGCCAATCATGGACCAGCGGGTGCCCGACGCGTACGCGCATCCGCGCGAACGCGGACGCGATCGCGCACAGCAGGAAAATTAACAGGAGTTGCTTATCTACGCCCCTGTGACACAGGTGAATTTTAAAGGGGCGTAGATAAGCGTGGCAGAGGTTGCCAAGTGGTTAATCAAAAAAGACCGAAATTTTGTAAAAAAAACAAAACAAAAAAACCCCCCAAAACATACAGATAAGTTAACCTCCTTGCCGGTTATCTCGAGCTCAGCTCGGGGTAACCTGCGCAGGAGGATTTCTCAGGCCCCGCTGGGCCGATTTGCATATTTTTTTGTCCTACACGCAGCTAGCACTTTGCTAGCTGCGTGTAGTACGCGATTGCCGCCGCTACCCGCCGACTCGCCGCGCTGAGCCGCCCCCCCCCCCCCCGACCTCTGCGCAGCCTGGCCAATCAGTGGCAGGCAGCGCTGAGGGGTGGATCGGGATTCCCTATGACGTCCTGACGTTCATGACGTCGGTGACGTCATCCCGCCCCGTCGCCATGGCGTCCGGTGAAGCCCTGCAGGAAATCCCTTTCTGAACAGGATTTCCTGCTTACTCTGATCGCCGGAGGGGATCGGAGTGGGTGGGGGGATGCCGCCGCTCAGCGGCTATCATGTAGCAAGCCCTGGGCTCGCTACATGATTTGAAAAAATAAAAAATAAAAATAAAGTGCTGCGCTGCCTCCTTGCCGGCGGGAATTAGACCGGCAAGGAGGTTAATTGGCTTCCCCCTAAATTGGCCCTAGACTAAGATGCATACACTACATGATACATACCACATATGATTATGGTAGGGATTAGATCGTGAGCCTCTCTGAGGGACAGTTAGTGACAAGACAATATACTCTGTACAGTGTTGCGTACCATGTCGGCACTATATAAATACTAAAATAAATCATTAATAAAACACAATAAAACTTATTTGTTAAAAACAATTTTTTAAAAAAATAAACAGCCTGCCAACGCCGATCATTGGCTGGCAGGCTGATGGCTGGGGTCTGCTGGGCACACTGGTGTAAAATCTTATTCCTCGTGAGATGACGCATATATGCATTGTGGAGGAACTAAAGAGCTGCGAACCCGCCGCCAGTCTGCAGCTGGTTAAGGAAAAATTGTATTTATTTTATTTTAGACACACTGTATCTTCGGATTATTTATCTACACAGTTACATCCTTTATTTAAAGAGGAAATGTAGTGTAAAATACATATGAATATAATTGTTTTTTGTTTTTTTTTACAATATTAATTTATGGATTATTTTATTTAGTCAGTATTTGCCCATTGTTAAATCTTTCCTCTCCCTGATCTACAGTCTGAAATGTATCACTGGTTTTGACATCTTTAGTTCTGCCAGGTGATCTGTACAGTATGTTCGTTACTTAGAGGTTTATGCACAAAGGGAGATACTGCTTGCTTGGCAGTTGGAAAAAGACGTTATTACCCACAATGGAACAAGGTTCACAGACAGCAAACTGTCAGGACCAAGTTCATGACATCACACTGTGGGAGGGGTTTAACCACAATATCAGCCATACAGACCTCCCTGATGATCTATTTGAGAAAAGATAAAGATTTTTTTTTGTGGGAAAAGGGGTATCAGTTACTGATTGGGTGAAGTTCATTACTGAGCTAAAGTTCATCTATAAGCACTTATCCTACTTTTTACTAATCAATCGTTTTATTGATTAGAGGTGCCTACACTCTATCCCCTATGCTATCAAGGCATTTGGAATTGACCTGAGGAAGCGGGCCATGACCTGTGAAACGCATTGTCAGATTGCTTTTTGAATAAAAACTTTTTTCCAGTTGATCTTTTGTCTATATCTTCTGGAGAGGTAAGCAATTACCTCTCTTTTTATTATATTTTTTTTTTTTTTTGTATTTAAAAATGCTAAAATAGAACACACATTGAGCGCCTCCATCCTACCCATTACTATCTTTTTACAAGGTTTTCAATCCCTTTAGTAGCATCACACTATTTGCCTATGGACTGGGGGGCTTTATATTAATGCTGCTGAATAAGCAGTTACCGGTGTTCTGCAGTCTTGTGCCAAGTGGTACAAAGAGAAAATAGGTCAACCTGACAAATGCAAGTTAAAATTAAATTGACGGAATACCTGGTGTGGCAGATAAAAGCAAACAGCTGTTACTTTCTGGACAACCCTGGTGTATACATAAATATTTATCCTGTCTAAAATTTTGGAACACCCCATTTTTTTCCAATTTTTTTTATCAGGATTCAAACTGTTCAAGTCCAATGAGTAGCTTAAAATGGTACAGCAGCAATGGAGGTTGATCAAGACTTGAAGGTTGTTGCTACCAATTTCTAAAGGTGCCCCAATTTTTCTTGATAACGTACAGCCTTTTCTGTCTGTAAAAAAGGTAGTTTCTATATCATCATAAGCATTATTTGAGCAGTATTGTACTGTAGAATGCAGTGTGTTGCTATAAAAATGTTGAAAAACAGGCAATTCACAATGGAATAGAGATTTTAACAATTAAAAGCTGTTTGTGTGTGCATTTTCTGCATAGGAAAACACATATAAACTGAGAAGCAATGTTAATCTCTATCAATAACATTAGTTTGTGTGAAAGAAATGCACTTTTGCACATACAAACACATGGGGCTTGCTTCACTAAGACATATAGCATGCCTTATCAAAGTAAGCATGCCTTATCAAAGTTAACACGCCTTATCAGAGTAGCATAGCGAGCGCTATAAACCCGCAGGGGTTCAGGGTAGGACGAGTGGAGCTCTCGTCATTGCCAATTAGCAGGCATAAGTTTGCTATGCTACTCTGATAAGGCATGTTAACTTTGATAAGGTGTGCTAACTTTGATAAGGCATGCTGTTTGTCTTAGTGAATCAAGCCCTTGGTGTGCAGAAAATGCATGCAGAAAAATGCACACAGAAAGCTGACAGACCGGCGTGCATGTTACCTAAGTCTTTCGTACAGAAAAACTGTGGCCTCATCAGTTCAGCTGAGGTGAAGGGATATTCAGGCATTTACATGTGTTGATAGTGTTTACTTGTGGCATCCCAAAGTGGAGCTGAAAGTCATCTCCACACCCAATAAGCATAACATCACCACCTTAGCACTTTGAGATCCATTGTGCAGATCTTTGATGTTACATGGGTGAAGGTGTGTATTTGAAATGTCTGGGTAAAGATGTTAGTGCATACTATGTTGCTTATCAGAGATGTTGAGGGGCCCTAGATCTGTTTGGAGATAAACATTTTCACATTGTTTGTGAACATGCTTTATGGATTACTAAACTTCAATCTCTGTTGCTCATAAATACTACTGTTTTAAAATGAAGTGTGTCCCAGTAATCTTTTACAAGAACTCCCTTAGGCCGTGTATGCTTTTGTCTATAGATACAGGAAATCAAATCTCACCTCTGTTAACCAAGGCACCAAGGGGCCCAAAGAGACTTTCAGACTACTCATCAGGAAGAGATGAAATATAGCCTCTTGGTTGCACCTTAGTCTTTTCAGGGACTTAAAGAGAATCTGTATTGTTAAAATCGCACAAAAGTAAACATACCAGTGCGTTAGAGGACATCTCCTATTACCCTCTGTCACAATTTCGCCGCTCCTCGCCGCATTAAAAGTGGTTAAAAACAGTTTTAAAAAGTTTGTTTATAAACAAACAAAATGGCCACCAAAACAGGAAGTAGGTTGATGTACAGTATGTCCACACATAGAAAATACATTCATACACAAGCAGGCTGTATACACCATTCCTTTTGAATCTCAAGAGATCATTTGTGTGTTTCTTTCCCCCTGCAGCTATCTTCCACTGAAGTGTCAGGCTGTTTCTTCCTGCAGAGTGCAGACAGCTCTGCCTGTATGTAATTCCTCAGTATGTGAAAGCCCAGCCAGCTCAGAGGAGGATTTATCCAGCTTGTAAAAGATAATAGAGCAGAGAGAAGATGCACTAATCTAAATAACACACAGCAGTGTGCAGAGAGGGGCCTGGAGGGGGGAGATGCATCACAGAACCACAACACTGAAGAACTTGGCAGCCTTCCAGACACAGGCTGACAAGTCTGACAAGAGAGAGATAAGTTGATTTATTACAGAGACTGCGATAGTACAAAGTGCTGCAGTAAGCCAGAACACATTAGAATAGCTTTTGGAAGTTGTAGGATGATAAAAAACAGGATGCAATTTTTGTTACGGAGTCTCTTTAACACAGAGGCATTCAGGCAGTGGAGGCTCCAGTTTCAAATTTCTGCGGCGCACAAAGGGGGCTGGCTGGTTAGGCCCATTTGGGTGATCAAAATCAATGTTTGTATGGTGAGCTTTAAATATTTTTTGCCTAACTCAGGTGATAAAATTTAGCCTAACTAGTTCAACAATGATAGGAGCCAAATGTGAACATCACAAACAGAACTCAGAGGCTTTTGAGCATAGTGGATTGTCCAAATTCTGGTGCTATTATTGAAGAAAAGTTACTTACAGATTTACTTGGATAGTTTGCTGGCATGCTTTAATCCTTACTTGCTGGCAAGCTGCTCCTGTGTGGAGAGTTCACAGACCACTCATTCCAGGCCCCAGCCTGAGTCTCACCACTCTACAAGCAAGGGAAGGGGGAAGAGGCAGGAGAGAGAAAGCACTGTGTATATAATTCCTTATCTTATAGTAGCTAATCATTGCTGGAGACTAGCGCTTGTATTTTACAGACAGGAAGTTTTGAATCAGGGTTATAATCCTAACTTAAAACTTACTGTCTGTGGTGTGGTGGTAGTTTCTTTATATATTGGGTATGAAATGTACTAAGTTCTTTTTTTTATTAGCCAATAATGCATATGTAGATCGGATGCTCCATATGATTCGCACTTGTACTATCTTTTCTCTAGTGCTGTTATATAAGGATGTATACCCATCTTTTGTGCCTTTTCTTGATTTTGATTGCAAATGTTTTGTTTTTTTTTGGTTTGTTTTTTGTGATTTATGTATGTTTGTTGTACACTACAATAAACTTAGTTTGATTAAAAAAAAACAAAATACAAACAGTAAACTTTCTGCTTGTAAGCCTTCTTCAGACTCTGGGCTCTGGCCCTCGAAATGCACAGCAGACAATTTGTCAGGCTGTGCAATATTTACCTTCCCTGCCTCCAGCGGGGGCGCTGTTGCGGCTCTTTGCTCGAAAATAGCTGATCCCAGTCGAGTCCGCTCTACTGCGCATGGAGAGTTTTTTTTTTACAGACCCTATCCTGTTCAGTGTACTTTCCTAGAGCCTGGAAACAATTAACTGTATGTTACAGGGGAGGGGGGTACTCAGGGGGGCACAGTGATTCGCAGAGGGGGCCAATGCCCCAGTGTAGCGCCGCCCATGGATCCAGGGGGAGGAGCATGAAAAAATTCAAAGGGATTTTTAACTTCATGTTAATATTTGCAACTGCATCAAGTTGCTTGGAGAAAATCTTATAGCTTTTGCCTTTAGCATGCTTCTCTATAACGTTCTTTCTGAACTGTTGTTTGCTTTCTCTTGTCCATGTTTAATGTGAGATATTTTTTGTTTTTGTTTTGAGAATTAGGATCATTTTTTTCTGATTGTGTGTAACATTTAAAACATCTGACTAACATATCACACAAGTGTGCTGAATTTTTCTCCAATTATGAAAAAAAGAATGATCAAAACTTCCCCCCAAAAAATGCTTAGGTCTATAAATTAAGAAACTGTCAATCTATCCTACAACATTAAATTTTCTGAAAAATTGATTAGAATTTTCCACCACTCTCAATTAAACATGGGTCTTTTGATCACATTTCTCACTCCAAAAAAAATAAAACGTTTGATTTTTCCCATACAACCGATCATTTTTATTGAAAAACTGCAAAATCAGATCTTTTTTATTGTATTGTGTGTGAGATTTCCACTTGGATTGATGTGGTTTATTCATAAACAACCTTCATACTCAAAGGATGAATAGTTTTCAACAAAGCTGGATAAGTACAGGTCCACTTTCAGGGTTTATCTGTGGCCTCCTTAATTCGGAGCTTAAATGTTGCTAGAAGTCTTCTACTATGTTGGTAGACGAATCATGCCACCTGAGCTCTAGCTGAAGTCCTCTTGAGTCTTGTCAGCGTGCTTCTCATGTTTGATGCAATTAGCATTTCAATCATACCTGTTTAGCATATCTGTAGTATTATAATGCATATTGTCATGTAAATTTAATTAATGTTTGAGTTTAATGATGATGACTCATGCAAGCATGTTCAGTGAAGCAATGCAAAGCACAAGATGCACAAATTGCAGACATTCACAACCGATTAGATTAGTGCAAGACTGGCAGTTTCAATACTATGGCACTGTTCTTTATAATTTTCTTTACAGAACTGGTCTAATTCATTTTAAAGTGGATCCGAGATAAATTTTTACTCATTGCATAATTGTGTTCCTTTCATAAAGTTTATAGGGCATTCCTCAAGCCAAATACTTTTTGTTTTTGTTTTGTTTTACTACTCTAATTCCCTATAAACTAAACAAGCCTTGACCACAGCTCCTTTTGTGCCTTGACACTGTAGCAAGGGCTTATGGGAGCTCAGTCTGGGCAGGAGGAGGAGGAGGTTACTAGCCATTGATTTCAGAAGCAGAGGGGAGGAGGAAAGGGGACAGAATTTACACACAGGCAAGCTGATAGCATCTCCAGCCCTCAGCCTGTGACAATGTGACAAACAGAACATGGCTGCCCTCATTGTATCACAGGAATAAATAATCATAAACTTTTGAAGCTGTTTGCAGCCAGATATGCTGTGTAAACTTTAGATAAGATATATAGACAAGTTACTTGTTATAGTTAGTTTTTCATCTCGGATCCACTTTAATGCAGACTTTTAAAATACAACACAAGACCATTCAAATAGTGTCTGAGTTTGTCTATTCCATTTCTGCAACACACAACCTGCCCAGATGTTGTTTGGGGGGTGGAAGTGGGGGCAGGGGCAGCAACTAATTCATATTCATATCTGTGTGGGTTATTAAAACAAACCTGACCTGAAAATACTCAAGAGATAATTAAGTATATGTGTAGTAGCAAAGATAAATAGAGGTTTCTGATATCTCATATTCTCTTTGTCACTTAAGCCTTGAATTTGGTCTCTAAAGTGTGCAAAGTAGTCATGTTAGTGTGATGTAAAGGTTGGTTCATTTAGTTCCATATAAAAGAAAGGTTAACTTTAAGCATGTTGGTATTATCTGGATTCTTTACTTAACCAGATAAAAGTGTTTAGACTTTTTTTTTTTTTTTACTTTTCAAAGAGCCTGGGCTGCATTCAAATGCAGTTCAACTGTCTCATTTGCATACATAAAGCACTGGTCTACTAATGCTTGTGAAGCAAAAGGCAGAGTTTTGAAGGGTGTGTGGCACAACAGGGAGAGGGGAAACTATGAATTCTGACATTGGAGTTCACTGATTTGGTCCTTGTTAATCAGACCTTGTACAAGTTTTAGCATAATGTGGTGCAAAAAAATCTCCTTTGAACATTAATGTGCACCTGTCACTTTTCCACAAACAAATAAAGTAAGCCTCAATTTGAGAAACAAAACATTTGTATTTAGCTTGACTGTTTTTCCAATGTAAAAACATTCTGCCCTTCACTGAAAGCATGGCCTTTTGTATAAGCAATTCCAGTGCTTAATTAAACTCTTCACAGCTACATTTAGCTAAACATTTTTTTAAAGATGCCTTATTTTATTAGGCTTGATAGGTGAGGCAGCAAAAATGTTTGTTTAGCTGAAACTATGCATGGAAAGCTTTGTCCAATTCCCTTCACCTCTACCTCACCTTATCAGCACATTGCAGAATTTAGACAGTGGCTGAAGTGCAGCCAAACTAAACAAAAAAAAATCTATTGTTTTACAAACCTGTGTCCAAAGCTAGAAGTCTGTAGTATATTAAATAGGTACTTTTATGTTCTTTAATTAGTGCTGCTTACAGGCAAACAGTATATGACATAGCCAAATGAGCACCACACCCATAAATGCTTGTTACATAATCATTTCAAAACCAAAAGGCATTATTATGGGATTGGTCTCCCTTTTGCTGTGATAACAGCCTCTGCCCTTCTGGGAAAGCTTTTCCACTAGATTTTGGAGTAAAGTTGCAGGGTCTTGGTACAGTCAGATACAGGAGCGCCAGTATCAGAAGTTGGTTAACAAGCAGGCCCCAAGCCATCCTGTTAATACTAAAGGTGTTCCCACTTGGGTTCTCTCTAGCTGTTTTATGTGACTGCTAAGAGGCCCAGAATAAAGGGCCTGGGATTGGCTGGCTAAATGGCTGTTTATGCTAGTAGTAACAGATTTTTAAACACTGAGAAATTAATATTTCTTATATCTCATTAGTGATGCAGCCCTTTTAAGAGGAACTCCAGGTTCTTAGAAAATTATTTATATATATTCCTCACTGTTTCCTGATTATGTTCACCTTCAAATGTTTATAAGAAAAAAAAATACTGTTTGCACATACACACTGTTTGTGGCGTGGTCATGATGATAAATCCCCATACACAATTGGGCATAGTCACCACCTGACTCATCCCCAAACATAATCAGACAGAGATCTCCCACGCAAAATAATTAGGCAGAGCCCCCCCCCCCCCCCAAAGGCAGTGTGCCCTAGAAATCCCTGGTGTCAGTTTCTGGCACCTGTAAGGCCCAGTTTACATCTGCATTTTTTTGCGGAGCCGGCCGTACGTATCCGGCCATCAGGATCAGGTAAAAACTGTCAGTTTTTACAGCCAGTGTGTTGTAAACTATCAATTTTCTATTTGTTCCTATGTAGCTGCGTTTCCGTTCCGCTGAGCAAAACGGTCCGAAAAAATGGGTTCTGCTGCATTTTTTTGTCCATTCAGCGGAACGGACAACGAAACCGTACGGCCGGTTCCGTTGGCAAAAGCTAAAGAGAACCGAGCCTAAATACCATAAGAATGAAGACAGGATTCTCACCTGCAAACTGGCTCCTCATGAGTCTTCAGCAGTGCAACCAGCAAATCTCCTGCATGCCAGATAATCTTCCGTGTGCCAGCTGTTGAGTGATATTAACCACTTGAGGACCCTGAGCTTAAACCCCCCCAGTTATCAGGCCATTTTTGACAAAATAGGCCACTGCAGCTTTAAGGCCTCGCTGAAGGTCCGTACAACTCAGCACACAAGTGATTCCCCCCCCCCCCTTTTCTGCGCCCACCAACAGAGCTTTCTGTTGTTGGTGGGCTCTCATCGCTCCCAGGTTTGTTTGTTTGTTTATTTATTACAAATATATATATATATATATTTTATTAATATACCTTTTTTTTTATTATAAATTTCCTATCCCTTCCTCCCACTGCCAGCCTATGACAGCGATCGGCTGTAAGACAGAGGATCGCTCCTGTCTTGTCTTCCCCAGGGGCACAACCGTGTCACACGCCTGTCCCCAGTACAGTGTTGCCGTGGATCTCAGCGCTGTACACAGTAAATAGATGCCTAGCAGTGATTGCTGCTGGGAGGCTGATGAAGGAGTGAAGCTCCGTCATCCATGTGGAGATGTGCGCGATCTCCTGCAAATCCCTGCCGCAGGACTTGAAGCCAATTGGCGTTAGGCGGTCCTGGGGCTGCCACCGCAAACACGCCCATCGGCGTGACACGGTCGTATACAGGTTAAAATGAGCTCCCAGTTGATTCGCTGCAGTATATATCCCTCCGCATCATCCATGAGTGTAATTGTAGACAGCCTCAGCATATGGATGATCACTCTGCTGCACTCCGCAAAATAACCTGCACAGACAGACTTGCTTTTTCACATGGCTAACACAGTACAATGCTCTATTTCCACAGAATAATCAAATACGTTGTATTCTGTGCTGGTCATGGCACAATCAAGGCAAAGACAGAAATCTTGAGTGAGCCTAGGTCCCTCCCAATCCCACCCTAAGTCAATACTTTGTAGTTTTACTTCTTGCTGCACTTACAGCTGGTTTATCTTGAGGCATGTCTCTGTTATATTCGCACATTTAGCAGCTGAGGAAAAACTGTTCTAACTCCTTCAAGTTTGATTATTATTATTATTATTATTTTTTATTTATATAGCACCAGCATCTTCCGTAGCGCTGTACATAATACAAACAAATAATGGGGAACAAATATACATAAGAAATACAAGACACTGTACAGTCATGACATTGAATAGAATAAATATAGATACATACATAGTTGATATGTAGTTGGTAGATGTACATATGTTAAAATAACAGCAGTATGAGAAACACTAGGAGGAGGTCCCTGCCCTTGCGGGCTTACAATCTAGAGGGTAGTGGGGAGGAAACAAAAGGGAAGGAAACACAAGGGTTAGTGGGTGAGCCAGTGTGCCTTCAGTGCTGCCTATAGCAAATTATAGGCTTGTCTGAACAAGTGTGTTTTCAGAGTACGTTTGAAGGTTTCCAGACTCGTGGCATGACAAACCGGCTGAGGGAGGGAGTTCCAAAGGAGAGGGACAGCCCGTGAGAAGTCTTGGATGCGAGAGTGAGAGGAGGTGACTAGGCTGGAGGACAAAAGGGTCTCCTGTGAGGAACGGAGGGTCCGAGCGGGGAGGTATCTGGAGATTAAAGAGGAAATGTATGGAGACGATAGCTTGTGTAGAGCTTTGTATGCAAGTGTGAGAAGTTTAAACTGGATCCTTTGGGCAACTGGTAGCCAATGGAGGGATTGGCAGAGAGGGGCTGCCTCAGAGGATCTAGAAGAGAGGTGGATGAGACGGGCCGCAGAGTTTAGTAGGGATTGGAGAGGTGCCAGTCTGCTTTTTGGTAGACCACAGAGTAGGGTGTTGCAGTAGTCAAGACGGGAGATAATTAGGGCATGCACAAGCATTTTAGTTGCTTCTTGTGAAAGGAAGGGACGGATTCTGGAAATGTTTTTGAGATGGAAGTAGCAGGAGGTAGTTAAAGTGTTATTATGTGGTTTAAAGGAGAGCTCAGAGTCCAGAGTTACCCCTAGGCAACGAGCTTTGGGGGTTGATGCTATTGGGGTGTTATCTACATTGATTGTGACAATGGGAGGTGGAACAGAGAGCGAAGGTGGAAATATCACAATCTCCGTTTTGCTCATATTGAGTTTAAGGAAGTGGGATGACATAAATGTATATACAGCAGATAGACATTCAGGGATTTTTGATAGTGTGGAGAGGTCTGGGGCAGAACAATAAATTTGGGTGTCATCAGCATAGAGGTGATATTGAAACCCAAAAGAGCTTATTATCTGTCCCAAGCCATGGGTGTAAATGGAAAAGAGGAGGGGTCCAAGGACTGACCCTTGTGGTACTCCCACAGACAGTGGGCGTGGAGAGGAGTTGGTATTGGCATAGGAGACCATGAAAGAACGTCCAGACAGGTGAGAGTTGAGCCAGGAGTGTGCTAGGCCCTTGATTCCCAGTGTTGAGAGGGCCTGGAGAAGTAGGGTATGATCAACAGTGTCGAAGGCAGAGGACAGATCTAGGAGTATTAGTACCGAAAATCTGCCTTTGGCTTTAGCAGCTAGGAGGTCATTGGCAACCTTAGTGAGAACGATTTCCGTAGAGTGTTGAGGGCGGAAGCCAGACTGGAAGGGGTCCAATAGGGAATTAGCAGAGAGAAAGTTAGACAACTCTGAGTAAATGTGGCGTTCCAGAAGTTTGGAGGCAAAGGAAAGGAGAGAGACTGGGCGGTAATTAGAGAGGGCAGTAGAGTCTAAAGAGGGTTTTTTGATTAGTGGTGTTATGATAGCTTGTTTAAGTGAAGAAGGAAAAATGCCAGTAGAGATGGAGAGGTTAAACAGTGTTGTTAAAGCAGGAATGAGGGGGGAGGAGAGCTGGGGGATAGGATGAGAGGGAATAGGATCTGAGGCGCATGTAGTAAGATTAGCTTTAGAGATTAGTGAAGAAAGACGCTGTTCAGTTAAGGCTGAGAAGATTGTTAGCGGGGAGGAGGTTTGAGTGGGTGAGTGGTTATGTGGAGAGGGATAGTTGATAGTAGGGGAGCTGCCGGGCAGAGAGGAAAAATGAAGAGGTGATTGGACCGGTGAAGAGGGTTGCTTTTGAAAGCTGTTCTGTAGTGTTTCAATTTTGCTCACAAAATATGCTGCAAAGTCTTCTGCAGACAAGCTTGTGGTTGCAGAGGGAGGCGGGGGGTGGAGAAGAGAGCTGAAGGTGTTGAAAAGTTGTTTAGGGTTATGGGATTGTGAAGAGATGAGAGTAGAGAAGTATGACTGCTTTGCAAGTGAGAGAGCGCCCCTGAGCTGGAGCTGCGTGTTTTTATAGTGGGCAAAGTCATCTGCATTGGAGCTTTTCCTCCACTGCCGTTCTGCTGCCCTGGACTGTCTTTTCAGTTGTTTGATGGGTTCAGTCAGCCAGGGCTGTCTGTTGATGCCGCGGGGGCGGAAGTTGGTGAGAGGGGCGGCTGTGTTCATGACAGCGGTGACTGTGGTGGAGTAGTAGATGGATGCTGACTCGGGGTCAGTGTAGAATGACAGGGAGCCCAGGGGTTTTAGAGAGTCAGCTAGGGAGCAGAGGTTGAGGTTGCGATAATTCCTGCATAGTGTGATGAGTTCTGTTGGTGTACAGGAGCATTCAAGTCATGATACAGATTATTATTCGGACTGAGGTCTAGGTGGGTGGCTTTCTTTTAGCAGATTTATAGTGGTGCCATAATTATTCCATTTTGTTATACAGTATTTAATAGTGATCTCTGGGATATCCAAGATTTTGTATTATTTTTTTTTATAATCCAACCCTTATCTTTACAATTTTGTCTCTGTTATTTTGGAGTTCTCCTTCTGTCTCTTTATGTGGTAGTGCTGCAGAGCCTTTCAGAACGAGGGGTTAGACTCAATTGTGGAATGTGAATATCTGACTGATATTGAATGTCAAGGTATTTTTCTTTATAACATTGAATCGCAACAACATTTGTGCAGCACTGAAACATGCTCATAGCAGATTTTCTGTTAGGGCAGAATGTTATTTTAATCCTACCGACATGGCATGTAACAGTCAATTGCCCCCTCCTCCCTCCCCCCTCCCCTGCATGCCACACCCCTTTTTTCAGATTTACTGACCTTCCTAACCAGATAAATTAGTGATACTTATGGGGGCCAGTTACTACTTCAGCAGCACAGCTTAGCACCTAGATGGGCAGCAGCGTAGGTCACTACTTTGCTGCATCACTGTCTCCTCATCACCATGTATCAGAGGCTACACTTATACATTGAGCATGCTAAATTGGTATTATTTTAGGATGGTGATGCTAGTTATGTAATGTAAATTTGACAGACAGAGATAGACCAAACAAAGTTATTAATTTTCTTGTAAAATATAAACTGCAGACTTGGTCACATGCCATAGTTTTATGGATTAACGTATTATGGTTTTACAGATTATGAAGAAAAGACATGAGTAATCTTGAAAGCCTGCAACTAAAATCTACTCACTGAGGCAGGAAGGAAATCTGCCGCACTTATTTTTTTTCTCTCACCAGTACCATCCTTAACATTTGTGTCTTTCAAATGTTATTTTTTTTGTTTAGTTTTCGTGTATCTAGCAATATATTTACTATTGCATCTTATGAATGTTAAGGTGGCCATACACCAGGCGACTTGGCGGCCAAACAGCCATCCAATTTGTTTATTATAATCGAACTGGATGAAAATCGGTGTAGCCAAGTGCATGCACTAATGACAATGCGACCAATTTCAGGACAACAATTGGTCGTATTCTCGATCGCTCATGCTGCAAGATGTTTCTCGATCGGGTGCCTGGCAGTACAGCGTACAATTTCCAGACAATCGACGATCACAATGAAACTCCCGACACTGTTCCCCCTAATGTAACTGCCCACCGGTGCCCATGTATACTAGCAGTGTACTAGTTATAACTAGCACAGTACTGAAAGGTCTAAAGTTGGCCAGTTGACAATATTCAACCTGCGTGGGACTAAAAGAACTAGCAGAGATCGACATGGTTTATTATACAGTTCTTATCTGTTCCTATTATACAATTTGAAGGTACACCTAAATAAACCATGTAGATCCCTGCTGGTTCTTGCAGTCCAATTCATGGTGAATCATTTTGACTGTCCAACTTTACACCTTTTAGCAGTGCACTAGTTATGTAACATGAGGCCCCCTAGTAGTGCTCGGGCCGCCCGTTCACATCCAACACATTAGGAGCTATAATTACAAGCAGCAGCCTGGGTAGTGTACCATTGCATCTCGCTGCTGCTGATTCTGCTGGTGGAGTCCGAGACTAGTTTGGTGGAGGCTCTGAACAAGGCTGTCTGTGCACTGTAGAAAGGCCCAGAGGAGAGGAAATAGAGAGTTTACAGGGCTCGGCAGGCTGGCTGCACCAACTAGTAATTACATGAAGGGGGAACAGAGCATAATGGCAGGTTAGGCCCAGCTGTTATCAGAGCTGTACTCAAATGACTTTGCTTGCTGAGTATCCTACCTGATCGCCGCCGATCTGCCGCTACCCGACGCGAAAGAGGGCCCCCCCCCGCAGACTCCGTGCGCAGCCTGGCCAATCGCCGCCAGGCTGCGCTTTGGGGTGGATCGGGAGTCCCTGTGACGTCAATGACGTCACTCCGTTTGTCGCCATGGCAACGGGGAAGCCCTAAAGGAAATCCCGTTCAGAACGGGATTTCCTTATGGGCGTGATCGCCAGCAGCGATTGGAAGGGTGGGAGGGAAAAGGCAGCAAGGGGAGAATCATGTAGCTAGAAAAAACCCTCCCGCGGCCGCATGGCCGTGGGAATCAGAACGCCCAACAGGTTAAAGTGGACCTGAACTCTCGCACAGGACAGAAGGAAAACATAGAGAAATGCACCCTGTATGTATTTAGAGAGTTTAGCCTGTCTAATTTCCCCTTATTTGTGTCTAATCACAAGTTGTAATTTGATATCTCCCCTGTGTCACCTGACTGCCACAGCAGATAAAGCAGATAAGCTCATTTGAAAGCACAGGAAGTTAATATGTCTGCTTCCATGAAAGTAGGAAGTAGACAAACTGCAGATTTAATGTAGGATTTGTATCAGCTGCAACAAAGAAATGTTTTTCTTTAAAGTGAACCCGAGGTGAAAGTGATATGGAGGCTGCCATATTTATTTCCTTTTAATCAATACCAGTTGCCTGGCAGTCCTACTGATCTATTTGGCTGCAGTAGTGTCTGAATAACAACAGAAACAAGCATGCAACTAATCTGGTCAAATCTGACAATAATGTCAGAAACACCTGATCTTCTGCATGCTTGTTCAGGGTCTATGGCTAAAAGTATTAGAGGCCGAGGATCAGCAGGACAGACAGGCAACTGGTGTTGCTTAAAAGGAAATAAATATGGTAGCTTCCATATCACTCTCACCTGGGGTTAAAAAGTTATTATGCTGTTGTGTATCTTTTAGGGCCCGTTTCCACTAGAGCGAATCTGCATGCAGATTCACGTAACCAATACAAGTGGATGGGACTGTTTCCACTTGTCAGGATTTCTTAGCGTTTCTCTGTGCAGAAAAAATCTGCACGGCAGAGCCATCAGAATTCGTACACCGAATTGCATACAATGTAATTAAATAGGAAAAACGCATTCGTTTTTGCCATGCGTTTTCGCATGCGTTTTTGTGTAAAAACTATGTAAAAAGCACACCAGCATTGACATGGTTAAAAACGCTTGGCCACAAAACGCATGCGAAATCGCATAGTAAAACACATGGAAAAAACGCACCCGCATGCAAAATCGCACATGCGTTTTCTGCACTGGAATCGCACCGCACCAATGGAAGAGTACCCTTAGAGCAGAGAAGACGTTCTGAGTTCAGGTCCGCTTTATGTAATGTGTGCATTGCTAGAGTAATGTGCTCTACACTACTTGCATACAAGCAACCAAAACAGGAGGGTCTCTGAAGGTAATGAGCAGCAGTAAGAGCTTTGTAAATCTCATAGGAGTATAACAGTTTTTTTTATTTAAAATGTTGTTTTCAACCATATGAGCTGTATTGATTTACTCAGTAAACACTACATATACATAAATGTTGATAAGTACACTTTAGAAGTATACTGCTAGTTGAAATCCTGCTTTTTATTCAATTTCCCAGGTAAACCTAGAGTAGAGTTTTATCTTTTTACATAGCAAGGTACTTGGGCATCACAGAGATTGGACATTTCCCAACACCAAATGCATGTCATTGATCATTTCTTCATCCCAGGTGTTTCGTTTCAGCACCTCATCTATCATTTGTATACAGATCCATTAAATTGCATTCCTATTCCTAACTGGATTTAATGGTGTATGCTGCCCATTTCAACATTTGTATTCATTCTCTTCAATATGGTGCTACATATAGATTCTACACTCTTTCCAGAAGCCAGCCAAGGCTTGCTGCTGGATAACACTACAGCCTGGGATTATAATAAATACGGAAGCTGTATGGGTTTTCACTGACCAGAATAATCCAACATTCCTACCACGGGTTTGTCTAGTTGTGGAAGGATAATAGCCTAAAATGTAACCAATGATGTAGTGATTCATGGACCAGATCTTTTCTGTTGAGCATGTTGAGCACGTTCAACATCTATAAAGTAGTGATGTAGCACATCATTAGAGCCACATTGCAAAGTTTTCCCCTTGCACTTTCAAGGTGGCCACATATTCACTTCAATAAGTTTCACACTCAACCATAGGCCCCTTGCACCCAGGAAGGTGACACGTAGTCAACTCCCAGCCACCAAAGGAAAGAAGCTACTGTAAAAAATATCAGTATATAATCTAACTATCTTATTGCCCAGCATCATCATCTGATTTTTTTTAGACATCACAATAATATGGAAAATACTGGCCACACACCCGTGAGTGACTCTTCTGTCTGTGAGGGAAGTGCTATCCTAGATATTGGTCCGTTCAGCGATCATCATTGGAGCACATTTGCATAATCAGATTTACCCCCAGTGTGAATCCATACATGTGCCAACTTGTACAAGTTTATGAACAGTTCCTTTCCACATACTTAGAAAGGTACAGTAAAAACCTTGGATTGCAAGTAACTTGGTTTAAGAGCACTTTGCAAGAAAATCAACAATTTTGAATTAATAAACAAGATTTCACAAAAATGAGATACAAGCAAAGAACTTATATGGACATCATGATTTCAGCAGAATTAATTTGGCTGCTTCTGTCCTGTGTAACATCATCAATAAACTTTAGTGTACCAGTGCCACTGGCAGCCATGCATGCTCAAGCCATCACACTGCCTCCAACATGTTTTACAAATGATGTGGTATGCTTTGGATAATTGAAGTGTTCCATGGCTTCTCCATAGTTTTTTCTTACCATCATTCTGGTAGAGGTTGATCTTGGTTTCAATACAATACAATACAATACAATAACATTTATAAAGCGCTTTTCTCCCATAGGACTCAAAGTGCATAGTTGTGTCTCAGATTAATACAGGGTTGCAGGCTGGGTTGTGTTACAGAGGAGATAGTCAGATGTTCATGAATGCCAGACTAAAGAGGTAGGTTTTCAGTTTAGACTTAAATGCTTCCAGGGATGCTTCCTATTCATCACCTCTCTGGCAACAACTACAGCTCATCAGAAATTATGGATCACTTTGGATGGCTGAGATTTAAACTGGATTAAAATTGGACTTGGACTGAAAATGCCTAGCCTGCTAGAAGCTGACCTCAAACATTGAAATTCTTCAACTTTCTCCAACCCTCAGCTCCTGATCCGTCTTACAGCTTGCAAAAGACCCCCTCCCTTTGATCTCAGCAGGATGTCTATCAGCTGTCCAAATGTCACCATTAAAATACTCAGCTGAGATGTTTATCTTTATTGCAACCTCTGTTCCCAAGAAACTCTTTTACAAATAGATTCTACTTTGATTACCCCTCTATAATCCCTTGGGATTCTCAAGAAAACAAGGCGGGGCAAGAGGGGAAGACGTGCAGGCACCCATAACTCAAAGCCAAAGCAATCCTCACATATCTATAAATCAGCTGTATCAGTAAAGGACCCAGATAACAGAGACAGTTGCCACACTCCTGATTACAACCCCCAGCCAGGAGCTAGAAACACAGGGCTCAAAGTTAAGGCAAACAACATTAACCATCTTAGCGGTATGGACGAGCTCAGCTCGTCCATCACCGCCGATGGCTGCCGCTCAGGCCCTGCTGGGCCGATTTTGCTCAAATAAAGAGCAGCACACGCAGCCGGCACTTTGCCAGCCGCGTGTGCTGCCCGATCGCCGCCGCTCTGCGGCGATCCGCCGCGATCAGCGGCGAAAGAGGGTCCCCCCAGCCGCCTGAGCCCTGCGCAGCCGGAACAAATAGTTCCGGCCAGCGCTAAGGGCTGGATCGGAGGCGGCTGACGTCAGGACGTCGGCTGACGTCCATGACGTCACTCCGCTCGTCGCCATGGCGACAGGAGAAGCCAAACACGGAAGGCTGCTCATTGCGGCCTTCCGTGTTACTTCTGGCTGCCGGAGGCGATCGGAAGAACGCCTCCGGAGCGCCATCTAGTGGGCTTTCATGCAGCCAACTTTCAGTTGGCTGCATGAAATAGTTTTTTTTTTATTTAAAAAAAACCCTCCCGCAGCCGCCCTGGCGATCTTAATAGAACGCCAGGGTGGTTAAAGCAGTACTCTGCAATGCCAGGTCCATAAACAACAACACAGCAGTTATCCATGATCTAATAGAGGCTTCAGATCTAGCTTTAATTACAGAGACATGGTTGGATCAGAACTCAGGACCCACTCTTGCGGCTGCGGCTACTCAGTTTTACACTGTGACCGGCAAAACTGCAAGGGAGGAGGATTAGCTTTGTGCTTCAAATCCAGTTTGAATATTAAACCCCTTGTTGTAGCCCCCACCCACTCTTTTGAATGTCTTGCAGCCGAACTCTCAGCTGAGAAAAAAATAAACATACTGCTTGTCTACCGACCCCCTAATGGTGGCTCAGCTTTTCTCAAGGAAATAGCAGAACTTGTATCTTGCATAACACTGAAACACCCTAGGTGGATAATTCTGGGAGACTTTAATGCATGGGTCGATACACACTCTTCCCAATTTGGAACTGAGCTACTTCTCTCCATGAATGAACTGGGCTTCTCTCAAGTCATCAACCTCCCTACCCACAAAAAAGGACACACTCTGGACCTCATTTTCCATTCAGAACTCCTAATATCCAATGTGGAAATTGATCCAGTAGTTTGGTCAGACCACCACACTGTCCACTTCTCCTTTACAGCACCGGCTACAAAACACCAAGTGAAAGAACTAATAAAATATCGTTCCTTGAAAGGTTTGACACCCCAACACCTTCAGAACAGCCTCAATCTAGGCGGACTGACAGATCACAACTTAGGCCTTGAATCCATGGTCCTTAAATATAACCACGATGTCTCAGCCGCTTTTGACGCCATAGCTCCATTAAAGATAAAACGTTCCGCACCATTACATCACGCTCGCTGGTTTGACAACTCTACCATCACGCTCGCTGGTCTTGACCACTACCATTCCAGTTTATGATCTGTCATTGTACTATTATCTGCATTGTGTTGTGTATCTTATTGCTATTACCTGTATTGTTGTATCTATGGTCTGTTACCTGTATTTTCTGTCAACCCTGTTATCATTGTCTGTAATCCTTTTCTGTCAACCCTGTTATCATTGTCTGTAATCTAATTTATTGTACAGCGCTGCGTAATATGTTGGCGCTATATAAATCTAATAAATAATAATAATAATAATAAAGGAACTAAAGAAACAGGGATGCAGACTGGAACGAAGGTGGCGCAAACACCAGTCCCCTGATGACAAACTTTCCCTAACTGCTCACCTCAAAAAATATCAAACGGCGATTAGCAAAAAGAAGTCCTTATTCCTGTCTCACGAAATTGCAAATGCAGCCAACAGACCTGCCCAACTATTCCGCACGGTTGACAGTCTCTGCAATCCATCTTGCAGGAAATCCAGCATCAGACCTTCACAGGAACTGTGCGAGAAATTTGCCCACTTCTTCTCAGACAAAGTCTCCTCCATACGATCTGCCATTCAATTCACAGCCCAAGAAACCCATGCAGAGCCATATAACAGGTGCAAAAATAGCCTACCACTATGGTCTGATTTTAAAGTAATCACTGAAAAAGACATCATGGACATCCTCTCAAACCTTCGCTAGACTACCTGCGATCTGGACCCTGGCCCCACTAAGTTCATGTTGAAATGCCCTGAACTATTTACACTGGCATTCCACAAAATAGTCAACGGTTCCTTACAAGAAGGGTGGTTTCCCTCTACTCTGAAAGAAGCAATCGTCAGGCCACTACTCAAGAAACCATCCTTAGACCCAGATGCTCTAAACAGCTACAGACCTGTCTCTAACCTCCCCTTTCTGGGAAAAGTTATTGAAAAGGCTGTCTACCTCCAACTTGAAGACAGGCTCTCCAGAAACAACATCCTTGACCCTCTTCAATCTGGCTTCAGGAAATATCACAGCTGTGAAACAGCCCTCACCCAGATTTGCAATGATCTGCTCATTGCAAGAGACAAGGGTCAATGTTCCATCCTGATTTTGCTCGACCTCTCAGCGGCTTTTGACACAGTCGATCATGAAATCTTGCTCAACAGGCTACAAGAGTACTGTGGCATAGATGGCATTGTTCTCCAGTGGTTCAACTCCTTCCTGGCTGGCAGAACACAAAGGGTAGCCTTAGGGACCTTCCTCTCCAACCCTGTACCACTAAAATACGGTGTACCTCAGGGCGCAATATTATCCCCTTTACTTTTCACCATATACATGCTGCCACTTGGAGAAATCATACAAAAACATGGCCTGACATATCATTGCTATGCTGATGACACCCAGCTATATTGGTCATTCAAACCTGGCATCACAGACCCTCCTCCACAAATAAACTCATGCTTAGCTGAGCTTCAGGAGTGGATGAATATGAATTGGCTAAAACTTAATGCTGACAAAACTGAGGTTCTTGTTATCGAGGGCCAGGGCTCAACAGCAAAGCAGCCCCAGTCTCAACCAACACCGCTAAGGATAGGGAGCTCAGACCTGAAAAACTCAGACTGTGTGCGCAGCCTGGGAGTACTGATTGATAGGAAATTAAGCTTCAGGAATCAAATCTCAGCTGTTGTGAAACATTCCTTCTTTCATCTAAGGAATATTGCAAAGATTAAACACCTAATTCCTTCAGAGGATCTTCCAACCCTAGTCCATGCCTTCGTCACATCAAGGTTAGACTACTGCAACGCCCTCTACACAGGCCTGCATAAGAAAGACTTACGCCGCCTGCAATTAGTACAGAATGCCGCCACAAGGCTGTTAACGAGCCAACCCCGCTATTGCCACATAACACCAACCCTGAGCTCACTCCACTGGCTACCGATTAAAATGGAGAATTCCATTTAAGATTGGCTTACTGACATTCAAATCCTTGCACAATCTGGGCCCTGGATACCTGAAGGACTTGTTGCAACTGCATCACCCCCCCCCACAATCTTAGATCAAAAGGACGCAACACCATGGTCACCCCCAGAGTCCACCTCAAAACCTTTGGAGACAGAGCCTTTTGTCATGCTGCCCCTACACTTTGGAACTTTTATCTATCTAAAGAATGTTTTTCCAGAACTGTGCTAGATTTGAGTGATTTGAGGACTCTCACGCTACACAACGTGATGATGCGTAGCGGGCGGTGTGATGACGCATAGCGTGCGTGGCGGGGACGCGTAATGGTGACTTCAAACCGAAGTCGCCAATTAACGGAGCCGCCAGCAGAACCGGGAGAGGAGCCAGGAGAACGCCGGGGGACCTTGTGGCCTATGGTGGGCTGGAGAAAGCCCCAGGTAAGTGCAAATTGTCTTTTTAAAAGGTTCTCAGTCTCCCTTTAGGGATGGCTTCTTTTACCTGCATGGAGAGCTCATCTGACCACATGTTGCGTGTTCACAGCAAAATCTTTCATATGCAAGCACCAAATCTCAAATCAACTCCAGGCCTTTCATCTACTTAATTGTTAATGACATAATGACAACCTTGCCTACACCTGCCCATTAACCTATTTTAGTTCCTGGATGTAGAAATTACGTCCAGGAACCGTGTGCACGCGCGCTCCCGGCCCGCGGTCCGTTAGCCAGGCAATCAGTGAATCGGGCTATGGTGCCCGATCACTGATTCCTCTCCCCCGCTGAAAAAGTGACGCTTCTCTCGGAAGCTGCGCTTTTTCTGGCTGTTGCCTCCCCCATGCGTCTATCTAAGCGTATGTTACGCTTAGAGTGACGTCATGTGAACAAACTCATGGCCGACATCTTGTGGCCAAAAAGTAAAACTACAACTAAAAGTAAAAAAAAATAAAATTCAAACACACATTTACATTATAAATCTCTTGTTTACATCCCACCCTCCCAAAACTACCCAAATAAAATGTTTAATATAAAAAAACAAAAAACATTACAATAAAAAAAACAAAAAAATGTAAATATTTACCTAAGGGTCTAAACTTTTTAAATATCAATGTAAAGATGAAATATTTCTATATTTTTTTATTTTAAACTTGTAAATAGTGATAGATGCATAACGGAAAAATGCACCTTTATTTCCAAATAAAATATTGTCGCCATACATTGTGATAGGGACATAATTTTAACGGTGTAATAACCGGGACATATGGGCAAATACAATATGTGAGTTTTAATTATGGAGGCATGTATTATTTTAAAACTATAATGGCTGAAAACTGAGAAATAATGAATTTTTTCCGTTTTTTTCTTATTCTTCCTGCATTTACAGTAAAGTGGCTCTTAACAAAATGTACCCCCCAAAGAAAGCCTAATTGGTGGCGGAAAAAACAAGATATAGATCAGTTCATTGTGATAAGTAGTGATAAAGTTATAGGCTAATCAATGGGAGGTGAACATTGCTCAAGTGAAAACGACGGAACGCGGATGGGTTAAATATTCCTTAAATCAATTGTCCACTTACTTTTGAGCCCGTGAAATGAAGGGGTTTCCTGAAAAATGCTTTAGTTGCCTCACATTTTTATGCAATCATTTTGTTCACCCCACTGAATTAAAGCTGAAAGTCTGAACTTCAACTGCATCTGAGTTGTTTCATTTAACCTCCCTGGCGGTAATCCCCAGTGTAGCTCGGGCTAGCCACCGGGAGCTCTATGCAGAGTATAGCGCAGCTGGTGTTTTTACTCACCTCCCGGGGGAGTCTAGATGTCGGTAGCTGTTCTCCTTCCTGTCCTCCGAGGCTCTGAATCACTCTGGTGAGATCGCTGTCAATTATCTCACTACAGAGTTACAGTACCACCCAGAAGATGGAGGGAAAATTGCAGCGCTGGAGCCCAGGGAGGTGAGTGAGAGCAGGGGCTGCTGCAGAGACTCTGGCAGCATGATCTTTTCCTGATTTTAGGGTCTGATACGTTCATATGATATTCATGAATTCTCTTTGTACTAAGGTGAATGTTGTAAGGTATTTTGCAGGCCCCTGCCATGGAATCCACAATTGAGAATCCTGGGTGGTTGTTCCCTATGGGCCCTACTATGTGCATTTAACAATGGTCATGGATTGGGCCCTCTCATATGAAAATGTATGCTGACTAGTGATGAATCAACTGTTCGATGCACTGTATCTACCTATGTACTCAATGGACTTTTGTTCTAAGCTTTCTGTTTCGTTGTGTTGACTTTAATTTAACGTGCAACACTGGATTGCTGCAGTTCTTATATGAAATATCATGCATTCTCAAGACTTTGTGTTGGACTGTATGTTTATATACTTGTTAAAATCTTAAAAATAAAAGCTCTTTAAATAAAAAAAAAATAGATTTGCAGTTAAAGCTGAAGTTGTGACTGTAGCTGCATCACTGAGTATTCTGTATAACACTCCTGTGTTAAAGATGGATTATTTCAGAGAGTAAAACATTTGACCTGTTATCATCTGGCAATCAAGGCTTACATTGGTTTCAGTAACTATCTATCACAGCTCTCAGGTGGTTTATTTCATCCACATTCAACTTTTCTTTACAAAGAAAAAAACAAAGTCAGAGCATTCAAGCTCAAAACAAAGTGCTTGCAACCTGAGGTTACACAGTATCTATTTCGCTAGCACAAATAGCGCTTCTCATGTTCTCAAGTGCATTTGTTTTCTTACATTTGGTTCAGTGCACTTTTCAGTTAAGTGATTACATGCTGACATCTAAACCTGGAATTGTCCCTACTGAGGATGTGATACATAAATTTACTACAAGGAAAGCCTACCCAAATGTCTTAAAGTGAACCCGTGTTCCCCTTCTGTTCTCCCTCCTGGCATTGTCTCTGGCACACACAAAGCTGTAATATTTGCATGTCATTTTAGATTATTTGTTGTTTTTCCTGGGGCCCTTGCTCACAAGGCATCTTACAAAGCAGAACAAATCTGTGCAGTTACAATAAGGATAGTCAGATCCAAAGCAGGAAAAAAAAAAGGAGCAGGAGTCCTAATGGAAAAAACGGTGCCGCCATACACGCCTATGATAAAAGCCACATTTAGCGGCACAAGATGGAAATTTGGGCCCATGGCGATGGCTGCTAGCAGACACCCAATTTTACCTCTTTTGCCACAAATCGTGGCCATTTCGAAAGTGCCCACTATGTAATGCTGCAATGTGGTTATCTGCAAGCCCATCTGCAACAAATGGCCCCTCTTGCCACTAATCGGGGACGGGGGGTAGCTTAAGGATGGGGATTTAGGGTTAGGCACCAAGGCTAAGGCACCACCGGGGGGTTCTAAAAGTTAGGAACCAACCGGGGGTTTTAAGGTAAGGCACCACCAGGGGAGGTTCTAAGGGTTAACACCACAGGGGAGGGGGGCCTAAGGGTTATGGAACCACCTGAAGGGGGGGAGACTTAGGCTTAGGCACTACTTGACGGGGTTTAGGGTTAGTCACCACTGGAGGGGTTCTAAGGGTAAGGCACCACCGGGAGGGGGGTGTTTTCTAAGGGCTATGGAACCACCTGAGGGTGGGATTTAGGGATAGGCACCACATGGGGGATTCTTAGGGTTAGGCACCACGGGGGGTCTTAGATTTAGGCACTACTACGGAATGGTTTGGTGTGAGAGTAGGGTTAGGTTTAGTCATAGTAAAATATTGGTAAATATTGCCGATATTTTACTAACAAAATTGACTAGTACAATGTCGCTAACATTACGGATATTTTACTAGCGGCACGGGTGTAGCAATAGCCATAGCAGCCATAGCAATCGGTATGAAGAAGCGAGAGCAGAGGGGGCCCAGGTTGTACTTGATGTGTTCACTTTTAACTTTACTTTGGACCTCCACCCTCTGACTTTGTCTCTTAGCCCAAGGACTTTACCCATTGTCTATAGCATGAGAATGTCTATTGGCCAATCAACTCATATCCACAGGGTAGGGGCAGGGGGCATTGTTTAAGAGTACCTAGTTCTGAGGTCCCCATGAAAGCTTTGCTATGGGGCCCCATAATGTCTAGCTCCGCTACTGACTGGTGGCAAACCCTGCGCCCTTTTTTCCAGGCACTTTCATTCCATATATGCAGATGGATCATGCCTGCTTGCATTATATAATGTCCTAGTCAATCTATAGTTGTAATGTGCTCCATAAATGTTATTGGTTTTTAGTGAACATTGAGCAATACTTCTACTTTTGAAACAGTTATTTATGAAGGAGCGAGTGGACCTAGCAGATTGTAATAATGTTAGAGTATTAGGAGATGATGATATTCAAGGAAGTTCCAACCAGCAAGAATTCCCGTAACTTTGTGTCCTGTAACATTATGGGCTGTAGAGAGCCCAGGCAAATAAAAAGGGACAACAGTACAAAATAGACAGGGATTGTAGCTTTTCCACGCATTACATAAAATGTTTTCTTCGTTTCTGGTTTTAGTCACTCTTGAAGAGATTTACCCATTACCTGCCTGGACTTGAAATGACGGAAATTCTTTCCAATAGTGACACAGACTGCAGGGCCAGTGCTACCATATAGGCAAAGGGGATATTTGCCAAAGAGCCCCCTAGCACCGTCAAGCTCCCCCAGATGTCCCCCAGACTTGTGCTCCCCGGGGCCCCTGCAACGTTTTTGAAGCATCGCTAGCAACTCACCTGTCCCAGCCCACTGCTCTATCTGTGCCCTCTGTCTTCATTCACGCTGGCTGCCTCCTTTCCATAGCCCATCCGCATTTCATTACATAATAACATGTGGCAGATAATGGAGAAGAGGTGCCCCTGTGAGGATGAAGAGGAGCCCCAGGTGAGTTGCTAGCTATGCTGCAAAAAATAGTGCAGGGGCCCCGGGGAACACAGTAAAGTTACAGAGGAAGATTAACTGTGTGTGTGTGTGTGTGTGTGTAGGGGGTATAGGGGAGCCTGGGGTTCGGTGACTCTGGGGGTGTAGATTTGTTGGGGGAGAGGGACAGGTTACTTTTTCCTTGGGGCCCCATTGTGGCTTGAACCACCACAGACAGACTGGAATGAACAGGTTATTGTGATGAAACGCGGAAAAGCAGCCGCCTCTGCTCAGCGTGAGGCGGCAGCTTCTATGGAGAGCAGGGCGGAACGCGGAAAAACCGCAGAGTCTGACGCGGCGGTTAGCGCGCATGCCCCGTTACTAACACTCTGTCCCTGCGCGGGGAGGCCGCCGCATGTGCTGTGAGCGGTACGACCAACCCCGCGCATGGGACCGCAGAGACTTTGCAAAACAGTATCGGTATGGCTGGGACTCATAGTCCCTCTAGGTTCAGAATGACGTGTGTGCGCGCGGAGAGGCAGAACTTATATGGCAGCCAGAAAAAGGTCAGCTGACCTGGTCGGTCAGCTGACGACTCTGCTCCTTCCCATTGGTCCAGCACTTAGGGAGGTGCTGGAGACTGTCTGTGTATATATACTGCCGGCTGTTCAGTTGCTGGTTGTCTGGCGTGCGATCACTACGTGGTAGCACTCAGACCTGAGTCAGATCCTAAAGTGTGCCGGGACCAGCTGGAGCTGTAATCCTACACTTAGCTAGATTCTATTGATAGTCTAAAGTACTAGTTTGATTGTGATTATCTGTTATGACCTTCTGCCTGCCTGACTATTCTTCTGAAATCTGATCCTGTACCTTGCCATTCTGATACTCTGTTGCTGAACCCCGGCTCATCCTTAGACTATGCATCTGCCTCCTGATTTTGTACCTCGATATTTCTGATACCCTGTTGCCGAACCCTGCCTGTACTTTAGACTCCGCCTCTGCCTTCTGAATCTGTACTTTATCTGTCCGTGTGTTTTCGACCTGGCTTGTCCGACCTCGAGAACTGACCTTACTGTTAGAGGCAGTTCCTAGATCTGTTAGTGACACCCCCTCCAGGGTGTCACTCCCGTTCTGTCCTTCCTACCTTCAGCCTGACTCCTCCCCCGGGAGAGTCCAGGTCTTCGGAAGGAATTTGTATTTGTACTCCTTGTTGTACGGAACTTGTTCCTGAGGTTCAGTCCTCAAAGTATTACTGTTGCACCAAACACTTTTACTCTACTCAGGTGTCCAGAGGTTAGCTTATATATCTGATTATCGGTGATACTGCAGATCATCAATAATCTGGTATATATCTGTATTCCCAGTGATACTGCAGATCACCGGTAATCAGATTCTCTCTGTGTTACACCGATCGTTACAGAACGCCAGACCTCGATTGGGCCACTGGTCAGTTGACAGGCTGGTCGGCTCGATGCTTTCAGCAGTGTTTAGGGAAGGTGACTTTGGGTCAAACCAGGATTCATGTGGAGGGTGTGCCAGAACAATATCCGGAATATGCTGACGTATTTCGTCCCAAAGCAGCAGACAAGTTACCCCCACATCGCCCTTTCGATTGTCCCATTGATCTCCGTTCAGGTTGTATGCCCCCCCGGGGCCATTTGTACAATTTGTCTGGGCCTGAAAAATTGGCCATGCAAGAATACATCCCTGAAAATTTGGCCAAGGGCTTCATTCGCCCGTCCCGGTCACCTGCTGGGGCAGGTTTCTTTTTTGTTAAGAAAAAAGACAGAGGCCTGCGGCCCTGCATTGATTACCGGGGCCTGAATAAAATTACGGTGAAGAACCGCTATCCGTTGCCACTGACAGACGACTTATTCACGCAGGTCACTAACGCTAAGATCTTTTCGAAGTTAGATTTACGGGGAGCGTACAACCTGATACGAATTAGGAAGGGCGATGAGTGGAAAACGGCCTTTAATACGCCCGACGGGCATTACGAATACCTGGTGATGCCCTTCGTGTTATGTAATGCCCCGGCCGTTTTCCAAGAGCTCATCAATGAGGTCTTCAGGGAGATGTTGGGGAGATTCGTTCTCGTGTATCTTGATGATATACTTATTTTCTCCAACAACCTCTCTGAGCATAGGACCCATGTGAGATTCGTGCTGGACAAACTGAGGCGGAACTCACTTTACGCTACATTGGAGAAATGTATATTTGAAGTAACATCTGTCACCTTTCTGGGGTACATTATGTCCACCTCGGGCTTGTCTATGGACCCTGCCAAGGTTTCCGCTGTTCTGGATTGGCCTCAGCCGGTTGGGTTGAAGTCTCTTCAGCGGTTTTTGGGCTTCGCAAACTACTATAGAAGGTTCATTAAGGGGTACTCCACGGTCATTGCACCCCTCACCAGTCTCACAAAAAAGGGGGCAGATACTACGCACTGGTCTTCTGAAGCTCTACAGGCATTCTCCACCCTGAAGGATTTGTTCTGTTCAGCACCTATCCTTAGACATGTGGACACTTCTTTCCCCTTTATTGTTGAGGTAGATGCCTCAGAGGTCGGGGTGGGGGTTGTGCTGTCTCAGCGATCTGGCTTGCAGGGTCGAATGCACCCATGTGCCTACTTCTCTCGTAGGTTCTCCCCAGCAGAGAGAAACTACGATATTGGCAACAGGGAGCTCCTGGCCATTAAATTGGCTTTTGAAGAATGGCGACATTGGTTAGAGGGAGCTGAACATACGATCACGGTTTACACTGATCACAAGAACCTGGAACACATCGAAGGGGCTAAGAGATTGAGCCCCCGTCAGGCTCGATGGTCGTTATTTTTCTCTAGGTTCAGATTTATTATTACTTATACTCCAGGTAGCAAAAATATTAAGGCGGATGCTTTGTCCAGGTGCTTTGAGCCAGAGACAGCACAGCCCTCCGTCCCAGAGACTATTGTCCCACAAAAATTGGTGCTGGCTGCAACTGAAACTTGGAAAGACTGGAAGGAGACTTTAAGTCCCTTTCAGCAGGACATCCCGGAAGGAATGCCTGAAGGGGTCATGTTCATTCCTCTGCCTTTCCGTCTCCAGATCTTAGAGATGTTCCATGCGCACAAGAATGCTGGACATCCTGGGGCATCCAGAACACAAGATCTCGTGGCCAGGTGTGCCTGGTGGCCTTCCTTGTCGGCAGATTGCAAGGAGTTTGTTAGGGAATGTGCAATATGTGCAAAAAGCAAGCCCTCTCGGCTGGCACCTGTCGGTACCTTGCAGCCTTTGCCCACCCCGAGTGAACCGTGGACCCACCTGTCCATGGATTTTGTGGGTGAGCTTCCCAGGTCAGAAGGCATGTTGGTCATTTGGGTGGTAGTCGACCGCTTCAGCAAGATGGCCCATTTCGTGCCCTTGAAAGGATTCCCCTCAGCCCAGGAATTGGCCGATTTGTTCATAGTCCACGTTTTCCGGCTGCATGGCATTCCGGAAAACATAGTGTCAGATCGGGGAGTCCAATTTGTCTCTAGATTCTGGAGGGCATTTTGCCACCAAATGGGCATGAAGCTGTCATTTTCGTCGGGCTACCACCCACAGACCAATGGGCAGACTGAACGGATCAATCAGTCTTTGGAGCAGTTCTTAAGATGTTACGTTGCGGAGGCACAGAATGACTGGGTAAAATTTCTGCCCTTCGCAGAATTCGCACAGAATAATTTGAAGAGTTCTTCTTCTGGTTTTTCTCCGTTCCAGATTGTGACAGGGAGATCGCCCAAGTTCTCCCCTTTGCCAGTAGCCTCTACTCCGTTTCCAACTCTGGAGGCTTGGCAGAGGGCATTTAAAGATATTTGGTGGACGGTAAAGAGTAATTTGGAAAGGGCATTTCAGAGTCAAAAGGGTCAAGCTGATAAGAGACGTTCGTTAGAGTGGAGGTTCCAGCCAGGAGACTTGGTTTGGGTGTCCACACGTCACTTGACCCTGAAACAACCCTCAGACAAGCTTGGTCCCAGGTTTGTGGGTCCATTCCCGGTAGCCAAAAAGATCAATAACGTTACTTATGCCATTGATCTTCCCGCCAGCATGCGTGGGGTAAGGTCTTTTCACGTATCCCTGCTCAAACCTGCAGTCCATGTGGGTCCTACTCCTCCTTCTCCTGTGATGGTGGATAGTCAACCCGAGTATGAAGTAGAACAAATTTTGGACTCACGTATAGTGCAGAACTCAGTACAATATCTAGTGCACGGGAAGGGGTATGGTATTGAGGAAAGAAGGTGGGTACCTGAGAACCGCATGCATGCTGATAAATTGAAGAGGGAGTTCCACACTTTACATCCAGAAAAGCCTGGAAGGAGCTGTCCGGAGTCCACTCCTCGGGGGGGGGGTACTGTGATGAAACACTGAAAAGCAGCCGCCTCTGCTCAGCGTGAGGCGGCTGCTTCTATGGAGAGCAGGGCGGAACGCGGAAAAACCGCCGTGTCTGACGCGCCGGTTAGCGCGCATGGCCCCGTTACTAACACTCTGTCCCTGCGCGGGGAGGCCGCCGCATGTGCTGTGAGCGGTACGACCAACCCCGCGCATGGGACCGCAGAGACTTTGCAAAACAGTATCGGTATGGCTGGGACTCATAGTCCCTCTAGGTTCAGAATGACGCGCGTGCGCGCGGAGAGGCAGAACTTATATGGCAGCCAGAAAAAGATCAGCTGACCTGGTCGGTCAGCTGACGACTCTGCTCCTTCCCATTGGTCCAGCACTTAGGGAGGTGCTGGAGAATGTCTGTGTATATATACTGCCGGCTGTTCAGTTGCTGGTTGTCTGGCGTGCGATCACTACGTGGTAGCACTCAGACCTGAGTCAGATCCTAAAGTGTGCCGGGACCAGCTGGAGCTGTAATCCTACACTTAGCTAGATTCTATCGATAGTCTAAAGTACTAGTTTGATTGTGATTATCTGTTATGACCTTCTGCCTGCCTGACTATTCTTCTGAACTCTGATCCTGTACCTTGCCATTCTGATACTCTGTTGCCGAACCCCGGCTCGTCCTTAGACTCTGCATCTGCCTACTGATTTTGTACCTTGATATTTCTGATACCCTGTTGCCGAACCCTGCCTGTACTTTAGACTCCGCCTCTGCCTTCTGAATCTGTACTTTATCTGTCCGTGTGTTTTCGACCTGGCTTGTCCGACCTCGAGAACTGACCTTACTGTTAGAGGCAGTTCCTAGATCTGTTAGTGACACCCCCTCCAGGGTGTCACTCCCGTTCTGTCCTTTCTACCTTCAGCCTGACTCCTCCCCCGGGAGAGTCCAGGTCTTCGGAAGGAATCTGTATTTGTACTCCTTGCTGTACGGAACTTGTTCCTGAGGTTCAGTCCTCAAAGTATTACTGTTGCACCAAACACTCTTACTCTACTCAGGTGTCCAGAGGTTAGCTTATATATCTGATTATCGGTGATACTGCAGATCATCAATATTCTGGTATATATCTGTATTCCCAGTGATACTGCAGATCACCGGTAATCAGATTCTCTCTGTGTTACACCAATCGTTACAGTTATAAACCTTTTCTGTTGTATCTACAAACCAGAGCTTAAATAAACGTTAAGTTGGAGTTGAGATAACTATAACACAGACGCAAAGGAGATTATTGGCATGGGGTGCAAGACCCTGCTTTCTGTCCATACAGTATGTGGCTATAAAATCTTAATGCCAAGGTTATAATAACATCAAATCTGATCTGTTTTTTTTAATCTGGATGTAAACTTAAATTTGGACATTTTGGAAGCCAATAATTTGGGCATGTAATTTTACATTTTGCCTAAAGTATGACATAGTGAGTTATCTGGGCAATGGTAGAAAAATTACAGTCAATGTTAGGTTCATGTTATGGATAGTAATAGTTAGGGTGTATTTAAAGGTTAGGGTTAGGCATATGGAAGTTAGGCAAAGGTTGGAGGTTAAGCTAAGCTCAGAACCAAAACATTACAGTGCCCAAACCCTTAGCAATTAAACCATTATGCTAAACCCAGCAGACTAATAATTTGTGTATTTATATGTAATAAACTGAACTTCAAGTGAGGTTTGTAATGAAAACATCTTCAGAATGGCAGCCTTGGAGTACACATATAGCTTGGTGATCTCATGTATTCCACATCTGCAACCAGACTAAGAGGTGGTCTGCAGATTCCACACTACGATATGCAGCTATGATTTCAATTTCTGTAACAATATGGCTAGAAGCTTTTAGTTTCCCATCAGGCAAGATGTGTTATTATTCGTACAATAATACAATGAGTGAAAAACATTTTTGACAAAAAAAAAAAAGATTTTCAAAAAAAGCTGATTTATATGTACAGCATTAAAGAGTTTTATTTTTTGTTCCAGGAACCACAGTCCAGACGTCTGTGAACAAAATCGTCGGGAGGTAATGTATTGTTTAATATATACCAGTTCTGTTTTTTTGACATTGTATTTGTTCACCTTACAATTACATTCCAGTGAATTATAAGATATTATGGACATAGTGTGGTGACTTGCGATCAGAGAACACTTTTATCAGCATGGTACAAGCAAACAGTGCCTGAACAATTGAACACAGAATCCTTGCTAGAAATGTTTCCTTTCCACAGCAAATAAAAAATAGTTATTGAAATGTACGGCCTGTGATAGAGAAAAAACAGTTCTGACTGTCCCAAGAGTGTTATCTTTTAAAGCCTCTTTCCAGGCATATTTCATTTACTGCGCTCTGCTGGCTCTGTCCACCTCACACCAGCCTTGCAAGAAAAGATTTAAGTGTAAAAAAGCCTTGTAAAACCTTTGTGTAGATTTAAGCAGCAGATGTCACGAGTGCCATTGCTCTGTTGTTTCTCCCCTTGGGTATGTTGGAGGATTTATGTCTTCTAGTAGGTAAGACATGGTCATGCTGCTGCTTACAAACTCTCTGCCCATCAGCATACAGGAAGATAGAGCAGCTGAGCTGACAACCAACCCCCTCAATGGCGGGGAGGTGTGTCCTTCTGGGGAATGTCCTGCCAGTCTTTAGGGGACTACAACAGCAGCGGCCACATGACTGCTGTTTACATTGAAATCATAGTATTTACGTTTTGTTTTTACATCTTTAGTCTTATTTTGCCAGACTAATGGCAGGAGAAGGGACTTTTCAGGATATTAAAAAAATTGTCTGGAAAGGGGCCTTCAGGAGAGAACCCTACAAAAAGCAACAGTAATCTCTGTTCCACACAGTCACCAAATTTATGTCTACAATGCAAACAGTTTTGAAAAGATTATTTTGATATACACCTGTCACATAATAAATGTTCCAGTCTGTTGTAGTTGATGCACTTTTAGTTTATTTCAAGAGCACTATGGGAATCCCTAACCCAAGAACACTCAGATACAGATGCATGCAATATGTTTTATTTTTGGAAAGTGGAACAAAGACCCACCTATCACTACTGCAGTCTTCCTATTAGTCACTAAATTTGCATATCATAGGCATAGGCCAATAGGGAGACTGGAAGGTCATGGGTGGGCAGAACCATATTCTATTTTCTAAAGTATATTAGTCCAAATTTTAACTCTCCTTGTTTTTAAAAGAAAATTACCTCTAGGTAATGCATTAACTGCAACAAACCAAAAGATTATTTATGATGACAGTTAGGTGTGGTAAATGAGATGCAAATAATTTCCAATTGATGCAGGATTATGCAAATTCTATATGCAAATGTATGCAGCTTGAAAATGGACCCAGCAAGGCATAGGGCCCAACCGTCCCGTTTTCGTCGGGACTGTCACGATTTTGGGGGGCTCTCCCGCTATCACGGTATGAGCCCCCCAAGTCCCGGGCAGCAGTGGGCAGTGAGGGTGGAAAAAAAATGATCGAGGCGCCAGCCGCGGGTAAATGGGATGCGGGACGCGTGCATCCCATTACTACCTCCCTCCCTTGGAATCTGCCCCCCCTGTGTCTCCCCCCTGTTTGCAGAGTGCGCAGCTAAGCGGAGCGGGCTGTCAGCTTACCGGTATCCATGGACGCATACCGATGTCCGGCTTCAATCTGCTTCCTGTGACGTCACAGGAAGCAGGAAGCCAGATGGTGGTACGCGTCCATGGGTACCGGTAAGCTGACAGCCCGCTCCGCTTAGCTGCGCACTCTGCAAACAGGGGGGAGACACGGGGGGGGGGGCAGATTCCAAGGGAGGGAGGGAGGTAGTAATGGGATGCACGTGTCCCGCATCCCACTTACCCGCGGCTGGCGCCTCGATCATTTTTTTCTTGCATTGGCACCCTCCTCCTCACCCACCCACCCACCCACGGACACCCTCCTCCTCATCATATATGGGGGAGATAAAATTATTAGGGGATATTATTAATTGAAAAAAAAATTCAATTTTTTTATGGTAGGTGTGACCGGGGGGGGGGGGGGGGTAGGGGTGTGGCCTAAGTGTCCCGATTCCTAGATTTAAAATGTTGGGAGGTATGAGCAAGGTGTCAATTAGTCACATAACTTTGCATTCAAAATGTGCATACTCCTGCATTAGCTTTTAATTCTTTGCATCTCATTGACCATCCCTAGTGACATGTATACTTTATGCATATTACAATGTTCTGCAACAAACACATATTGGTATGTGAGATCACTAAATGCAGTAAATGATACTGAAAATAAGCATCCTGGGAGTCTTGTAACATGATTTAACATATATCAATTGCACACAACATTTTGTAATTTCATTTTAAGAATCTTTTTTTTTTTAAACACAATTCTTTGAAAATGAATAGAAAGTGAACAATTATATCTATGCTTGCTGGTGGTAAGAAATTAGTGGTTCTTATGTGAAAGGAGATGTTCCTTTAATATGGAACCTCCAGAGGAATCTTATGGGAACATATCAGTATTGACTTCAGTAAGTCTTCTGGGCCAATTTCAGCTATATTGGCAAGGAATGTGTTCAGTGGCGTCAGAGTGGATTTTTCAGTAAGCTCACAAACACTGAAGTATTCAGGCTTCAAGCATCTAAAATGCTCAGCTGATTCGTAGAATTTTTTTCTGCGTTTTAGAATTTATGTTGTAATCCTGTGAGATCGCAAATCAATTTCTGTGAAGCTATACATGAAATATTAGACAAATATATGTCCCTTTACAGTGCCTACGCTTGTTTAATTGTTAGAACGGCCAGGACATATATGCAGGTCTGGATTTACCTCACAGGAGCCTATAGGCACAGCTGTCCTGGCACCTTAGACTTTGCTCTCCATGAACCTACAAACCACCAACAACCTGCACTGCAAGTGTGCTGACTGTCCTAGCTATCACCTCTCCTTTCATTCCTGTGCTCGGCATTGGTAGCTACAGGTGCCTCTTAGTATTAGGTAGCCAGAAGTGCCCTCAATATTAAGTAACTAGAGGTGCCCATAAGTATTAGGTAGCAAGAGGAACCTAAGGATTAAGTAGTTAGAGGTGCCCCTGACCAAAGGAATATCTCTTCAGTGGAATGCCGAGAGCAGGGTGAATAACCTCTCATTTACATACTGCATATTTACATACTGGGAGGGGAGTGAGCTGCCTTTCCATGATCAGGCACCTGTAGGCACGTGCCTACAATGCCTTATGGTAAATCCGGCCCTGCATATATGTTATAATTATTTTTTAGGGGTATTTATTTCTTATGCTGAACAGGACTTTTTTCTTTGTTTTCTTTTTAGCCTTTCCTAAGTTTGCAAAGGCTAGAAGAATTGTATTCAAGCTTTACTTTGCATTACTTATAACAAGAGATTAAAACCACAGGATATCAAGGCAATTTAGTCACGTTGTAAAAATAATGCTTTCCCAGACGCTTGAAGTTCTAATCTCTTCAGTTAGCCAAACAAAAAGTATCAGTCTGTCCATAGTCTCCCAATGGCTCAGCCATTTTCAAACAGTCACGACCTACATGCTTGTTCTGGGTAATGTCTGTCTCATTAAGTAGGCAAGCCATGGAATGAGCATGACAGCTAGCGAAATTACAGCTTCTAAAAAAATAATCAGCCCTGACAATGTCCATATTTCTTCCATGATGGCTTCTCTTTCTAGAAGAAGCCATTAACCTAATAACTGTATAACGAAGGAGAAAAAATGAAATCAAAATTGTCCTTGCATATGTGTCTCCATTATGAAAATCCAGGGCTATGGAGTTGTTTTCCCTTGCACTTTCTAATGTCACACATAAGTATTCATCCACTGGAACCTTCTGATCTGAATAGAGGCATCTTGCGACATGCAGACAAGCAGCACTGACTGCACTGATCGAGAGAAGAGTGCTGGATGAGCCTGGTGCTGGTCAGAGCTTTTCTCAGCAGTTGGCAGGTTCAAAGCAGATTAGGTCAACTGGGCACCCGATCGCCAGGAGTCCAATAGACACCTGTGTTTGTTTTCTTAATCGAGAGATTAGGCGGTTATTTGGGTGCCCGATGCAACAAGTAGACAATCGGCTACTGCATAATATTTAATGGTTGTAGCCAATCATAGACTATCAGCTACAAATATTGGTCCTTTGGGTGCCTGATTTCTGGGTTAGTGTTAGGCTCTAACCAGGGGGTTAGGGATTAGGTGTGTGTGTGTGTGTGTGTGGGGGGGGGGGTTAAATTAAGGCACTTACAGGGGGATTAGGTTCAGGCATTAGGTAGGCCTTCTTTTTAGGTTCTTATGGGGAGGTTAGGGTTAGGCATTAGGTGGGACTTAGGGTTAGGAACCTACAGGGGGATTTAGGGCTAGGCATGGGGGGGGGGGGGTGCACTTATAGCAGAAGGTTAGTGTTTGAATAAATGCCAGGTAGTGCATAGTAAAATATCAGCAATTTAAATTACCATTATTTTACTATTAGAGAGACCACCATGCTCCCAACTGATGTGGCAGCATCACAGTACATACTTGGTTAAGTGTTCTTATAGCCAACCTACTATAGAGTAGAATTTTACCAACATGCAGATAAGTTAATTGGCTTCCCCCTAAAATTGGCCCTAGACTACGATACATACACTACATAATACATACATAGGTTATGCCTGGCATACACGGGTCGACCGGCGGCTCGATTAACCCTCCTGGCGGTCTAATAAATTCCGCCAGGAGGCAGCCCAGCAGTTTTTTTTTTTTTAAATCATGTAGCGAGCCCTGGGCTCAGCGGCATCCCCCCACCCGCTTCAATCGCCTTCGGCGATCTCCGATCAGGAAATCCCGTTCAAAGAATGATGTCACCGACGTCATTGGGAGTCCCGATCCACCCCTCAGCGTTGCCTGCACTGATTAGCCAGGCAGCGCACAGGGTCTGGGGGGGGGGGGGGGGGGCGGCGTGGCGCGACGGATAGCGACGATCGAGCGCGGGGCGGTGGCGATCGGTGTGCTGACGCAGCTAGCAAAGTGCTACCTGCGTGCAGCAAAAAAAAAATTAAGCAACTCGGCCCAGCAGGGCCTGAGAAAACCTCCTGCGCGGCTTACCCCGAACTACGTTCCGGGTTACCGGCAGGAAGGTTAACAGCCGGATCGACCCCAGCCGCGTCCCCGCCGCCTCCCCGCATGCGCGCGGATCGATTACCGCTCGCCCCCGCCGGCGCTTCCTTATCAGCGCTCGATTCCCTGCCATTGTCCGCAGGCGGGAATCGAGTGGGCGGGGGTCTAGCAGCTTTATCCGGCCAGCTGAATATTATCAGCTGGCCGGATCAGCTGGTCGATACATGGTACAGAAATGTACCGTGTATCCCCAGCATTAGATTGTGAGCCCCTCTAAGGGACAGTTCAACACGCGGTCCCAGTCCAACACACCTGTAAAAAAAAATCTATCTTCACTGACTAGGTTTTTAAAAAATATCCCTCAAGTGGTCGACTATTTTAATATCATCCTTTTCTTTCAGTTTTATTGAGGTTTTTCAAGAGAAACAGCTTGTGACAATACAAGGGAGTGACATGTCCCAAATAGCAGCTCATAGTGATTCTTATATGACAACATGTTATACACACAACACATTCAGCACAAAATTCCTGGAATCAAGATAGGCTGCCTGCTGGAGAAGGCTGGGGGAGATCAGACTCCCATTGCAACTCGCCGGGCTTGCCAGCCCAGAATGCCTGGCACGCCCTCTAGGGGACAGTGGTTCTCGCCTTCTGTAAATCTAACCTCGGTTCCTCTTAGGGAGGACCCAGACATAGTTAGGACAAACATAAGGGGAAAGAAAGAAGGAATAAAGAAAGAAAGGGGAGAGCCCTCAAGGGTGGGGGGGGGGGGGGGAGGGAGGGTGGCCTGCCACAGCCCTGGAGACAATTGTCTTATTATAGTAGGTTACCTGAAGAAAAGTTAATTGTGACCTGTGATAGTAAGGTAGGTTTTCCAGGGGTCCCAAATTTTGGCAACCTTGTCCCTTCTGTCAAGAAGGATTCCTGCTAGTTGTTCCTGGATCATAAAATTAGAGACTCTGGTTTTCACCTCCTCAAAAGGGACAAGTTGTTTCTTCCATGCCCTGGCAATGGTTTGCTTGGCTGCTACGAATATAAAGAAGGCTAGGGTCCCTTGGGATTTAGTGAGAAGGTCAATGGGAAAATGAAGTAATGCTGACCACGGGTCCCTATGGACTTGCTTATGAAAGACCGCCTGGAGCAGCCTATAGACTTTCGACCAAAAGCGGGAGAGCATAGAGCAAGTCCAGAAGGTGTGGAGAAGATCCCCTAGGGACTGGCAGCCTCTAAAGCATAAGTTATTACCTCCCAGGTGGGCCAATCTTGAAGGGACCCAGTACCACCTCATCATAACTTTCAGAGAGGACTCGACTAAGCCTAGATTGATTGAAATATGGAATGTGTTTTTCCAGGCCTTGGCCCATTCTTCATTCGGTCTCGACCCCCTTAGGTCCAGTTCCCATTTTGTAACATAAGGATGCTTAAAGGATGGGCCAGGGTCCATGAGGAAAGGGTACAATCTACCTATCAGGCCCGCCCCCTCTGGATTGCGTAGGCAAGCTGACTCAAATATTGAGAGTGGAAGATCTGCATCTGGGGCATTTGCAAGTAGTGACTGGACCCAATGCCTCAATTGGAGGTACCTGAAGTATTCTGACCCTGGGATCTGATATTTTTCTTGTAAATAGTTCCAACTAACCACCTTTGCATCTTTAATCAAATGGTGAACCAGAAGAAGCTGCTTCGACACCCACCATTTGAAAGAAGCTGGGCTTTCCAGTGCTGGGGGGAATAGAGGATTGTCTATGATGGGAAGTAGTGGGAGGGTGGGGGATAAAAGTTTCTTGGAATATTTAAAGGTGTCCCATACTCGGAGACAATGTCTAAGGACCTTGCTCATAAGGGGCAGCCTCATTTTGGGAGGCAGCCAAATAGGGCATTGGACTGATTGTGGGGATACTGCCACTATATCAAAAAGGGACCATTGAGGCATTTCCGGACCTCTATATAGGCTCACCAGAGGGGCAATTTGTGCTGCCTGATAGTAGGCCCGTAAATTCGGGAACCCCAGGCCTCCAGAGTGTTTGGGGACATATAAAGTAGCTCTTGGTACTCTTGGTCTGGAAGTCCCCCATGTAAATGTATTAATCCTGGATTGTAAAAGCCTCAGGAAATGGGGAGGGATCCATACCGGGAGCAGCCTGAATAGATACAGTATTTTGGGTAGCAAAGTCATTTTTACAGAATTGACACGGCCAAGCCACGATAACTGCATAGAGGACCATTGAGTGATATATTGGGAAACCTGCCTGGCCATAGTATAGTAGTTAGCCTGGAAGAGCGAGTTATAATTCGAGGTTAAGATTATTCCCAGATATGGTAACTTGCTGGTAGATAACTGGAATGGGACTTCTTTACTCAGTAAGTCCCACTCCCCCGACTCCAAGGTGATATTCATTAAAAGGGATTTATGCGGATTGATGGTCAGACCCGATACCTGTGCAAACTCGTCCATGATGGTCAAAAGGGCGGGAACAGAGGTCCTGGGGCTGGAAAGAAAAAGCAAAAGGTCATCAGCAAAAAGATTTAGTTTGTGCTGAGACCCTGCTAACTCAAAACCCTGTACCCCCTCTGTACTGCGTATAATCTGTGCTAGGGGCTCTATAGCCAGGATAAATAATATAGGTGAAAGGGGGCACCCTTGTCGGGTTCCCCTGTTTATTGAGAAGCCGGGTGAGGAGAACCCTGCGTAATATACTTGGGCTGGGGGTTTTGAGTATAGGGCCTGGACCCAGGCTTGAAAGGGGGCACCAAAGCCCCAGCGGTGGAGCAAGAAGTACAGGTAATCCCAGGAGATGGTGTCAAAAGCTTTATATATATCTATGCTTAAACAGACACCAGGTATTTTCCTGTCTCTCAAGCTCTCAAACACCTGAATTGCTCGATATACCGCATCAGACGCCTGTCGGCCTGGGACGAATCCCACTTGGTCCTTGTATATTATTTGGGGGAGGAAGCAGTTAATACGGGCAGCTAAGATCTTGCTCAGAAGCTTGATATCCACGTTAAGTAGTGAGATTGGACGGAAGTCCTTAATCTCAATGGGTTCAGACTCAGTTTTAGGGAGCATGGCTATATTGGCTTAAAGAGAGCTGGTTCCTGGGAGGTTACCTTTTTTGTAGTCGTTAAACATTCTATTTAGTAGGGGGGCAATTAGTGGAGCAAATTTCTTGTAAAATAAGGGGGAGTACCCATCAGGGCCCGGTGATTTGGCACCTTTAAGTGTTTTTATAGCCTTCAGGACTTCTTCTAAAGATATGTCAGCGTTAAGGTTTTCAATGGCAGTAGTTGGGGGTTTAGGAAGACGGACTGAGGAGAAAAAAGATTCGAGCCGGGAACTATCTATTTTGTCCGCCGATTTGTATAGGTTTTGGAGGAAATTCTGGAATAGATCGACTATTTTACAGGGATTGACCGTGGAGTGTCCATTGGGGTCTTTAACTCGTATGGTAGGGGGCTTGTATCTGTGCTTTTTTAATTTGTTAGCTAATAGAGTATGGGGCTTATTAGCCCATCTATAATATGTGTTCTTTTGCCACCTAAGTTGCTTCTCAACCTCTTCGCTTAGTAAAGAATCTAATTTCAATCTCAATCCATCTCTAGCTATCTTGTGATTGGGGGAGGGGTTGTCCTTCCAATCTTTCTCTGCCATCTCTAGCTTATTAGTTAAGTCTGAGATGTCTTGGGATTTGCGTTTTTTGAGATGGGTGGCTAAGCTGATAATATTGCCTCTGACAGAGACCTTCAAGGCTTCCCAAAGGGTTATCACGGAGTCGACTGAGTCCGTATTGAGGTCCAGATAATCGGTGAGAAAGGAATGTATTTTCAAGGAAGTGTCAGGGTTAGTTAGAAGTGAGTCATTCAACCTCCATCTATAGTCCCTCCCTCTAGGCACCATGGAGGAGAGCTGTATCTGCACAGGATCGTGGTCTGACCATGTAACTGACTTTAATTTGGCTGAGGCAACATTTGAGAGATAGGAGGCGTGGATGAAAAAATGGTCGATTCTACAGAAGCTCCCATGGGGGTTTGAGTAAAAGGTATAGTCTAGTGTGACCGGGTTTAGTTCTCGCCAGACGTCCAGCAGGTGTCTGTCCGCAAAAAGGCGGGCTACAGTGTTAGATTGGGAGGATGAAATAGGGAGGGGAGCTGCTGTAGAGCCGGGACTATATGCCTTATCCATCCTTACATCCAGTACCGTGTTTGTATCACCACATAATATGAGCATGCCCTCGCTATGCTTTTCTACAACCTGTAAAAGGTGAGACAAAAACCGCTCTTGAAATCTGTTTGGAGCATAGTAGGAAACAACAGTTAACTTATTGTCAAATAGCGTACCTTTCAGGAGCAGGTATCTCCCGGTAGGATCTGCGAGGGTGTGCTCGCACTTGAAGGGAAGGCCACGTCTGAATGCGATAGTGACGCCACGAACCTTCTCTGCAGCGCAAGCATGGTAAGACAGTGGGAAGTGGCGATTCATATAGGAGGGGCAACTTGTTCTAGAGAATCTGGTTTCTTGGAGGCATGCTATATCCGCATGCGAGGTTTTATAATAGTGGAAAGCTTTACCCCGTTTTTGAGGAGAATTGAACCCTTGCACATTATGTGAAATTATTTTTAAGGTTGGAGCTGCCATGATTGCGCTGGGGAGAAGGGCCGATGATACCGAACAATGGTTAGGCTGCGGCAGGTTGGGGGTAGGAGGCTGGGGAGACACAGAGGGGGAAGGCAAAAGGTGGAAAAAAAGAATAGAAGGAGGACTAACAAGAAGAAGAAGAACAAACAAACTGACCCGCTCCACCTCGGGGTGTCAGAGGGGGAGGGGGCCAACATTTTTGACGTGTATCGGCCTCGGCGCATGTGCGCTGGGACCAGAGTCACGTTGCAAGCGAAAAACATTACTCGCCTGCTAAGGGGGGGGGGGTGAGCCCACCCTGACTGCATGGAGTGACTTCTAACAGGAAATATAACTAAATAAAACAAAGGTAACGACACCTATGACTGGTAACAGCCCCAGTCAACGGTTAACATAGAACACATATAGCATATGGAACACATGGTCTGTTTGGCCTAGGCCTGATACTACTAATAAACCTGATGGATCGTGTGCAGATATGTCCAGGCCTCTGTTCGTCCGGTTTATAGCATAGTCCAACCTGGGAAGAGGAAATACATGTAAAAGTGACCTGTTAAGGGTATGGCCCGGTAAAGCGAGACCGCGTCAAACTTATATGAAAATAAATTCAAACTTAAACAGTGATTATGACACTAGGTGCATTAAGGTAGCCTCATTATCTCAGTGTCTCGATAGAGTGTTCCGGCTATGGAATTGAGCCCGGAATAGTGGAAAACAAATGATCGTGATACGGGCCTTCAGCCTGGATCCGAGGATGTAGCCGGCGGGGGCCTCTCTTTGTTGCGGAGCCTGGACTGGCGTTGTGATTTGTTTTTTTCCCCTAAAGGTGGTGAGTTGGGCGGCCCCGGGCTGTGATAAGATGGAGAAGCAGGCAAGGATAGCTTTAGGCGTTCCAGCTTTTTCTGTGCGTCTTCGGGGTTGATAAGTGCGTGATCCCGATTGTTATAGGAGAAGAGTAACTTAAAGGGGAAACCCCATCGATATTTGATGCTGTGGGCTTGGAGGACTTTGATATATGGCTTCATTTCACGGCGCCTTTGGATGGTAGCTGGTGCTATATCAGTGAAAATCTGATAGGGATACCCTTGGAAAACCAGATCTGCCTTGTCTCTGGCGGCACGTAATATGGCCTCTTTGGTCTTGTAAAAGGTAAATTTCATGATTATGTCCCTGGGGGGGGCCTTGTGGTTTTATAGGACCCAGAGCTCTGTGTATTCTATCAAATTCTAGCCGGTCTATCGGTATAGCGGGGACCAGCTCTTGAAAGAGAGCCGTTACTGTGGAGGTGAGATCGTCTATGCTTTCAGGGAGGCCTCGCACTCGCAAATTGCCTCTGCGGGCCCTGTTCTCAAAGTCCTCCATGCGGAGCTGGACCGTCTCTAAGTCTTTCTCGTGGTCATCTAGTACAATGTCGGCATTATCCATTCGCCGCTCGAGTTCGTTAGTCCTAACCCCCAGGTCTTTAATTTCCTTAGAGAGGCGAGCAGCCAGTTTACCAGTGGCCTCCTCCAGCTCTCTCTGCAAAATTACCTTGAAGCTGTCCAGGAGCGCCTGGTCTCGGGCTGAGAGACTTGCCGGAGTTTTGCATGTAGGGTCACGCTTCTGTTTCCGAGCTTGCGGGGCGCTGTGGATGGTGGATTGGCTCCCGCCATCCGAGTCGCTATCCAGGCAGTCTGATTCTTCCCTCTGACTCGTGCCTGACGCCATCTTGGAGCGGCGCGTGCGAGGTTGTTGGGAGGAGGTTGTGCTGGATTCCTCCGTCCGGCTGCCTTTTCTGCCACCCATCGATCTCCAGAAGGCTGCTGACCGGGAGTTGTCTTGGAAGAGGGGTATGCGATAGCTTGGGTGTCGCTTGCTATGCTCTGATGCAGTCAGGGTGTGCGGAGCTCAGTTAGGATGCGTCCATCTTGAACGGCCGCTAGCCACGCCCCCTAATATCATCCTTTTCAGCCAAAGAAAAAACTCATATTGGTGGCACGCTTTATAGTGCTGGACCTTCATAGTAAGGTTAAGTAAAATGTCTGACCCCATCACCTTTTACTATGTCTTTTGGGTGAAGGTCTTCTTTAAAATATCAATGAACCAATAGCGTACATATAGTACATATAACATATAGATGTTATAAGGCATATCTTGCACACATTTCTTATAGGGCCAGCAATGAGAGACCATTTCGATAGCAAACACATTACTAAAGAAACCAGAGAACTCTCTGCTCATCACCAAGGCACTGATTAACCTTCACCCTCCAGTAAAACTAATATTAAAACTATTTGTCAGCATCAACCATTCAATTCTCCTGTATAGAAGGAAGGTTGAAAACTCAGAATAACCAATAAAAGAATAAACGCCCCAGAGACAACAGAAACCTACTGATCAAGCAAGCAGTCAACTGCACCACACCATGTTTACCTCGTCTACAACAGAAAGCCATCTGAAAGCAGAACTGATACACACAGGGAGAGGGAAAAAAAGGGAAAAAAGGGAGAGAGGGGAAAAAAGATGTAAAAGGAGGGGAAAAGTGTATATATATATACATATATATATATATATATATATATATATATATATATATATATATATATATATATATATATATATATTTGTAGGAATATGTAAAAGGGTTTGGGTTAAAGGTGCATACACACATCAGACTATAGTCTTTGGAAAATGAAAGATCACAGACCAATCTTACCACCCTTCATGTAGTATGAGAGCCATGCTCTACACAGTCTATTCTATGGAGCTGAACTCCCCATCAGAAAAAATCTTTGCAAGATGCTGCACACACAGATGCTGTACAAACACAAAAGATCAGTATCTGCAAAAGATCTGTTCCTGCCAAAGATCCGTTCCTGCAAATTGCAATGATAGTCTATGAGATCTGCAGATCATCATACACACATGATTTAACTGACATTCATCTGCAGATCAGATCCACCAGGATGGATTTTCAGATCTGCAGATGATTGTCAGATATGCAGATGAATGTCAGTTAAATTAAAAGATTTTTTTCTGATGGGGAGTGCAGCTCCATAGAAAAGACTGTGTAGAGTATGGCTCTCATACTACATGAAGGGTGGTAAGATTGGTCTGTGATCTTTCAATTTCCAAAGACTATAGTCTGATGTGTGTATGGACCTTAAGGGCCCCCTGTCATGAAAAACATTGATATTTAACATACATGCATATACAATGTATATTTCTCACAGAGTAAAAGGCAGTATAAATTAATTTTCTCCTATGCTGCTGTCACTTACAGTAGGTAGTAAAAAACAGATTTTGGACTAGTCCATCTCCACATGCAGGATTCTCAGAATGCTCTTTATTCTTTACAAAAGCACTTCAGCCACCTTTCCAATTCATTTGCACACTATTTTGACAGCTGAGTTGACCAACTGCAGTCCAGTAAGTGCTTTTCTAAATAAAGTAATAACCGAGAATCCCTCGTAGGGAGATAGACTAGTTTAAAACCTGTCAGATCTGTCAGTTTTTACTGCCTGCTGTAAGTAACAGAAACATAGGGGGGGGGGGGGGAGAAAGTAATTTACAGGTGAAACTCAAAAACAATAATTAATGTACAAAAGTTCATTTATTTCAGTAATTCAACTTAAAAGGTGAAACTAATATATGTAATAGACCCATTACATGCACAGTGAGACATTTCAAGCCCTTATTTGTTATAATTTTGATGATTATGGCTTACAACTTATGAGAGCCCCAAAATCTAAATCTCAGACCATTAGAGGATTTGTGAAAATGTTCCATATTCTAGGCTCAACGTGTCAGACTCTAATCAGCTAATTAATCCAAAACACCTGCAAAGGGTTCCTATTTCATATATTAGTTTAACCTTTTAAGTTGAATTACTGAAAGAAATGAACTTTTGCACAATATTCAAATATTTTGCGTTTCACCTGTCTGCATTTTAAATGTTAAATTGTTTGCGATAGTGGTCCTTTAAGGCGTGTCTTGTACAGTGGAAACCCTTAGATTTCTTGGTTGTTTATTTGGAGGCCATTTCCTAAGCATCACAATCAGGCTTAGGGCCCATTCACACTGGCGTTTGCAAAACGCCAGTGATTTTTGCCTGCGTTTTGCAGGGGTGATTTTTCAGCGATTTAACATGGAAAAATCACTGCAGCGATTTTTCCGCGATCGCATTTAGCGCTTCTATAGCACTGAAACGCGATCACCAGGAAATCACCTGAATATGGTGCAGGTGACGCGTTTTTGGGCGACTTGCGGTGATTAGCGCAAATCGCCAAAGTAAGAACAGGCCCATAGGGTTTTAGGGTTTTTTTATGGAGATGACTAGGTGAAAAAATTGACACCTGGTTCCAGCTTGAAAAAGTAAGGAAGTAACACAAAGGAAAAAATGATAAATGTGACCTTGCAGATAACATAAGTTTCCTAATGGCACCTTTACACAAGGAACTAAGAGCTTAAGAAAGCGCATACATTTTTTTATGCCTTTTTCTAAGTGTTTTTCTGTGTGTTTGCATTTTTTGACCAGTGTGTCACACAATCATGTGAATTTATCTGCATACATTTTCACACACAAATGTGTGCGTCAGTGCACTTTAAAAATGCCATACTCACAAACATTCATGCGAGTGATAAAATGCCTTCCCTATGCAAAAACTCATTTGTTTGCAGAAGTGCATGCAAACATGTTCGGTATGAATAAGACCCTAAACATCGTCACTACCCAAATCAACAAACAAAAACGGATTTCTTCAGCAAGAACACAAAACAGCTCTGCACCACCTGATAGAAATGGTATTATGGTACGTGCTCCTTCCATATTTCTGATCTTCGTGAATAGAAAGCACAGCTGAGCAGCTTGTGGTGGTTCAAAGAGCTGGTCTGGGGCTTGATTTACTAAGAGGTGTTAACCTACTTAGCACGTCTAAAGTCTTAAGGCGTGCTAACCAGGGTGCTAAGTAGGTTAGCACCAGTTTTCTCAATCAGATCGTGCGCTAAGTACCGCGCGCAAAGTTTTGCGCGCACAAAGTCCCATAGGCTTTAGTGGGCACTTCGCGCGGAGCGCCCAGCGCTCTGTGCAGTGCGCGCGCAAAACTTTCTGAGCGGTACTTTGCGCACGATCACTACTTCTCACATTTCAACTGAGTTTAGACGTGCTAAGGGCCAGTGCTAAAGTTAGCACCGTTTTGTAAATTAAGCCCCTGATAGCTTATCTTGTAGATGACATTTAGGGTGCTTGTATGCTGAGAGTGATTTGCTTCAAATCGAAAATGATATTGATTTTTAAATTGCTAGGGTTGCTACTTTAACATAGGAATTGTAAAAGTATTTCCACTATCGCAAATCGATTTTCAGTAAATCGCAATTGCTTTTTGGAGCAATTTTACCTGCAATTTTGCTTCATGTTAAAAGATAAATACAAAATCACAATCACATAACAAAGTTAATGAAAAATCGCAATTGCTTGCCTTTGTGTTTTCCTTTTGCAATTGTTAGTGGAAAAGGGCCCTTATTTACATTGTGGAATGGGGATGATTTAACCACTTCACCACTGAGGGGTTTTACCCCCTGAGCACCAGAGCAATTTTCACCTTTCAGCGCTCCTTCCATTCATTCATCTATAACTTTATCATTACTTATCGCAATGAAATGAACTATATCTTGTTTTTTCCGCCACCAATTAGGCTTTCTTTAGGTGGGACATTATGCCAAGAATTATTTTTTTCTAAATGTGTTTTAATGGGAAAATAGGAAAAATGTGGGGAAAAAAATAATTATTTTTCAGTTTTCGGCCATTATAGTTTTTAAATAATGCATGCTACTGTAATTAAAACCCATGAAACGTATTTGCCCTTTTGTCCCGGTTATAAAACCATTTAAATTATGTCCCTATCACAATGTTTGGCGCCAATATTTTATTTGGAAATAAAGGTGCATTTTTTTCAGTTTTGCGTCCATCCCTAATTACAAGCCCATAGTTTATAAAGTAACAGTGTTATACCCTCTTGACATAAATATTTAAAAAGTTCAGTCCCTAAGGTAACTATTTATGTATTTTTTTTAATTGTAAATTTTTTAATTTTTTTTTAATTACAAAAAAAAAAAAATAGGGAGTGTGGGAGGTAATGAGTTAATTTTATGTGTAAAAGTCATTTATTTGTATGTGAAAAATGTGTAGGGTGTAGTTTACTATTTGGCCACAAGATGGCCACAGTAACTTTTTGTTTTAATGCGACCTCCAAGCTTCCTTCCGGAAGCTTGGAGGAAGTAGAAGGAGGCTGGACACGTGAGTTTTTTTCTCACAATGATCGCGCTGCCCATAGGAGAGCAGCTGATCATTGCGGGGCTTAGATCAACGAACGGGAATGGATTTTCCCGTTCATTGATCTCTGGGCGAGCGGGCGGCGGCGTGTTTACTAGCGGCGGGCGGCGTGTTTACGAGCGGGAGCGCGGGCAGCGTCGGGAACGCGGAAAGTACGTGTTTCTCCGTCCCTGGTTTTTAAAGGATGGAAAAAGGGGCGGAGAAATACGTACGCGCGGGGGTAAAGTGGTTAATAACGAAGCTGGCAACTTGTATTGTTGCTACAAGAATGTTATATGTAGGAGTAGTCACTAGTCAGTTATTGTATCTGTATACATTCTGGTTCTCACAGCAGTCTGCCCTTTATATGGTTAACATGTTGGTAGTGACAATGATGGAGGGAGGGTGGCAATTAACTTTCATAAATATCTACAATCAGCACCTATATCTATGACTGCTGAACAAAGCGAGGCATCAGGGCACTCCATAACTAGCAGTGTTACAGCTTCCTGCTTAATAATTATCTCAATTATCCCTGAGCTACAGTATATCCATTTGAAATTAACACAAGGGATGTCCATAGTCAACAGTCTCAAAGTGTAACTTTGCTGTAATTTAAAAAATCAATAAATCCAGTGTGTACCTGCAGTATGGATAATTTTTCAGCCCTCTATCCCATCACCTCCTTCCAGGCTGTGAGCAGGGCCATACCACTGGCCTCATAGGTTTTGGAAGTCATTTACATCAGTTAAACTTTTAGAAACTGATTATTTCATGTTTTGTATGTAGAAATATGAAATTAAGTACAAGTAGCTATGAAATTGCCATACTTTTTTTTTTTTTTTTTTTTTAAATCATAGTTGACTCCCCATATCAAATTTGCTGAAAGGGTATTTAGTTACTTTTTGTCACATGCACACACCAGCAGCAAGAACTTTGTTAAATACATTTAGGCTGGCTACCACTTTGCACACACTGAGGTTTTATTCACACCTAAAATCGAAAATGCAAACTCAAGCATTTTGTGTTATTGTGCGCCTTTTCTCCCCCTCCTGGTGCTCCAATGAGCGCTGCGTTTCTGGCAAATCGCTTTTCCAGAGCGGTTTTGTAATACACTCCCTCACGCAAGTCAGGAAGTGAACTCTTTGACCCGAAAAGAATAAATACTACGTATTTATTCTTAAAAACGCGAACGCAATCGCTGCACAAATTGATTTTGTGAGCATTTTGTGTTTTTCCTAAACCTTCCATTATAGCAAAAATGCTCCAAAATTTGTACAGGCACCGCTTTGCAGACCGCAAAGCGGGCGCAACGCACTGATATGAACATTCTCATAGAGATTCATTGCACAAGCATTCTATGGGCGATTTTGAAAATTGCCTGTGCTTGGAAAAAGGGCAAAAACTCCTTTAGTGTGATCGAGCCCTGAAGGACTCTACCAGCAGAGCCCAGATCACGCTTTCAGGGAACAGAGGGAGGAGGTGGGTGGAGTCAGGTGATGGCTTTGGGCAGCAAAATAAACTCCCACTCAGCTGGCATCTGTAACTGCACAGATCTCTGGGTCATGTGACTGACATTTCTAAAGGAATTATTTTTTTTAAGAACTGCAAGTATGAAAATTGTGTAATTGCATAGTCCCTATACAGTATATCATAACTAAGAATTCCAAATCCTTGAGGATGAACTGGATAGGGTAACATTAGAAGAACATGGGCACCGGGAGCCCAATCTGGTGTAGTAACTTGGGCTTTGATATATCTGAAAACTTACTGAACAGCAGCAGTTATTCTCTAGTACACAGTTAGTTGACAACTGTGCGCAAAATTATCTCCAGCAGAGTCTTGTCGTAAATGTATTTCTTGAAAGACTTGTCAAGAGTGAAAAGCATACAAGGCCACAATCTCCACCAGCCTCACCAAATTCAGGAGCAACGGACAAGCCTAGACCACCCTGCTGCATATCAGCCATGGAGTCTGCAGCCACTCCAGGGAAAACATCTTGGCCTTCAGTGCGCTCCATGTCATTAATCTACTGGCACGATTCCATTTCTGTGCAGTACCTATTGTTCATACAATTTGTTATGTTAGCAGATTTGTTCCCAAGTCACATGAATGAGGTCTAGGGAATGCAGCATCTGCGGGCCTTTCAGTGTTGTGCATAATACACTAATACATAATTTATGCTGTCTTATGTAAATAGTTATGTAAATATTTTGAAAATGCTGTGTGCTGCTGCATATTATTTTTCAGCCAGTTTCTATCCAGGTCTAGCACAGCTGGTGTAATCCTGCATTAATCTGACATTCACGCAGTGTACTGGAGCACACGGCACACACTATAGCCCTTTGCTCCCAGTGTAGAATAGCATTCTTTATCAATACTGAGCTGGCTGCCTGTGGTTCTGTATAGTGCAGGATACAGGGTAGTTTTCACTAAAGCCTAATTTTCAGCCAGCAGCAGCAGTGTGTATGATATCACCATGAAGACATCTTGTGTATTAAAGCCCATCTCAGCACTTAAGCTCCTAGTGCTTTTGCTAGTTGCAGTCATTCCCCATCAACATGATTTATAGCAATTAATATACAGCAAGCAGAAAGAGATTTGTAATAACCGTCTGTGTGCAGTACATGGACTGTGCTTGCCTGATTAAAACTTGGGCGATATTGAGTACGTGTATTGTCTCATCCTGATTCGTAGTACGTTTGCTTTACTTTCAACAATATTTATTTTGAAGAATTTTGTAGTACATGTCCATGCAGATTGTATACTGATGTATACTGACCATAACTTACATCAAGAGAAAAAAAAAACAAAATACAAAAAAATAAACGCACCAACAGTAGTCATAGCATATACAGTAGATACCATTACAAGAGGCCCTGCTAACAGGATCACTCACAAGCAACTATTAATAATACATGTATCACTTTTGCTTTATTAAGGGTGTTTAGCTTCTAAGGGTACAATGGTTAATTTGCATATATTCAGCAGTGTTGCTCTGGGAGACATCTCAAGTTCACTCCAACCTGAATTATCGCAGATTCTTTCTGTTTTAAGAAAGCAAACTTTTGTTTTTATTAACATCTTAGTAAGGGGGCTTTTAGGACCATTGTAGTCCCTTACACACTCCAATGAGTTCTTGTTCACCATGAGCTTGCTGGTTAGTCTGTACCTCTCGGTGTTACAAGCCCTACTGCATAGAGCCAAATTAATCCATGCCATGCACTGATGAGGATCAAACAATCCGAAACAGTCTGTATGCATGTTGGATTATTATGGCTCTGTACAAATTAACAAGGTGACACATCATTGCATTCCAGCGGTTCTGGAGGTGTGTTTAGCTTCTAAGGGTACAATGGTTAATTTGCATATATTCAGCAGTGGTGCTCTGGGAGACATCTCAAGCTCACTCCAACCTGAATTATCGCAAATTCTTTCTGTTTTAAGAAAGCAAACTTTTGTTTTGCTTTATTAAGATGGCCATACACTAATAGATTGCCACTAGAATTGACCATCAGATAGATCCCTCTCAGATCAAATCTGACCTTGGAGGTATCAAATCCTTCCACACACTAGGGCGCAGATTAATTTCCAGGCAAATCTGGTTTTGTAAGTTTGCCCGTTTTTACCTTGATTTAATAAGGTGGATTTCTCAAAAACTTCACCATCACATGGCAAAAGTTTTTCCCACGTGCCATTATTATTACGTATTTATATAAAGCACTTCTTTCTCACCACATTTAGGCCGCATCCACACTATAAGTGCTTTTCTGAGCACTTGCTGAGCGCTTGTGATTGCTGGGCGCTTTTTAGAAATCACTCCCATTCACTTTCATTAAAATCTCGGTAAAATTCACATTAAAATCGCTGCGATCGAGCAAATTGCATATGCAGCTATTTTTACTTGATTTTAATGAAGGTGAATGGGAGTGATTTTTAAAAAGTGCTAAGAAATCACAAGCGCTCAGCAAGTTTTCAGAAAAGAGCTTATATAGCTCATTATGTGAATCCAGCCTTACATAGGTTTATAGTCATGCCACAAATCTTTTATGCTGGGAATACACGGGTCGATCCGGCGACCGATTAGCCGCCGGATCGACCCCCGCCGCGTCCCCGCTCGTCCGCGCGAATCGATTGCCGCTTTTCCCTGCCGGCGCTTCTTATCAGCTGCTCGATTCCCTGCCATTGTCCGCCGGCGGGGATCAAGCGGGCGGGGGTCGAGTGGCTTAAACGGACCAGCTGAATATTATCAGCTGGCCGGATCAGCTGCTCGATACACGGTACAGAAACTTACCATGTATCCCCAGCATTAGAGAAGCTCACAATCTAAGGGCTCATATACACATGCAACTTTTCCACCTATTGTCCAGTATTGGTCTGTTGGACGATAGTTGGGCATGTGAATGTGTGACAAACAACTAGACGAGTGACTGATAACAGGGGGTTCAACTCACACGACTGTTGGGCTGATATCATGCAGTTAGCCACGTGTGTACAAGTATTTTGAATAACTTGTATGTGCTTTGAACATGGCCATATCGTGCAGTCCGTGGTTCACCTACGTGCGCAGTATTCAAATTAGCTGGTTATTCAGTTGCTTGGTGCGCAGAAAATACAAGTCGTGCAATCGCATGGTCGTGTGGTTTGTCATGTCATCGGGTTGGTCATGCGGAAAAGTTACACCAGTGTACGAGCCTTAATACCTACCATAGTCAGTCATTAGGCTTGATTCAGTAAACGGTGCTAACCTACTTAGCACGCCTAAAGACTTTAGGCGTGTTAACCAGGGTGCTAAGTAGGTTAGCACTGTTTCTAAAATCAGATCACGCGCAAAGACCCGTACGCAAAACTGTGCGCGCGCACAGCGCGGTGTGCGTGGAACGTCGCATAGATGTGAATGGGCACTTCGCATGCATGCTTTGTGCGTGCGCAAAACTTTGCGCTCGGATCTTTGCGCGCGATCTGATTTTAACACGCCCAAACTGAGTTAAGGCGTGATAATGGCCTTTTCAGAAGCGTGCTAACAGTTAGCACTGCTTACTGAATCGAGCCCATTGTCTCATGTTTCTATTGTAGTCTAAAGCCAGTTTTTGGGGGTACCACTTAATGTATTTTATGTCTTTGGGAGGAAACTAGAGTACCTGGAGAAGCACATGCAAACATGGGGAGAACATTCACACTTCATGTAGATACAGTAAGTGTCCTGACCCAGATTTGAACCAGGGACCCTAGCACAGAAAGGGGAGAGTGCTATCCAGTATTTATTTATTTTTGTTATAGTATTTGTATAGCGCCGACATCTTTTGCTGAGCTGTACAGAGTATATTGTCACTACGTAACTGTCCCTCAGAAGGACCCCTAATCCCTTCCATGGTCATATGTCTATGTAGTGTATGTATCACAGTCTAGGGAGGGGGGAGCCAATTAACTTATCTGTATGTTTTGGGGATGTGGGAGGAAACCTGTATGCCCGAAGGAAACCCAATCAAACACAGGGAGAACTTTCAAACTCCATGCAGATAGGGCCCTGGCTGCAAGGCAAGACTGATAACCACTACGCCACCATGCTGCCCATCCACTGTATCGGTCTGTAGTGAGGGTAAAAAGTTAGGGCAAAAAAACAAACCCAAGTGCATACATAAAAAAGGGGCGCCCGAATAGTAGAATACTGGTCAATTTACCAATATGCTACTATTACAGTGAAATTGACGATAGTAAAATATTGATAACAAGTACTGATATTTCACTAGAGCTGAACATAGCCCTACTATTACTCTGATCCCTCCCACTACCAATTTTGTTCAGTTGGATCATACCCGCCTATATATATCTCACACTGTTTGGCTTACCAATTCCTAACCTCAGCAAACCCCCCCCCCCCCCCCCCCCCCCACGGCTAACTTATAGGACAACTGTAACGAGAGGTATGTGAAGGCTGACCTGATTATTTCCTTTTTTAAAGAGTCATAAGTGTTATTTTTCCTCTCTTTTTATTAAGCAGTCATCTTCAGCATTAAAGGGACCCTGAGCACTCACTACAATGAAATATTGGCTTACCTGGTGCTTCCTCCAGCCCACTGTAGGCCACAAGGTCCCCTGACATCCTCCTGGCTCCTCTCCCGGTCACTGCTGGCAGCGCCGTTATGGGACAACTTCTGCCTGAAGTCATTAGGGCTGCTTCCCGCTTCCTCAATTCGTGACATCACACCAGCCATCTACGCGTCATCACGCTGGCCGGCGTGAGAGTCCAGTGGATGCGCGGTTCTCTAATATTGAACCGCGCATGTGCAGGACTCCCACTTAAAATCCCCATCTAGCTGCATTATATTGCATAAAACTATTCAAGTTGCTTGAACTTACATAACATACTTAAAATAATATAAAATGAGGCACTGACCAGTAATGCAATACAGTTCTGTTACAGATTTTGCTTTTCCTCCAACATACATCAACTGTTTCTGCTGACTTTGCAGAAATGACTCAGTAGGAGCCTTTATCGTAAGAGAACAAAAGCCAGCAGGATAAAAGGTAATACAAGTTTTAAAATTTGCTGGGAGGCAGTGGTGGACTTACCTCCAGAAAGCAGACTCAAAATACTGTCTGAATTAAACAAATACATTTATTATTGGTACCCCAAAATATGCAACGCGTTTCGCAGGCACAGCCCGCTTCATCAGGCAATAAGATAGGGGACAAACTGTGGACAAAGACAAAAGACGTTGCTGTAGCGAGCCACATAAAATAAACTAAGTATGTAGTATCATGCAAATTATATGCAACATTTTCACTGGCTTTAGTGATTTGGCTGTGTGTTGCAGAAATTTGCAGTATACCGTCCAGAATCGCACAGCAGTGTGATCTGGACTGCAAAAGTATTGAAAAGAGAGGCAGTGCTTGGCCTCTGGCCCCCTAGATCTAAAATAGTGCTCTCCCTGGGGCCTCTGTAGAATGTTGGCAGCATAGTACACTCCTTTGTCCTGTCTCCTTCCCCACTGGTCACCTGGTCCCTGTAACCCGGGACATGTACGTAGTCACATAGTGTACAGGTCACAGGTACAAGCGACCAGCGGGGATGGTGCAATATGCAGTAATACTGCCATTGTCCGACACCAACGGGGATTAGCTGACGCTGAATAAGTGTAGTTTCTGGTTGGAGTCAATGTTAAAAATAGGCCTAGCTAAAAAACAGTACTATACCCCACACTGTATACTTACCCTAAATTCTCTATTAATGTTGAAATACAGGAATTAAAAACAGATTCAGACAATGGATAGACAACTTAATATAAGAGAGGTTTATTACTGTATAAAGAAGTGTGAGGGCTGGTGCACACCGAGCGGCTTTTTCAGCGTTTCTGCGGATACGCTTGGTCAATGTATCTCAATGGGGTGGTTCACACCACAGCGGGAGGTGTTTTGCAGAAACGCATACTCCCGGGGTGAGGCATTTTTTGGATTGTGGAATGCGTTTCTGCCTCAATGTTAAGTATAGGAAAAACGCAAACCGCTCTGAAAAATGGCAGTTCAGAGCGGTTTTTGTTACAGAAGCTGTTCAGTAACAGCTTTACTGTAACAATATTGGAAATCTACTACACCAAAAACGCTTCACAAAACCGCAAAATGCTAGGTGAAACGCTACAGAAAAATAAGAAAAAGCGTTTCAAAATCTGCTAGCATTTTGCGGATCTGCTAGCGTTTTTTGGTGTGCACCAGGCCTAAAAGTAGATTTATGGATCCTGCAAGGCCAGGATTTTCCTTCAGGTTACTTGAGACTTCTGGTTAACTGAGTTCTGGATAATGGGGTTTTACTGTATAGGGCTGAGGATACTAGATTGGGCTGAGCTACTGATTGGAATGCAGTAAGATCCTTGTTTAAAATGCCTCTTTTCTATTCTAACTGACTTTTCTAACTGACTGAGCTGCAAGTGTTTTAGGCTTTGTTATTCTGCCCTGTAAAGACTCAGAATATACAGTAGATAAGCAGTATAATTGTTTTAATCAGTAGCGACACACCGACATAGGAAGGCATTCTTAAGCTACGTTTCACAAAATTTGTGAGAGAGCTGGCAGGCACTCGGTCAAAGTCCATGCAAAAAAATCTGGAAGATGTGAAGAGTCTGGCACTATAGTTTAATAGCAGCAAAAATTGGAAAAAACATCATGCAGCATGATGCAGTGGAATGACACAATGTGCAATGGTGGACTGACATACATCAGAGGAGTGTTTACACAAGGTGATTGGTCACAAGGTTGGTCAAAAATGCTGTACCTGGGTGTAGGGAGGTGGCAGGTATGGGTGCCAGTCGGTGCACGGCCTTACGACCGTTTCGCAGGGCTAAACGCCAAGCTTTATCTGAGGTGTGGTGTGCACACAGTGCTAGAACTGGAGCGGAGTTAAATGCGTGCTACAACGCGCACTTCCGGTCCGCTTGTTAAGGCCCGCCCACTCCAAGCAGACGCGGCTGTACAGCAGAGGTCACAGGCGCACGTCATTGCTGACGTTGCAACCACGTGATCTCGAGCCAATGCGTCCGCCTCCACATCTGTAAACAGAGTTGGTGTTGTAACTTAGCAGCAACAAAAGGTTGCTATGGCAATCCGAGCCCAGTTCTAAAAGTTGCCACGGCAGAAAACGAAAGGGCGACAGGAGGTGGTCGAATCAAGGAAAAAGAAGGAGCATATACCTAAGGATCCAAAAAGCAGGCAAGATCCACATATTCGTTAAGCCCCAGAGCACCCATAGCATTAGTGCACAAGATCCAATGCGCTTCTTGTCTGAGCAAATATTTGTTCCTAACGCCCCCTCTTCGGGGGGTATTACAAATGTCAATACATGCGAAGGAAAGAAGGTCAGGGTTGTTTTGGTGGACTGCAGACATGTGCTCAACTATCCTCGGGCACCATTTGCTTTCCTTAGCCATTCTTGTGGTCTTGCCAATGTAAAACCATTGGCATGGGCACCACAGTGCATACACATTGTTCTGCAAGTCGCAAACAATGTCGTGTTGCGTATAACAGGGCCAAGCTGAAAGGATTTACCAGTTTTCGTAAGGTGACAGGCTTTACAAAAGCCGCACCGATGATTACCTGTGGATACAAACTCGCTCAGCCAAGTGTGCTGTGGACCTTCACGAAAGTCGCTGTGTACCAAGACATCACCAATAGTTGGTGCTCTTTTGAGGCTACTTACACACCAAGACGTTGCGTTTTAGGGGACGATATGGTCGCATAACTTGCCCCTAACGCAACGTATGGTGGTGTTGAAGTTGGACGTCAGATTGAGCTGCGTTATGCAGCTTTCAAAGCAGCCGCTCCAGGTTAGTGATAGGAAGTCCGGATCTTTTTAAGGATTCGGATCATTTGAATCAGATCATTGAATAGATCCGGATCTTTGAACCGAATTATTTGAATCATTTTACTAGAAAAACAATGTGGGTGAAATGACTAGCAGGACAGGACTTTCCGTGCACTGTACATTCTGTATGTTCCTGTTTCTTCCAGACAGACATCCACTGTGAACCGAATCTTTCATTGTGATGATCCGGATGATTCGACTCACAAAAAAGATCCGGATCAAATGAACGGTTCGTTCATGATCCGGACAACACTACAGTCCTACCATGAGTCTCTGCAGTGCAGTGAATATTAATTAGCCATGTGGCTGGTGGTGGCAGAAGAGTAGGGGAGACCTCCTCCTCCAACATTACTGAGCATCTGCAAATAGTCTAACGTGGCTTAGCCCAGTGTGACGTACAGCATGCAGCACTTTGTTTAAACGTGCTGCGTTACTATGTAACGCAACGTGGGCACTGTGAACAGCACAATTGATTTTACAGTGCTGTGAGTTAGGCTGCGTTACTGGCTGCTGTAACGTGGGACTTTAACGTCCCACTGTGAAACCAGCCTAAAGGCTATCAAGGGCTGAGGTGGTAAACTTTCCTTAAGCACTGGATCCTCAAGCAGGAGTGACCAGTTTTTGCTAAACGCAAATTTGATTTGTTTGGCCATGGGGGAAAATATAAAGGAGAACACTCCTGTTCCCCTAGTGGATTTGTTTTTACTAGCTCAGACCTGTCCTTAATGGTGGCTTTTCTAATGGCTTGGTCTAAATTATTTTCTTTGTAGCACCAAACAAGAAGTCGCTGCTTAAGGTCCTCTGCCTGTTTTAAAAAGTCTTCTAGCTCTGTGTTATTCCTGCGCAACCGCAAGAATTGACCATAAGGGAGGGATTCTGTGACATGTTTAGGCTGGTAGCTACCTGAATGCAAAATTGTGTTAGAGGCTGTGGGCTTACGGTAACCGCCCGACCTTACTATTCGCAAGGCAGATAAAGGGGATTAGTTGTTTTGCTCTCGACCTAAAGTTATAAAGCAGAAGCTTTGCGACAATTGTCGGACACTTCCACCTACAAACCTCTCAGAGGAGACCCTACGGTAAAAATGATGCAGGCACGCGTACGAACACATACGAAAATTCGCACTGCATGGAAACAGCCCCATTCACTACAATTAGTTGCCAAATCAATGCAAATTTTCTGAGAGAAAAATCTGACACAAAATGCACAAGTGGAAACCTAGCCTTATATAGGCTCAGTGAGTTTGGGCCAGTGAGGTGTATGTAGCCTGGTAATCATTTGTGTATCTTTTATAGACTCATTTTAAAAAACAACATAATTTCTGTATATAGCCTAACAATTAGCTATTGGTGTCCATAAAGCTAATTAATGCAGGTTCACAAGGATGAGGGTGCGGGTGAAAGGTGCGGCAAGATCAGGCCCTGGCTGTAGATATTGTCGTTGGCATTAGTAAAGTGAAACTGTACCAATCAACCACCAGCAATTGCATTTTACTTAGCCACACTTCATATATTTGCATAAAATTTATATAGAATTTGCATCAACTCAAAATTATTAGCAGTCCATTGGCCATCAATTATTTTGAGCATATATGGGAAGCAATGGCAGCTGTGTGGACCTGAACGTTAAATACAACATTCAGCCAGATACAGAGATGGCACCTTGTAAATGCTGGTCTGTGAATTCAGCCATTCTGCTCATTTCATTCTGTGGCAGCGGGCAGTCATAGAAACCCTCACTGGACTCTCCTTTTAAAGGACAACTCTAACAGGAGGCATATGGAGGCTCCCTATGTATTTCCTTTTAAACAATGCCCATTCCCTGGCTGTCCTGCTGATCCTCTGCTTCTAATACTTTCAGCAATAGACCCCGAACAAGCATACAGCAGATCAGGTGTTTCTGATATTATTGTCAGATCTGACAAAAGTAGCTGCATGCTTGTTTCTGGTGTTATTCAGGCAAAACTGCAGCCAAACAGATCAGCAGTTCTGCCAGGCAACTGGTATTGTTTAAAAGGAAATAAATATGGCAGCCTACGTATAACCTCTCATTTAAGTTGTCCTTTAACCTCCGTGAACCAGGCCTCAGCAAATAAGACACATTCCAAACTACTAGCTGTCTCAAAGAGCACTCATGCCTGCAATGCCACCCACTATCTTCATGGATATCAATAAATACTCTGCATCAGTCATTTACATAATAAATGATACAAACGTCATCACAAAACAGCAGAGGTCCTAAGTGTAAGAGCAATGCCCCCAGTGACTGGAAGCTTTTACCTATAGGACCTGGCTCTTTCCCTTGCAGTGTATTTCTAGGCTTTGCCTCAGTGACTCCCTTGCTTATTTACACATTCATCTTAGGGGAATGCAAGAACTAGATTTGTGTTAAATCATGTATTATTTACTGCATTTAGCTGTCTCTTAACCTTTTGTTGCACTGCTTGTCAGAATTCCTGAAATGTGATTTTACAAGTTGATTATTTTTCTGTTTTAGGTGTGAATTGTGCAGTTTTTTCTGTGAATTTGTATTCCCTACAGCACCCAACCAAATTCCTATGGTCATTTCTCCTGTCAAAGTTTACACATTAAACCAGGAAGCTGACTGGGTGCTGTGGGAAACAACTTACATTCTTTGTGCATTTATCAGAGAGGAGGTTAATGGTTACCTTTTAAGTGACCACAAGCCTAATAATAATCCTCCGCTTGTTTTGGTATTGAGCACAGGGTTACCTCTGAAAATAAAAGAATATGACAACTTCTATAGTTAATTCATGATCTAGTGTCTTCGCATAATAGAGAGAGAGAGAGCTTTAATAATTCACACATGCTCATGTTACGGGTCTGCGGCTGCTTGCTGGTTTTCCTAAGAGCCACCAATCAGCCACCCTGTCTTTTCTGTCACAGTGTTTCCACTTGGTTGTTGTGAAACCTTTATTACAGTTTCTCTTCCTTGGAATAACATACAATGTTTTCTTCTTCTAGTCATTACCTTGCCACACTGTTTCTAACTCCATTTCCTGGCCTGTATCCATTCATCAAGGGTTTCATTGCATGCTTCTTATAGTTTTCTTGGCCAGCCAATTGTTTCCCTACTAGATGCAGCCTCCGCCCACACACAACACAACACAACTACTCGATTATCTTCACCATCTTACTTTTATCCTTTTCCCATAGCATTATTTCTGTAGCCCTCTCTCACAGTCTCACAGCTTTTTTTTTTCTACCTGAAAGCCGCCTTTTGTTAAGTCAGGCATTAACAAGACAATATTTCTCCTTCTCTTTTTTATGGTAACCTCCGAAGTAATTACCACTCCAGCTCCCATGTTCTGATGGGTGGCTTCTCACAAAAGGCTTGTTTCAATGTAGAAACATGCAGGAGCTAATGAAATGTCATATGTGACATCCTTCCTGCTAGATTAGCTTTTATTTTAATTCATGACTTCTTATTTAAAGGGACTCTGAGCTGTGTGCTTAAAAAAGAAAACAGGGCTTACCTGGGGCTTTCTCCAGCCTTCCATAGCCAGTGAGGTTCCTGGCATCCTCCTGGCGGCTCCGGGTCATGCACCGACTTCGTGCAAAGTTGCGTGTGCTCACCCCTGCTGCATACCTATCACGTCAGCACACCGGCCGCCATAAGAGTCCTGAGCATGGGCGGTTCTCTAAAGACTGAACCGAGCAAGCGCAGGACTCTTATGGTAGCCAGCGTGAAGACGTGACAGGTACACAGCGGGGACAAGCACGCATGACTTCACCCGAAGTCGGCGCATTACTATATTATTATATAAGCCACCAGTGGGACCGCGGAGGGGGCTAGGAGGATGCCGGGGACCTTGCAGGCTACGGTGGACTGGAGGAGGCCCCAGGTAAGTCCTGTTTTCTTTTTTAGCACACAGCTCATGGTCCCTTTAAGACTGAACTCCAGACAAGCAACCAAATATATGGTAACAGTGTTTGTGTAACAGACACACACATCTAAAATTCCACCTAATAACTGAGTAGGAAGAATCCCAGACATTACCATTGTTTGAAAACGCATTTGCAAGTAAAAATCCTATTTTGGAAATGTGGTTACATGACATCAGCCTGGCTGATCTCCGCAGACAAAATGATCATAAGTGCCCCCTGCATATTCGTGTCCTTCCACTCCCCTTCATGCCCCCAATTGGCAGAGTAAGCACAGCTGAGCTGTGTGGACAAATTCTCCTGACAACACTGTGTCGGAAGTCCTCTTCCTCCCTGCAGTCACTCGTTGTATGCTGCCCCCGTCCGGCTCCTGATCAGTAACCAGAGGAGAGCAACAATGGCAACACTGACTGTGCAGTTGCCAGGAGAAAGAGGAGAATTGACTCATCATTAGGCTACAGCTTTGTTGATTTCAAGCAGGGGCAATGGTGGGGCCAATGACAGAGCAGTTTCTGACAGGTGGGGTGATGAGGGAAAAAATGCACTTGACTGAGATGATCCAGCACTCCTGATCTTTCCTTAAAGCAGACCTAAACTGTTTCATATGAGACAAAAACAGAGAAATCCACCCTGTGTGTGTTTACAGAGAACAGCCTATCTAATTCTCCCTTATATTTAAGTAATCAGCAAGTGTAAATTAATGCTGTCAACTCTAACTGAACTGTGTTGAGGTTCTGTGCTAATATGTAAACACAGGATGTTAAGCCTTTCTGTGCTCCCAGGAAACCAGGAAGTAAACATTGCAGGATCTCTGTCAAAGTTCTATAAACTGTAACAAAGAAATGTTTTTCTTTAAATGTTATGCTCTTGTGTCAAGGTCCTGTTGATCTCAACACCAGTGATTGGTGCATGCCTCGATCAGAGACTTTAGCAGCGCAGCTTAATAAATCAAGTCCAATGTCTGAGGCGAATCCATGCAACCAGGTTATAATTTCAACAAAACACTCTGCAGTGTCTACTGCAGTTGAAACTCCCTTCATAGAAATTAAATGCTCCATCTTGGTTAACCTATCAACCACCACCAAGACTGACATATAACCCTCGCATCGTGGCAAGTACACAAAAAAAATGAGTGTAAACTTGTCCCATGGTCCAAAAGATATGGGCAGAGACAATAACTCCCATGGCCTTGTCTGGGGCGTCTTGAAGCTAGTACAGACATTACAAGACAAAACCAGTCTTTCATCATTACGGGACCCCAGAAATTTCTTCTAATCAATTCCAATGTCTCGGCAGCCCCAAAGTTACCGGCTAGCAAGTGATCATGATGGAACTGCAGAACCTCCACTTGTAATTCCTCAGGAACAAAAATCTTGGTTTTGGCTACGATGAAGCTATTCCTCGGATGTAATCCTGATGAAGCTTTTCTTTGAATGTAATCCTAATGTAACGGTCGGAAGCAATTTTTTCATTACTTCTTTGATTCGTGAAAGTAACTCATGCTGAATCATTAAGAAATGCTTGGGTAAAAGGAAATTCGCCTCCTGATCAGTTGAGGCCTCTTCATTAAACATCCTAGACAAGGCATCGGGTTTGGAATTTTTTGAACCAGGTCGGTAAGTAAGATGGAAATCAAACCTGGAAGAGAATAGAGCTCATGTAGCTTGGCAGGGTCTCAGTTTCTTTGCAGTACAAAGATATTTCAAGTTCTTATGATCTGTAAATATTGTCACTGGGTTTTGTACTCCCTTCTAATAACTCCACTCCTCCAGAATGGTCTTAACTTGTGATCCCCAACATCATTTCTTTCTGCTGATGAGAGTTTATGAGGGAAAAAGGTCGAAGGATGAAGTAGAGACCGAGGCCTAACTTTGTGAGACAGAATTGCCCTTGATCACCTTTTCAGAAGCATCTACCTCTAGTACAAAGGTTAAAGCAGGATCCGCATGACTAAGTAATGGAGCAAAAACAAATGCCTTTTTCATTTTATCAAAAGCCAATTGAGCCTTTGTAGTCCATTTGAATGACGGATCCTTCTTGGTAAGTTGAGTGATTGGAGCCACAATTGACGAAAACCCTTTGAGTAATTTTCAATAAAAATGAAGCATTGTACGCCCTTTTTATCTGCGGGAACTGGCCAATCCAATACTGCAGACACCTTCTGGGAATCCATAGCTGTGCCCTCTGGAGACATGCAAAATCCAAGGAATTGAATCTTCACTTTCTCAAACTCACATTGCTTTGCTGTAGCGTACAGCCCATGTGTCCCAAGCACCTTCCTGACATGATCCCTATGCTTAGTAAGAGTTATTGAGAAGATTAAGATGTCATATAAATAGACCACCATGTAGTCATCCAGAAAATATAGTTCACAAAGTGCTGAAATGTGGTGGGAGCATTGCAAAGGCCAAACCACATCACCATGTATTCAAAATGGCCAAAGAGGGGACGAAAAGCAGTCTTCCATTCATCTCCTTCTCTGATGCAAATACGATTGCGGGCTCCCCGCAAATCCAATTTTTTTAAGCTGCTCAAACCTATGGAAAAGATCTGGGAACAGGGGAAGCAGATAATGGTTCTTGATTGTTATCCTATTTAACTCCCAAGATTCAATGCACACAAAGAGCCATCCATTTTCCTTACAAAGAAGATTCCCACTCCAGCAGGAGACATGGAGTGCTTGATGAACCCCCTTTTTACATTTTCATCAATATATTGCTTCAAGGCTTTCAATTCTGTTTCAGATAATGTATAGGTCCTTCCAAGGGAATCTTGGGTCCAGGCAAAAGTTCAACGGGGAAATTATATATGCGATGAGGTGGATGTGTGTCTACTCCCTCCTTATCGAGCTTGCCCAAACATTCATGATATGCAGCTGGAACCATAGCTGCCTTATCAGAGTTGATACTTAGCATCACGCCATCTAGAGGAAATCATAATCTTGATCAGTATTGTAAAAAGAATTGAACCACTCCAGTGGTCCAATCAATGCAAGGATTATGGCCACGGTACTTCCAAAAATAGACTGATGGGTGAATGAAATAAGATCGAATTGCAGATACTCCTTGTGATTTTCATGTATTGTTACCAACAAAGGTGCAGATTGTTGTACAATGGGACCAGTTTCCAGAGGAGATCCATCGGCCAAATAAATCATCACTGGACTACTTCTAGAGACAATTGAGTTGCCAATTCTGGGCAAAGGTTACATCCATGAAGCAAGAACAAGCCCCAGAGTCCACTATGGCTCGAAACCTCAACAGGTGTGGTAAGTCCCTGCAAAGTAAGCATGAGGTAAACATGTCACTTAAAGAGAGTCTGAAGCGAGAATAAATCTCGCTTCAGACCTCATAGATAGCAGGGGCATGTGTGCCCCTGCTAAAACGCCGCTATCCCGCGGCTTAACGGGGGTCACTGATCCCCCAAATCCCCTCGGTGCAGCGGGGGAGCGCTTCCTGGTTGGGGCAGGGCTAACCGCCGCAGCCCTGCCCCACGCGCGTCTGTCAGCGCGTATCTCCGCCTCTCCCCCGCCCCTCTCAGTCTTCCTTCACTGAGAGGGGCGGGGGAGAGGCGGCGATGCGCGTCTGATAGACGCGACTGGAGGTAGGGCTGCAGCCATTAGCCCTGCCTCCAAGAACGACCAACTATTGCGGGGGTGGGTTTGGGGGTGAAGGGACCCCCGTTTAGCGGCGCGATAGCGGCGGTTTAGAAGGGGCACACATGCCCCTGCTAACTATGAGCTCTGAAGCGAGATTTATTCTCGCTTCAGAGTCTCTTTAAGAGGATGCCTTCTTACTCTCGTGCATCAACAACTTACATCCCGATTAAAAAGGCAAGCACCTTTATATATAAAATATATATATATATATATAAAATATATATATATATATAGGCAGATGATCCCCCTTAGTGTATATATAGTGTATTAGGCTGCTAGTTTCCCCTTTAGTTAGGCAGCAGATTGCGCCCCCCCCCCCCCAATCGAGCATAGCATAGGAGGGGGCCTTACTTTTGGTGGTCATTTGGGGAGCATGAGAGGAGATGGCCAGGTCTCATCTCTCACACAGGACTCAGGAGGATAGTCGCAGGTCAGGTTAGCAGCCGGCACACGTGCTGCGTGCTTCAGCGCTCCTGGCTGGCTCCATCCATCCTATCACGGGGGCCGAGCGCCAGGCAGAGTCTCGCACTGACTCCAAGAGGCAGCTGCTGGTCTTCGACCCCATCTCCCCCAGCGGCAACAGGGTGCAGAGCCGGAGGGAGAGGCACTAGCCCAAGCAGCAGTCGCCGCAGCACAAAATAAATATGCGGCCAGGGCGGCAGGAGCGCGGCGCCCCCCCTGGAAGCCGGCGGCCGGCGCCCTGAGCGATCGCTCTGGTCGCACAGGTCAAACGCTGGCCCTGGGCTGGACTGACAGGACTGGCTGTTAATAGGACTGACTGATAACAGGACTGACTAACAACTGAACTGACAGAAATGGCTGATAACTGCATTGACAGGACTGGCTGATGGCAGGGTGAACTGACAACTGGATAGACAGGACTGGCTAAAGACAGGGCTGACTGACAACTGGATTGACAGGGCTGGCTGAAGACAGGACTGACTGATAACTGGATTGTGAGGACTGACTGACAACTGGAATAGTGTCCAAATTCACGAATGGTGTGGGACACAAAGCGACTGTCCAAAACGATGGAGCAGCATTGAGTGCCACCCTGGCCTTTGTGCCAGTGCAGTAGTTCCCTCCCCATTCCCGGCTACAATTTTTTCTGAGAAGCGCACGCTCCAAAGAGCGTGTACCCACAACTAGGGAACAACGTCCGGACTGACTGATGATCGGACTGCAAAAATAAATAATCACCATATTTATAAAACAGCAATTAGGTGATGTTCAGTTTCCATTCTCCATATGCTTCAATGAGAACGGAGGAATGCTTGTTTCAAACACCTCTGCGCTACTTATAAGGTTCGATTAATCTTCAATAACACAGCAATGTTGCACAAAAGTCGCATCGCACCATAATGGTGTGGTGTGCCCAAACAGTGAGGCACATACAGTATCATGGAAGTATGCCACGCTGCCAATGTAAACGTGCACATCACATCGGTAATGCTCGATCGGCGGTGGAACTGTACATTAATGGCCACCTTTAGGCTACATGCACACTAAGGCCTATTGGGCTTGATTCACTTAAGCGTGCTAAGTGTTAGCACGCCAGTGAAAAACCCCTTAGCATGTGCAAAGTGCCTTTGCACGCGCTAATATGTGCGCAAAACTTTGCATGCGCAGTTTAAGCACTGCGCGGTGCGCACGAAACGTCGCACCGTCCGTGTGCAAAATAGCCTGATAAGCACACTTTGCACGCGGATGGTGCAACGTGTTGCGTGCACCGGTGCGACGTTTCACACACACCAAATAGCGCGCTATCAGTAACAGCTTTGCCTGTGCAAACAACTTAGCACCCTAGTTTGCACATGCAAAGCTTTTTTTTAGGCGTGCTAACTGTGTTAGCAGCACGCTTTCGTGAATCAAGCCCATTGTGTTGCAACTGGAAATATAATCGCATTGCGAACACAATACAATTATATTGCAATGGTACGTTAACATGTTAGCAGTTTGGTGGAATCCATCAGAATAATGTGAGACATGATGCACAGTCGTGGTGAAGCATAGTTTTTATGTACTATATGCATCTCACACATAACACACAATGCGATTTTTTACCTTGTGTCGCGATCCTGTCTTTACAAGATGTGAAATGCCCCAGTGTGCAAGTAGCCTAATAGGGCTAGCGCACACCTGACACATTTACCATCTTCTTATCTATTTGTAAAGCTATGCGCACACGCTTTATAACGCACCTTAATCGCCATTGCTCAAACGAGATTTCTTAGCAAAAAAGAAACGTGTCTTTTAAACAATGTTTTCCACACACACACCAATATTCCAAATGACTGTGTTGATTGAATACTGCGCATACAAGTGGAATTGAAACTTCACACAACATGCGTGCATGCTATGGAGCAATGTTGTTTAAAAGACATCGTACAATTGGATCAGGCAGAATAATTGATATAGGTCGTTTGTTGTTTAGTGACATTTTTACAAATTTATCATCCAATATAGTGATATCTGTCATTTCTCAGACATATCAAACGACAATTATCTAGTGTGTGCCCTTAGCTTACCTCTCTAAATCTTTTTGTGTGTCCTGTAATGCTCTGTCAAGTCACTATATTTCTATCCCTTTTTATTCGCCTACTTTAGCGAATTCTGCATGAGTCAAATCAGTTCAGCCTTCCTGTTCCACATTTTTTTTAAACAGCTCCAATGTCTCTACTACCACACCTCATTCACTACAAGTGTCTCTCCTACCACACCTCATTCACTAGTGTCCCATGTCTCCTTGCTTTATGCTTCCCTGTGTTAGTGAGATTTTCTTTTTGTCAATTGAAGAGTTGCATGCATTTCCAGCCTGCTCCACATAATCCCCTCATAGGACTGCACCCATGCACTGCTTGCTATCACTCACTAGTCATTGGCATGTTAAATCTAACAGGCACCTATGAGGGAACTCTACTCATGGCGTCCCTAGTGACAATGCACTGAACCATGAAAGACTAAGCAATAAATATGCACGGTCCATGGTGGCATTGTAAATCTTCTCTAACCATGACCCATGATTCCAATTCATCATGCAGTAAAAGGCAGTGCAGTGTCAGTGTGTGAACCTATGACTTATTACGTGACCTTTCTTCTCCATCTTTCTATAGTAAATCATGACCACACATCCTCACCTCTCCTGCATGTTATAATTCTACCCTGCTTGCTCTGGTACTAGTGCACGATGCCACCTCTCCCTGCTCTCCCACATTACGTGCTGTCTCCTCTCTGGCTTGTATGCAGTAGTCTCCCGTATCTTGTCCTCTATCAGGTGCCCCCTCCCTGTTCTATGCACGAAGTGTCTCTAGCAGCAGCTGTCTTCCATAGTTTCCCGCATGTCTTGCTGGCCATGAATGCACCTGCTATATACAGCCTCTCCTGTATTACAGTGTCTCCTCTCTCTCAGGCTCTCTCCTCCCTCACTATGCTTATTGGATATAGATTCGCCTCTTTTGTGTCTTCCTGCTAAATGCAAAATTTGGTCTGTTTCCCTGTGTGAATTAGACGCAGTGTTTCCTCAGTAGTCACCCCCTCGTTTCTAACATGCGGCTCCTCCGCACGGCTCAGTGTTTGGAGGCGAGCCCTTCCTCTCACTTCTTTCCTCGCCGCAAGAGGTTTCCCTTGGTCAAGCCATGCCGTGCATATGCGGAGTCTGAGGCGGCTTCTCTCTAATACATGCAGTCTCCCCATTACCCCCCTGTATCCTCTTCTCTCTCACTCACCCCCCTCTTCTCTCTATTACATGCAGTCTCCCCATTACCCCCCCGTATCCTCTTCTCTCTATTAGATGCAGTCTCCCCATTGCCCCCCTGTCTCTCCTCTCTCTCACCCCCCTCTCTCCCCCTCTTCTCTCTATTAGATGCAGTCTCTCCGCTCCTCCCCCTCTCCTGCTCATGTTGTGTCTCCGGTTCCTGAGCTCCCGGAGCGGACCGGACCCCCCTCACCCAGCCCCCCCCAGGGGCCCCCGAGGGACCTCGGGGCTCCCCGCCACCCCCGCTCTCCCGGGGGAGACCGAGACACCCCGGAGCAAGTTGGACGGTCCCCCAAGAGAGGGAGAAGCCCCAGCAGCAGAGGCAGACCCCCCAACCTCAGAGATTCTCCAGACTCAGAGCGAGACTTCCCCGGCAGCATCAGGGGCATCTCCAACGGGGAAGACAAGACCCCCACCTCCTCCACTGACACAGATACCCCGACTGCCGGCAGAGGCACCCCGAATCCAGACACTCCTACTGGAGACACCCCGAGCAGAAACTCCCCCATCACCAACCCTGACAGAGGCTCTACTGCTGGGGACCCCGAGCACGCCAGCCAAGAAGACCCCCGGCTCAGAGACAGAGACCCACCCGGCCGGCGCATGGAAGAGACAGCGGGGAACGCGGTGATCATCAGGATCGGCATCCCGGACCTGCAGCAAACGGTAGTGTAGCTATGTGTGTCCTGCCTGTCTATCTGTATGTATGTATGTCCTGCCTGTGTGTCTGTCTGTCTTTCCTGTATGACTGTGTGCCCATCAATATGTGTGCCTACCTATATGGCTGTCTGTCTGTCCTGCCTGTACATGTGTCCTGCCTATATGTGTGTGCCCTCCTGCCCTGGCAGTGTGCTGGATGTGCTGCAGGTTTGTGCCCAGGGCTTGCTGTTACACTGTGTGGGAAACTGATGAAGCTATGGATCGTGATACTACATCTGTATACCTGTTCATATCATGTGCAGCTCCATAGAGCAGGGATGCTGTATGCAATCCATATGTGTAAGCCGAATGTTCAAGCAAAAATCTATCTATGGATGCTAGCTGCAATCATCTAACTATCAATATCCAAAATCATTTCTGTGTATCTGTCTATCTGTGACATGTTTTACATATCTGTTTTAAATCTAAGTTTTAAATCTTAGCTTTATGTAATACCTGTTTTGAATGCAGCTACTGTATATTCTGATGCTGTAGGTTTTACACTTCAGTGTGTGTGTGTGTATGTATAATATATATATATATATATATATATATATATATATATATATATATATATATATATATATCATACAGCACATCGAGCAATGCCTACAGCCCTGGGTATTCACACGCAAATCTATCATCTGGTACATTTGTTGGGTCAGTAGGTTCATTGGATAGCAGTGCTTGACTACAGGGGCTATTTTGTGCTGAGAATTTGCAGTGCCTGTCCTCAGAAAATGGCAAGTGCAGTAGTTAGCAGCATCTGGCCAAGTTGTGTAGTAGACTGAAGTGCTCTGCCAAGAAAGGGAATAGTGCAGTAGGCGCAAGTGCCAGACCATGATGGTTATTAAGTGGAACAGCAAGATGTGAATTACACGTACATTGATCATGCAGTTCATAGCACATATGCACAATTCAGGTTGATGCAAGGTAAGGTAGTAATGGTAATATAATAGTACATTGCTAACCACCTGGGCTTTGATTAACCATGGTTCTTGCACTAGATTGCAGTGCCTGAACACTGCATGTCTTATGCTGGAGATGGCAGTGCTTGGAGAGATTTCACTGTTCCATTATGCTTGCATCATGATCATTGCAATCTAATTGCCTTTACCTTAATATGTGTATGGCAAATTCCCAGTGCCTTTGCTAGTGCTTGATGAGAAACTGGATGGGGCCGTGTATTGCCATAGCAGTGTTCTCCATGGCAATCCCAACAAGCATTGCTTTATCCTGAAAATGCATGGCAATCCTTCAGTATGGCAATATTACCATGGTATCATAAGGCAGCAGATTTCCGACTTCATAATTTTAGCAGTGCTTCAGTATGGCTTTGTACATAACAGGGCTTCTTTATGATCCTGCTCTGGTGAACTGCAATAAAATAGCCAGGCACCACTGTTTTATTGGGATAATGAGCACCAATAGTGTCAATGTAATGCTGTACTATGGATGAGGGTTTTTTTACCATGATCGTGGTGAAGGCAGTTTTTCTTGTGATATTGTTGTGCCAAATCAGTAGATCTGTGATTATTTGTAACATACAGAAACCCATCCCAGCATAAGTTTAGTTTGCTGTAGGTACACCTGGGAAAAATGTGCTTATTTGCTGTGGACTTGTACAGATTTGACATTGGTCTTTGCTCCATCAGTCCTTAGTGGTAGTTCCTACAACTTCATATACATATAACCATATGACATATGGTGGTATAACATTTCATATGAACACTTCATATTTTACACAGCAAGTTATCTACAACTCACCTGTATAACCCAGATTATATGGTTTCATAGTGCTGCTGTGATTGGTGGTGCTGAACATCATATTACAGTCCATATAAATGCATCTCCACCATGATACTGTAGATGGCAGCAATCCACCGTGATGTTGGTTTTGTGATGAGCAGTGATTCCTTATAATTCTGTAGATGGTATCTTCATGCTATGCCTGGTAAAGCGTTATACTGTAAAGAGCATTCTGTAGAACTGGTACTGTACCAGGCATTGCAGATGGCAGGGCTTATCTGTGTATTTTGCACAGGAAGGCAAGTCATAGGGACTCATTCATCCAGGCAGGTGCATAGAATCCTGGGACAGCAGTGGAGTTCCAGGCAGGCTAGTTAACGCTATGCATGTTGCATAATGCTGGAGCTACAATGTGGGCCTATTGCAAAACACACTGTGCTCATTTTTTATAGAATGAAGAAAGTGTCTTTAAATAACACGGACAGTGCTTTAACAGGCAGTAATGACATTTTTCATGATTACCTTCTTGGGTGAAATTCGATAGACACATCCAATTTTGAATGGCCAATCATTGGCCAATTTTACCTCTTCCATGTAGTACAGGGGTGTCAAACTCAAATGCTTAATGGGCCGACATTGAACACTGGAGCCAACCTCTTGTCTACGTCTAGTGGCCTCCTCCCTCCCTTATAAATTTCCCTGGTGTCTAATAGCCCCCTCCCTCCCCTAAACTGTTCCCTGGTGTCTAGTGCCCCCCTCCCTCCTCTATACAGTTCCCTGGTGTCTAGTGACACTCCTTCCTCCCCTGTACAGTTTCCTGGTGTCTAGTGGCTCTCCTCCCTCCTCTATACAGTTCCCTGGTGTCTAGTGGCACTCCTTCCTCCCCTATACAGTTTCCTGGTGTCTAGTGGCCCTCCTCCACACTCTTATACAGGTCCCTGGTATCTAGTGGCTCTCCTCCCTCCCGTATGCAGTTCCAGTTCCCTGGTGTCTGATACCTCCTCCCTCCCCTATACAGTTCCCTGGTTTCTAGTTCCCCCCCTCCCCTCCCCTATATAGTTTCCTGGTGTCTAATAGCCTCCCCTCCCCTAAACTGTTTCCTGGTGTCTAATAGCCCCCCCTCCCCTAAACTGTTCCCTGGTTTCTAGTGGCCTCCTCCCTCCTCTATACAGTTCCCTGGTTTCTGGTGCCCCCCCTCCCCTCCCCTATACAGTTTTCTGGTGTCTAATAGCCTCCCCTCCCCTAAACCGTTTCCTTGTGTCTAATAGCCCCCCTCCCCTAAACTGTTCCCTGGTGTCTAGTGGCCCTCCTCCATTTCCTCATACAGTTCACTGGTGTCTAATGCCTCCTCCTTCCCATATACAGTTCCCTGGAGTCTAGTGGTCCTTCCTCATCTATGCAGTTTCCTGGTGTCTAGTGGTCCTCCCTCCCTCCTCCATATGACTTCCCTGGTGATCTAAGGCTTCACCTCCAGTATAGCTTCCCTGGTGGTCTAGAGTGGACCAAACATAATGCAAAGTGGGGAAACCACTTGGGGGGCCAATTTGATTGCTCTGAGGGCCAGATCTGGCCCGCTGGCCGGAGTTTGACATTTATGATGTAGTACAAGAGCTTACTTGCACAATCTGTTCATAGTATTCTAAATCTGTTGGCCCTCATACTACATGGAGGTGTTAAAATTGGTCAGTGATTGGTAAATCAAAATTGCATGTGTATATGCACCTTTTCATGTAGCGGTGTCCCATGGTGTCATTCAGCAATCTTCTGTGTTGGACTTTCAATCAACCAACACAAATGACTGCGGTGTCTGTTCAGCGGTCAAGTCAGAGCAGTCATTGCTACAACTGTCAACCAAAATGGTTACCAGTTATCAGTTTGGTTAACAGAAATTAGACTTCTGTACGGTCCTTATAGGTAACAGCTTTTAAATGAGAGTAGGATTCTAGTTGCCCTGGGCTACTGCTTGACTAAAGCCTGGTACACACTTTCAATTATGATTGGCCAATCATTTACCAATTTTACAACCTCCATGTAGTATGAGGGTCAACAGATATTGGGCTTGATTCACTAACCGGCGCTAAGTGTTAGCGCCGGAGTAAAAAGCCACTTAGTGCCCGAAATGTAGCTTTGCGTGCATAAATAGCACCGCAAAGCTACATCGCCCATAAGACCACCCACATCACGCGCAGCGCGGCTGGACAGTAATAGTGCGCAATGAGACGTTATCATCGCACCCGCTGCCTTGTAAACGTCGCATCCGTTGCATCAATGCACCGCTTCGGTGGGCACCCAATGCGCCAGGCAGAGGGTGCGACAATAACGTCGCACCATGCGCTATTACTGTCCAGCCGCGCTGCACGCGATGTGGGTAATCCTGTGGGCGCAAACCACCTAATGCTGTGGTTTGCGCCCATAAACTATTAAGGCCTCCCAACCGGCTTAGCGCCGGTTAGTGAATCAAGGCCATTATATACTATGAGCAGATTGTGTATGTAAACCCTCATAAGACGTTAAGGTAAACCCTCATATGACGTTATGACGAATTGAAGGCGTGTACCAGGCTTAAAGGTACATACTTAAGCCCCATCTACACGATACGATTCTTTATACGATTCAATCACGATTCTATTTACGATCCGATTAAATCCGACATGTCCGATCAGGATTCGATTCGATTCAATTCGATTTGCCATTGCAAGAATCGTAATTGAATCGTATAAAGAATCGTATCGTGTAGATGGGGCTTTACATCCAATTTATATTGGCCAATTATTGACCACTTTTACCACTTCCATGTAGCATAAGGGCAAACTGATTTTGAATATTGTGAACAGATTGTGTAGGTAAGCTCTCACATTACCTGGAAGTGGCAATATTGGGCGGTCGTTGGCCAATCACACTTGGATGTGTGTATACACCTTAAAGATGCCCACTAATGGTGCAGTGAAGAATCTCCCAAGCAATCAGATAAATGTGATCGGAAACAGCATTAGGCAGCGTCCCTTCCTCAATAAACAGCATTAGGCAGCGTCCCCCCTCAATAAACAGCATCAGCCAGCGCCCCCCCTTAATAAACAGCATTAGGCAGCGTCCCTTCCTCAATAAACAGCATTAGGCAGCGCCCCCCCTCAATAAACAGCATTAGGCAGCGTCCCTCCTCAATAAACAGCATTAGGCAGCGTCCCCTCCCTTAATAAACAGCATTAGGCAGCGTCCCCTCCTCAATAAACAGCATTAGACAGCGCCCCCCCACCCCCTCAATAAACAGCATTAGGCAACGTCCCTCCTCAATAAACAGCATTAGGCAGCGTCCCCCCTTTAATAAACTGCATTAGGCAGCGTCCCCTCCTCAATAAACAGCATTAGGCAGCGCTCCCCCCTCAATAAACAGCATTAGGCAGCGTCCCCCCTCAATAAACAGCATTAGGCAGTGTCCCCCCTCAATAAACAGCATTAGGCAGCGTCCTCCCCCTTAATAAACAGCATTAGGCAGCGTCCCCTCCTCAATAAACAGCATTAGGCAGCGCCCCCTCAATAAACAGCATTAGGCAGCGCCCCCCTCAATAAACAGCATTAGGCTGCGTCCCCCCCTTAATAAACAGCATTAGGCAACGCCCCCCTCAATAAACAGCATTAGGGAGTGTCTTCCCCCAATAAACAGCATTAGGGAGCGTCACCCCCTCAATAAACAGCATTAGGGAGCGTCTCCCCTCAATAAACAGCATTAGGGAGCGTCAGGAACCTGAAAATACAAAAATAATGAACTCATCCGGCAGAGGACTCCTCAAGCGCTTATCTCCAGACAGGCAGTGACAGCTCCCGGCGCCTTGAATCTCCCGCCTCACGCTGTGCCGGCCAGCAATGAGTTCCGGGTGATGCGGATGGAGTGTGTATCATTCTGCATCTTCTCGGGACTTTATACAGTGTAGGCTAGGATCGTTCCGCTGCCTCTTTGCATAAACCTCAGGAAGAAGAGCCAGCGGTTGTGGGCCGCAGCAGGAGGCCTGGCGGGCCGGACAGTTGGACACCGCTGCTGTAGGAAATGGTCAGCCTCTCTAGGGGGATGGTAAACCACTAAAATTTTGATGCCTGACCAGCTGAGATCTGGGTGCTTATACATTCTAAGGAGTTTGTTGGGCCAACATTCAGGACTCTGAGCTGCAGGGTGGTTTTACCACAAATCTCTACACCCTCTTCTCTGCGGTCTCAAAGTTATTGTTTTGGTTGCTTCCAGAATGGGACCTGCATTTGCGTCAAGCCAAGTTTCGGTGATACCAGCGCTGTGGAGTCTGTACAATGATTATGAAACAACCGACTCTGACTCCAGGTACCCAAAATTGCTCCGACTTCTCGACTCCGAATATTTACCAGAGCTGTGGGGTTGGTACAAAAACCATCTGACTCCTCAGTTTAGGAAATCGCAGACTCTGACTCTGACTCCAGGTACCCAGAAATTGCTCTTACTACACAGCCTTGGGTGATACATGAAAAATCACGTCTGAATAAAGTCCACTATAATTATTTACTTATTGTGCACAGAATGGGCATTGCAGTGCCATGCTGTGACCCAATATGAACCTGACGCTGACGTTATCTTGTTCTTTTACAGTTACTGATACCCTTGAATAATTTGTGTTTATTAGCAAATAGCTTATTACAAGTGACTTTTACAAGTGCACAGAAATAAGATTTGTTTACATTGCAACAACTAATTGACTTTAACCGTCCAACAACCGTGTCACGCCGATTGGCGTGAACGCGGTGGCAGCCCCAGGACCGGCTAATGCCAATTGGCGTTAAGTCCTGCGACAGGGATTTGCAGGAGATCACGCAGGCCGATGCGCAAACATCTCCGCTTGAATGGCTCCGTCTTCAGTCGCCAAGCAGCGATCGTCGTCTATTTACACTGTACAGCGATGCGATCTTAGGCAGCGCTGTACTGGGGACAGCCGTGTGACACAGCTGTCCCTTCTGGAGGCACTAAGGCGATCGGCTGTCATAGGCCGATGCCTATGACAGCCGATCGCTGCGATTGGCTAGCGGGGAGAGGGATGGTCAGGTAGGGAAAAAGATAATAGTAACATTTATTAAAAAAACCCCCACAAATATTTATACAAAAAATAAACATCCTGGGAGCGATCGGAGCCAAACCAACAGAAAGCTCTGTTGGTTGGCAGAAAAGGGGGGGATCAATTGTGTGCTGAGTTGTACGGCTCTGCAGCAAGGCCTTCAAGCTGCAGTGGTCCAAATAGTAAAAAAAATAGCCTGGTCACTAGGGGGGTGTAAGCCTACGGTCCTCAAGAGGTTAAAGTACTCCTGAACTGGCGAGAAAACATATTAAAAACCACTTAACGACCGCCTAACGCCAATAGGCGTCGGCGGGTCGTTAGAGGTTTCCCATGGAAACGGCCGCTCGTTCGAGCGGCCTTTCCATGCTGGTTCACTAAGGGTGTCTCCGTGAACAGTGTGCAAACCGCCGATCGCGGCTCGCACGCGTAATGTAAACACGCGGGGAAGAAATCCCCGCTGTTTACATTATACGGCGCTGATGCGCAGCAGCGCCGTAAAGGAGATCGGCGATCCCCGGCCTCTGATTGGCCGGGGATCACTGCATTCTGATAGGCTGATGCCTATACTACACGGATATCCGTCCTGCGCAGCCCACAAGCCACGGGAGAGGTAGGGAAGTAGAGGGAGGGCGGAAATCGCTGCGGAGGGGGGCTTTGAGGAGCCCCCCCCACTGAACCATAATAGCCGGCGGCGATCAGACCCCCCCTGCAGGACATCCCCCTAGTGGGGAAAAAAGGGGGGAAGTCTGGTCGCCCTGGCTCAATTACGATCTGTGCTGTGGGCTATAGAGTCCACTCAGCACAGAAAGCTGAAAGTGAGCCCGGTCCTTAAGTGGTTAAATGAAACCCATGATGGGCTAGATAACATTTTCAGAGGTGTCCTGGTGCTACTCGTCCTCTGGGTCCCAACTGTTCCCCGACCCTTATAGCTCCCGCAGCTGTTCTGGACTGTGCTGGCACGAGTTTTTAACTTCCCCTGCACAGTGAAAGAAAGCGCTCTTGGATAAGCGATTGCTTTCGCTGTGCTTGGAGGCCTTGGAACTAATCTAGCCCCACCGTGAGCTTCATTCATTCTTTTCATCCTCGGTTCAGGGGTACTTTAAATCCCTAGCTCAGAACTCATTTTAATAGATATTGTATAGAGCATTACATAATCTGCAATACACATAAATCATTTTTACATTATCTACTTTACCTGGCTGGGTTTGCTATACTGACATCCTGTGATAATGTCAGATTTTGCTTAGTTGAATTGAACAGCCTTTTATAAGCTGGCTAGTCCCTCCTCCCCCCTCAACACCTCCCCTCCCCCATCCCATTATCACTCATAGGAAGTAGTGAAAGCCGGAGCAAGCAGCCAGTCTTTTCCTGTAAATACAGAGCTAACCCCACCCAGGTCATTCTTGTGCTTCCCAAGAGGAACCAAGTTAGGCGATAGCCCTGTACAGGGGAAGAAACTCTCACTCTGCTGGTGGCTCTATATACTTTCTGCTCAGATCTCTGGGTCATGTGACTGACATTTCCAAAGGGAACTTCTTCAGAACAGCGTCATCAAATGTGAAAAAAGTGTAAGTAGTTGCATAATCCCCCATTCTCCTTTGCGAACAGTGAAAAGTCTGGTAAGGTGAACTGGGGTTTTTTTTGGAACTTTATACGTATATTCATGGCAGCCCATTTGACAAAGAAATTAAGATGATTCATGACATTGTTGTATATTAGCCTAATTAATTTCACATTACGGCAATTCTGGATGTGCAGTATTGGAGTTGAAGATATAGTGAAAGTGAACACGAGTCCTAGCAAAGTGTAAAAAATGGATACTTAAAAAAACACTGACGTGAGTCTAAACTCCTTTTTAACTTGCAGTTATGTTCATCACTATAACCCCTGCTAAAACGCCGCTATCCCGCGGCAAGACGAGGGGTTAATACCCCCCAAATCCCCCTGTAAAATCCATGACTTTTTTGGTCGTGGATTTTGCTGCTCATGGAGGCAGAGCTATGAGCCACAGCTCTGCCTCCATGTGCGTCAATCTGCCGGCGGATCTCCGCCTCTCCCCCGCCCCTCTCTGTGAAGGCAGATTGAGAGGGAAGAGGCGGCGATCAGCTGGGATTGACGCGCTGAGAGGCAGAGCTACAGCCATTAGCTCTGCCTCAAGCAGGTAGCGCTCCCCAGACACTGGAGAGGGGATTTAGGAGGGTTAACCCCTCGTTTTTCCGCGGGATGGCGGCGTCTTAGCAGGGGTTATAGTGATGAACATAAGTTAAAAAAGGGAATTTAGACTCACTTCAGAGTCTCTTTAACTAAGCAGAAGGAAGCCTCTGGATCACCCCTACTGCTGCTGCCTGGTACTGATTGGAGCTCTTCTTTATGCTCGAGCACACAAGCTAACCAAGCAGCTGCAGCTCGTGTAGGCGCAGTACAGCCATGCTTGTACATGAAGAAATGTGGGGTCACGATCAGAAAAAGTGATAAGCTCTTTTCAGATTACTTCAGGTGGCAATGGGAAGCTGGTGAGGGAAACCTCTGCAGAATCCACAGGCTTCCCTCTTCTTTGGTAAATTTCCTTTTTTTTACCTTAGCTTCACCTGGGTACACTTTAAAACAGCAGAAAACAGTGACAGCTGCTTGTTTCGCACTGACTGCTTTTATTAAAGTCATGGGAATTGCTATAGATGTGTTGCATATGCATATTTTGACCATTTAGGCCTCGTTCACATTTGGTGCACTGAAAAACGTGTAAAAGCGCAAGATAAAAAAATGCATGTACTTTAGTGTGCTTTCCAGTGCGTTGCGGTGCACTTTTTTAAGCATGTTTTGCTTATTGTAGCAGTTGTCAATTTTCATATGTAAATTTTATTTTTCTCCAAATGGGGTAAAAAACGCATGTGCTCCTATGCGCTTGTATGCGCTAAAACATTTGCACTCATTCACTTGCATTGATGTGCGTTTTAGAGCTCAATGCACAGAAATGCCTGCAACACTACGTTTTTGTAACGCAGGTCAGTGCAGCGCACAGATGTGAACCAGGCACATTTAATTACATGGGAAAATCAATACCTTGCAGAATGCACACGGCAATGCACTGTGAAGAGCGCACAGAAACTGCCCTAATGTGAACGAGGTTTCCCAGATTCTCCACAGGCCCACTACTGCTGCAAAGGAACTAATTCAAAATCAGATCAGAATCACAATCAATTTATTTCGCCAAGTAAGTTTGCAATTACAAGCAATTTGTCTTGGCAGTGCTTAACAAATGCAAACACAAACAAAAAAAGTACAAGGACAGACAGTATGTATATTAGAAGTCAAGGACGGAATGTGAGTATAGTGGCAGTAAGCAAGGTGAGAATTGTTCATTTTCAGTTCTGTGCTGATTACTTTCAAGTCCTAGCAGCTCTAGCGTGGTTCAGCATTAACTATGGCTACAGCCTGAGGAAAAAAAGCTGTTTCTGTGTCTAGAGGTTTTAGTTGCGATTGACCGGAATCTTACTCCTGAAGGCATGAGCTGGAAGATGGAGTGAGCAGGGTGAGAGGGGTCAGAGGTAATCTTGGTCGCTCTCTTTCTGCACCTGCTAGCGTAAAGATCCTGCTGTGAAGGTAAGCTACAGCCAATTATCCTTTCCGCTGTTCGGATGATGCGCTGCAGCCTCCCCTTTTCTAATGCTGAGCAGAAGGCGAACCATATAGTCATTGGCCCAGTGCACACCAAAAACCTCTAGCAGATCTGCAAAACGCTAGAGGTTTTTGAAGCAGATTTCAGAGCGATTCTAGGCATGTTTAGAGACGTTTTCTAAACATGCCTAGCGTTTTTTGGAGCGTTTTTGTGTAGCAAATTACAAATATTGTTGCAGTAAAGCTGTTACTGAACAGCTTCTGTAACAAAAACGCCTGGAAAACTGCTCTGATCTAGCGTTTTTCAGAGCTGTTTCCCACTTTCCTATACTTTAACATTGAGGCAAACACGCTTCAGAAATCTAAAAAATGCTGCAGCCCCTGAGTTTGCGTTTGTGGAAAAAACGACCTGCTCTGGTGTGCACCATCCCATACTCTTTCATTAGCCAAGCAGTTTTCCCCCTGCAAGCGTTTTTAAGAACGCTCCAGAACTGCTCTGGTGTGCACCAGCCCATAGATGATGTTATGGTGCATTCGATGATTTCAGTGTAGAACTGCTCCATTAGATTTTTAGGTAGGCCAAACTTTCTCAGCTGCCTTAGATGGTACATCCTCTGCTGCACTTTCTTGAAGATAGTGGCCGTATTGTTATCCCATTTTAGGTAGTTTAATATTGTGGACCCAAGAAACTTGAATGACTCTAACTGGGCTATTGTGGATCCAGTTATGGTTAAGGGGCGGTGCTGGGGGTGAGATCTCCTAAAGTCTGTTATCATTTCCATGGTTTTGAGAGCATTTTGTTCCAAGTTGTTGCTGCTGTGCCAGGAGGAAAGCTGTCCCACTACATGCCTGTATGCAGACTCGTCCCCGTTTTGTACAGGGCTGTGGAGTCGGAGTCGGAGTCGTGGAGTCGGGCAATTTTGGGTGCCTGGAGTCGGAGTCGGAGTCGGGAAAAAATGCACCGACTCCGACTCCTAATGAATTTGTAACTGTAATTAAAATAGAAAATATGTTAAAATGTTCTATTTCTCAGATAATAGTCATTAAAAATAATGTATATATACAGTAATAGCTGTGCTTAGTCCACAAAAATGAAATAAACCAATCAAAATTAGTTACTTGTGCTGCTTCAATAAAGCAGTCCCCGTATTTTTAAGGTCAGATATACATATCTGATTGTGACTGTATATATAATGTGTACACAGGAATCTCTTATATATGTTACGGCCAGAACCCGAAGTGTGGCCACTTCTAGTTCTGGCCGGCCACTTCGGGTTCTGGCCGGCCAATGCGCGAAGTGGCCGCAGCGCAGCGGCCAATGTTAGAAATGGAATGTTTCCTTTTAATATGAATGTAGTTTTCCTGGCCGTCTCTGGCCAAATGTAGCAAAAAAAACCCAGTTCGTTCATTGAATGAAATGAAGCCGCCCGGCTTCTGCTCCGCCTCCTCTCCTCCGCCCCTGCCTCTCTCTCTCTATCTTCTTCGGGCAGCCGGCGGGGACACGCGTGTCCCCGAGAGTCGTTCGTGGCGCCAGGAAAGCAGAGCGGGGAGGCTGCAGACATTGCTTCTGCCAGCCCCCGCTCTGCAGGGACGAACGACAGGATTGCCTGCCGCGACGAACGACTCTGGAGGGGACACGCATGTCCCCCGCTGCCAGTTTCGGGGAGAAGAGAGAGAGAGAGGCAGGGGCGGAGGAGAGGAGGCGGAGCAGAAGCCGGGCGGCTTCATCTCATTCAATGAACGAACTGTTTTTTTTTTTTTTGCTACATTTGGCCAAAGACGGCCAGGAAAACTACATTCATATTAAAAGGAAACATTCCATTTCTAACATTGGCCGCTGCGCTGCGGCCACTTCGCGCATTGGCCGGCCAGAACCCGAAGTGGCCGGCCAGAACTAGAAGTGGCCACACTTCGGGTTCTGGCCGTAACATATATACTAAATAACATCTATGCTGTAAGAATAAAGCCTGATGTGTAGCTGTGTCACTAATAGAGATGGTCAACGAGATGGAAATAATTCCGCATTGATGCTGATTTATGCAAATGTATGCACTCCCTTTGCTGATGAAATCAAATAATTTGATATGTTATTAAAATTTGGTTTGGGGACTACAAATTAAAGGGTAACTGAGACGGATGAAAAGTAAAGTTTTTTATACATACCTGGGGCTTCCTCCAGCCCCCTTCAGGCTAATCAGTCCCTCGCTGTCCTCCACCACCCGGATCTTCTGCTATGAGTCCTGGTAATTCAGCCAGTCAGCGCTGTCCGGCCGCATGCCGCTCCCACAGCCAGGAACATTCTGCACCTGCGCAATAGTGCTGCACAGGTGTAGTATGCTCCTGGCGGCGGAGTGTGTGCATGCGCATTACGCCTGACTGGCTCAAGTACCTGGACTCATAGCAGAAGATCCAGGTGGCGAAGGAGGACAACGAGGAACTGATTATCCTGAAGGCGGCTGGAGGAAGCCCCAGGTATGTAGAAAACCTTAATTTCATCTGTCTCAGGTTTACTTTGTTACACAGTAGCACTATACTCTACATATGCACTCCCCACAGAGCTGCAGGGAATCCACTGAGAATGCTGTGCACATTGAACACAGAGGTGTTGTCTGTTTACAATCTCCTCATTCCCCTGCAGAGTACCTGCACATCATTCTTACATGTACCCACACTTACATTGCCTAGGGCCTGATAGATGTTCTTTGTTCCGGTTTGTACCTTTTACAAGTACTCTTACCAAGGACTAGTTTTAGTCTAATGGGAATAAATATAGTAGTCTACATATCCTTCTCACTTCAGTTGTCTTGTAAAATTCCTAAGCGTTGGCAGTTAAGAGACGAATGTCACGTTACATACTTTTAATCAACAAAATTGTAATATGCAAATTAGAGGAGTCGGAGTCGTGGAGTCGGAGTCGGTGGAATCCTAAACTGAGGAGTCGGAGTCGGTGGATTTTTGGACCGACTCCACAGCCCTGGTTTTGTATGAGACCAACTACTGTTGTGTCATCTGCAAACTTCAGAACCTTAACAGATGAATCTGTGGAGATGCAGTCATTGGTATAAAGTGAGTAGAGCAGTGGGGAAAGCACACAGCCCTGGGTTGCACCTGTACTGACTGTGAGAGAGCTTGATGTGTGTTTCCCAAGTCTAACATGCTGTCTCCTGTCGGTTATTCTTGTTCATCGCCACACTCCTGTCTGTGTACGGGCACGACTGTACTGAGCATGCCCGCCATCTGCACATGGAGGGAAAAGTCATGCATGAGCGAATTCGTTCTACTGGGCACTAGATCTACTAAAGTTCAGCACAGTCTCTACACACATCTCTCCCAGTGAGGATTGGAAACCCGATCCCTCGGGCGGCTTTGCAGGTCCGACTCTATACAGACGCATTGCTAGAATGTAGGCTAGCGACGTGTTCTGTTGCTATGCATGTAGGGGAGGGCGGACAGAGTGGCGCAGGGCAGACATCACGTGGTAGGTGGGGTGATTGGGAAATACAGTGCTCTAAGCCGGTGCTCTGTCCAATCACCTCCCAGGCTGATCACTGGCCGAGGCATCGGAGCTCCATGGTCTGACGTACAGTCATCTTTGTTGCCAATTCATCACCTCCCCCTCCCCTCTCAACCTGCACAATCTGTAGGAGGGAGGAATGCTCCGAATAGAAAGGTGGAGGCATATTCCTAATTCTAATAGGGTGGGGGAGACATCTGCCAAACAATGGGGGGAAGGCCCTACCTACTCTGCAAAGGGCAGTACAGGGCACTGCTGAATTAGTCAGCACCATCCTAGGTTTTTTTTTTTTTATTACTATTATTTTAATTTTATTCATTAGATAAGCTTAAACAAATCCCAATAGGGTCAGAGAAAACTCTGTAACTCCACAATGCATCATTTTCACTGCTTATACTAATACTGCTGCATCTGCCAACATAATGCAGATTGCAGATCAGATCAGATCATACTGAAAAGCCAAACAAGCCCTGGTCAGATCTTTGTAGTGCTCAAAATCCTAGTAAAGCTCTGTGGAGTCCCAAATCTCAAAGAGCCTTTCTACATAAACACTGTAAGCCAATACAGTACTAAATTTAATTTTGCTTTCATAAGACAGAAGGTACGTGCAAATATTCAGCTGCACATAAGCAAGAAGGTGCTCCCATAATGAATCACTTCTGTTTATGCAAATCATTCCTTTACGTCCCTGAAAACTCAACAATACATCCAGAGCCTCTGGTGTACGGTGTGACTATAGCTGCTTAGATAGAGATAGTCAATCAGATGCCAATAATTCTGGCTTGCATGCAATTTTAAAGCGAATTATATGCAGCTTGGAATTAAGCCAATCAAATGCACTTCCACCTGATTTTGATTGGCCCGTTACCAAGCTACATACAATTTCTATTAAATTGAAATTAATTATGAATATTATCTTGTTGACAGCAGCAGGTAGCACACTATGGGGATGCATCCAGGAGCAGCAGGTAGCACACTGGGGAAGGGTTCAGGAGCAGCAGGTTTCACACTATGGGGGAGGTTTCAGGAGAAGCAGGTAGCACACTATAGGGAGGATTCAGGAGCAGCAGGTAGCACACTGGGGAAGGGTTCAGGAGCAGCAGGTAGCACACTATGGGGAGGATTCAGGAGCAGCAGGTAGCACACTATGGGGAGGCATCCAGGAGCAGCAGGTAGCACACTATGGGGAGGCATCCAGGAGCAGCAGGTAGCACACTATGGGGAGGCATCCAGGAGCAGCAGGTAGCACACTATGGGGAGGATTCAGGAGCAGCAGGTAGCACACTATGGGGAGGCATCCAGGAGCAGCAGGTAGCACACTATGGGGAGGCATCCAGGAGCAGCAGGTAGCACGCTATGGGGAGGATTCAGGAGCAGCAGGTAGCACACAATGGGGAGACATCCAGGAGCAGCAGGTAGCACACTATGGGGATGCATTCAGGAGCAGCAGGTAGCACACTATGGGGAGGCATCCAGGAGCAGCAGGTAGCACACTATGGGGAGGATTCAGGAGCAGCAGGTAGCACACTATGGGGAGGCATCCAGGAGCAGCAGGTAGCACACTATGGGGATGCATTCAGGAGCAGCAGGTAGCACACTATGGGGAGGCATCCAGGAGCAGCAGGTAGCACACTATGGGGAGGATTCAGGAGAAGCAGGTAGCACACTATGGGGAGGATTCAGGAGCAGCAGGTAGCACACTATGGGGAGGCATCCAGGAGCAGCAGGTAGCACACTATGGGGAGGCATCCAGGAGCAGCAGGTAGCACACTATGGGGAGGCATTCAGGAGCAGCAGGTAGCACACTATGGGGACGCATCCAGGAGCAGCAGGTAGCACACTATGGGGAGGCATCCAGGAGCTGCAGGTAGCATACTATGGGGCTGCATTCAGGAGCAGCAGGTAGCACACTATGGGGACGCATCCAGGAGCAGCAGGTAGCACACTATGGGGAAGGTTTTAGGAGCAGCAGGTTGCACACTATGGGGATGCATCCAGGAGCAGCAGGTAGCACACTATGGGGAGGCATCCAGTAGCAGCAAGTAGCACACTATGGGGAGGCATCCAGGAGCAGCAGGTAGCACACTATGGGGAGGCATCCAGGAGCAGCAGGTAGCACACTATTCGAAGGATTCAGGAGCAGCAGGTAGCACACTATGGGGAGGCATCGAGGAGCAGCAGGTAGCACACTATGGGAAGGCATCCAGGAGCAGCAGGTAGCACACTATGGGGAAGGATTTAGGAGCAGCAGGTAGCACACTATGGGTTAGGATTCGAGAGCAGCTGATAGCACACTAGGGGCTTGATTCACTAAGACAAATAGCGTGTCTTATCGGAGTTAACACGCCTTATCAGAGTAGCATAGCGAGCGCTACAAACTTAAGCCTGCAAATTGGCAATGACGAGAGCTCCACTCGTCCTGCCCTGCCACCAGACACAGATTAGTTGGATCACCAATTTAATTCAGGACATGTTCACAGTGGGACGTTGCGTTGTAATGCGACGTTAAAGTCACAACGCAGCATTACAACGCAACTCAAAAAAAAAAAAAGGTTTTGCGTGCGTTACAATGCGTTTGCGGTTCGCATATACAAAACGCATATGCTTTTTGTAAGTGTTTTTATATTTCCATGTATGCAAATCACTAGGAAGACAACAGGAAGCGGAAATACATCACAAAACATTTTTTGGGGAAAAAACTCATATGAAAACGCATGGAAAACACATGACAAATGCATACCATTACACAGGGCTGTGGAGTCGGTCCAAAAATCCACCGACTCCGACTCCTCAGTTTAGGATTCCACCGACTCCGACTCCACGACTCCGACTCCTCTAATTTGCATATTACAATTTTGTTGATTAAAAGTATGTAACGTGACATTCGTCTCTTAACTGCCAACGCTTAGGAATTTTACAAGACAACTGAAGTGAGAAGGATATGTAGACTACTATATTTATTCCCATTAGACTAAAACTAGTCCTTGGTAAGAGTACTTGTAAAAGGTACAAACCGGAACAAAGAACATCTATCAGGCCCTAGGCAATGTAAGTGTGGGTACATGTAAGAATGATGTGCAGGTACTCTGCAGGGGAATGAGGAGATTGTAAACAGACAACACCTCTGTGTTCAATGTGCACAGCATTCTCAGTGGATTCCCTGCAGCTCTGTGGGGAGTGCATATGTAGAGTTTAGTGCTACTGTGTAACAAAGTAAACCTGAGACAGATGAAATTAAAGTTTTATACATACCTGGGGCTTCCTCCAGCCGCCTTCAGGATAATCAGTTCCTCGTTGTCCTCCTTCGCCACCTGGATCTTCTGCTATGAGTCCAGGTACTTGAGCCAGTCAGGCGTAATGCGCATGCACACACTCCGCCGCCAGGAGCATACTACACCTGTGCAGCACTATTGCGCAGGTGCAGAATGTTCCTGGCTGTGGGAGCGGCATGCGGCCGGACAGCGCTGACTGGCTGAATTACCAGGACTCATAGCAGAAGATCCGGGTGGTGGAGGACAGCGAGGGACTGATTAGCCTGAAGGGGGCTGGAGGAAGCCCCAGGTATGTATAAAAAACTTTACTTTTCATCCGTCTCAGTTACCCTTTAATTTGTAGTCCCCAAACCAAATTTTAATAACATATCAAATTATTTGATTTCATCAGCAAAGGGAGTGCATACATTTGCATAAATCAGCATCAATGCGGAATTATTTCCATCTCGTTGACCATCTCTATTAGTGACACAGCTACACATCAGGCTTTATTCTTACAGCATAGATGTTATTTAGTATATATGTTACGGCCAGAACCCGAAGTGTGGCCACTTCTAGTTCTGGCCGGCCACTTCGGGTTCTGGCCGGCCAATGCGCGAAGTGGCCGCAGCGCAGCGGCCAATGTTAGAAATGGAATGTTTCCTTTTAATATGAATGTAGTTTTCCTGGCCGTCTCTGGCCAAATGTAGCAAAAAAAAAAAAAACAGTTCGTTCATTGAATGAGATGAAGCCGCCCGGCTTCTGCTCCGCCTCCTCTCCTCCGCCCCTGCCTCTCTCTCTCTCTTCTCCCCGACACTGGCAGCGGGGGACATGCGTGTCCCCTCCAGAGTCGTTCGTCGCGGCAGGCAATCCTGTCGTTCGTCCCTGCAGAGCGGGGGCTGGCAGAAGCAATGTCTGCAGCCTCCCCGCTCTGCTTTCCTGGCGCCACGAACGACTCTCGGGGACACGCGTGTCCCCGCCGGCTGCCCGAAGAAGATAGAGAGAGAGAGGCAGGGGCGGAGGAGAGGAGGCGGAGCAGAAGCCGGGCGGCTTCATTTCATTCAATGAACGAACTGAGTTTTTTTTGCTACATTTGGCCAGAGACGGCCAGGAAAACTACATTCATATTAAAAGGAAACATTCCATTTCTAACATTGGCCGCTGCGCTGCGGCCACTTCGCGCATTGGCCGGCCAGAACCCGAAGTGGCCGGCCAGAACTAGAAGTGGCCACACTTCGGGTTCTGGCCGTAACATATATAAGAGATTCCTGTGTACACATTATATATACAGTCACAATCAGATGTGTATATCTGACCTTAAAAATACGGGGACTGCTTTATTGAAGCAGCACAAGTAACTAATTTTGATTGGTTTATTTCATTGTGGACTAAGCACAGCTATTACTGTATATATACATTATTTTTAATGACTATTATCTGAGAAATAGAACATTTTAACATATTTTCTATTTTAATTACAGTTACAAATTCATTAGGAGTCGGAGTCGGTGCATTTTTTCCCGACTCCGACTCCAGGCACCCAAAATTGCCCGACTCTCCGACTCCACGACTCCGACTCCACAGCCCTGCCATTACATACCCATTGACTTTCATTATGTGCTTTTTTTTATGCGTTTTTGCATATTATGCAAAAAAACCCGCGTTTTTGAAAACGCACGCATATAAAACGCATATGCAGTTTTTATATGTGTTTTTTCCTGCGGCCCATAGACTTCCATTAGCAGCAAAAACGCAGCGTTTTCAGCAACGCTAGCGTTTCTGCTATGTGTGCATCTAGCCTGAAACTAGAAACTAGTACAATTACAATTTGCAGCAGTTACTGTAGATGTGATTGTGTTAATTTCAAGTAGCGTACCATTTGCATTAAATTGGAAAAATTACCAGTTTATTGATTATGTCTACTTTTTTCATCCATGCCAGCCTAAATGAGTAGGGATGGTAAATAAAGCCAAATAATTTTGAGTTGGTGCAAATGTTATGGTGATTTACTGGAACTTTATGCAGCTGCTACATTTGATTTGACCTATTGTAAAGTAAACCTGAAGTGGGAAAACTCACTTTAGGTTTGATACTATCAGAAGAAGGCTCTGGATAATATAGAGCAGGGGTGCCCATTGAGTAGATCGCGATCTACTGGTAGATCGCAAAGGACTTCATGGTAGATCCCAACCGCACTACATTTTCCATTCTGTATATACAATTGTGCTCCTAAAATTGTACATGTGTAGATCCCATTGAGGGCTGGTGCCCACCAAGAGCGCTTCTGAGTGCTTTTAAAAATGCTAGTACTTTAAAAAATGCTGGTTAATGTATGTGAATGGGATGGCTCACACCATAGTGATGTGATTTTCGCCCAAATGCAAACGCGGGTGCTGCAGCACTTCTGTGCTTTTCTGAGGTGAGTCAGCCTCAATGTTAAGTATATGAAAGTGGAAAATCGCTCTGAAAAGCTCTAGAACAGAACGATTTTCCAAGCGTTTTTGTTACAGAAGCTGTTCAGTTCCAGCTCTACTGTAACAAAAAATAACAAAAAAATACTACACCAAAATGCTCCAAAAATCGCTAGGCATGATTAGAAAATCGCTAGGCACATGCCTACAATCGCTCTGAAAAATTACTTCAAAAAGTGCTGAGCATTTGCGATTACGATAACGCTTTTTGATGTGCACCAGCCCTGACTTGCTAATTTATAAAGTAGAAAACAAAAATGGAAGAGGAAGAGCGCTCTGTAGTGTAACAACGTTTTATTAAAACAAAATGAACAATAAAAAATCCACTTACTAGATCTTTGTATAAAAACAAGCATGTAGTTGGGCATAAAGCCCTTCAATCCTCCCCAGGTGGGTGCAACCTCAAACTACCGTGGCCATCGAAGTTGTGCGGATCTGGTGGAAGAACGACCCTGGGTGCCCCACCGTGGGGTAAATGTGTGCTGGTAACGTTATTACATGTTTCGGCGTTCTGCGCCTTCGTCAGATAACGCCGCCAGCTCGCACATGCTTCGGGGACACAAGTAATTCCAGAGAGCTATTCGGTCAAACAGCTCTAGTGAAGGACAGTGCTTTCTCCTTTCGGCAGGGTTTACTTTAAAATGCATATATTTGCAAAACAAAATATATAACCATTAAATAAAATTTACATCAACACAGAATTAATAGCATCTCAATTACTGCAAGGAACCAAGGGTCTCGAAGGCCTCTTTCAGATGGACGGCTGGTCGTTGCGCTTCATTCTCCCAGCTGCTGGCCACGGGCACCTTTTCCCTGCAATCAATTGCAGCTAAATGGCAGTGTTTGTACCAGCATGCATGTCATCGTTTGGCTTTACATGGTGGCAGAAAACCACAATTTATAATAATCCTAACATTTGTATAGCGCTTTTTTCCTGTTGGACTCAAAGCGCTCAAAAGCTGCAGCCATTAAGGGCGCGCTCAAGGGGCCACCCCGGGGTGTTAGGAAATTATCCAAGGACTTCTTACTGAATAGGTACTGACCCGAGCCAGGATTTACACCCTGGTCTCCCATCAAAGGCAGAGCCCTTAACCAGTACACTATCCAGCCCTGGCTGAGCATGACCACACCCTATTGGGGGGGGGGGGGGAGAGCTCTCATTCCCAGCAAACTATAGTTACACTCCTGAGCAAGAGGTACAGTTTGGCATTTTACATTAGAAGACTGGACTAAGGCAGCAGAAAGTAGCACGAGCTGCAGGAAACAAGTTCAGTAAATATTTTGTTGTTAGATACAGTATAAGGCTCGGTTCAAATTAGCTTTTGCCAACGGAACAGGCCGTATGGTTCCGTGGGCCGTTCCACTGAACGGACAAAAAAATCCAGCAGGACCCAATTTTCCGGACCGTTTCGCTCAGTGGAACGGATATGGAAGGTTTTGCAGCACAATAGGATCCTATGGAAAACTGACGTTTTACAGCACACTGGCTGTAAAAACGGACCGTTTTCCAGGATTCAGATGTCCAGATCCATACAGCTTACTGTCTACCTCATTTGAGCACATCTTGACAAAAGCATCATATTTTTCACAATAGAGAATAGTCATTTTTTCTGTTGCTCTCATTTTGGATTGATTGCAGACCCGTTAAATGGATGGGGATTTCGTTTTTTTCCGTGTGTTATACTAAATAGGCATTTAATGATCGTTAAGCAGGAGAGTGATTAGTAAATGTTTACTAACACATGGTTGCTAATCTACTTGAAGTGCATCTCTATCTAATCCTTTTTTTTTTTTTTGCTTAATTTTGGATAGACTGGAGCAGAGTTGTAGCCGCTGCAATGCTTTAGTAGCTATCTCCGTCCCCATCTCAGATTTCTACCTCGTCTTCTGATCAGGTCAGGTTGGGACCTCCATCATGGGTAAACTGAAAGCAATTAAACATTTCCGATATGATTTGAGGCCCCATTCACAATTCAATTACAATTAAATTGCAAAACAATGGCAAATCGAATTGAATTGAATCGAATCCTGATCGGACATGTCGGATTTAATTCCAGCATAAATAGAATCGTAATCGAATCGTATAAATAATTGTATCGTGTAGATTGGGCTTTAGATTCCCCTGTAAAAAGGCTCTCTCACATACTCTCTTTCACTGACTACATGTTGGAATTACATTTTCTTCGCAAAAGGAACTTCAGCTTTTCATACATAAAGCCAATGTTTTTTATTACTCAGTGCTGTGATGTGCAGTGAGGAGGGGTGAAGACTCTTACCATAATTGTTGTCACTTTATAAATAGGCCTAATTGTGTAGATACATAGAACTAAGATGAGCTGTAAAAAAATAAAATAAAGAACTTTTACCATGAGATTTGGGGAGGTCACATATTTGGCTATCTTTTTCTGAATCTTGTTCAACCATATTCTGTAGTAGCTTCTTTGTAGCATGTGGGCTACATATAAGATAAAGCTGTATTGCTCTGCCACAGTTATGTTGCCACACTTCCACAGGACACACTCATGGATTACATGTATTGCTAGCAGAGTCTCTACTTGTATGGTCAGGCAGCAGAGACCTGATGACAGCAATTCTATTGGTGCATTGCACATACAATGGGTGCGTTATGTGCATTCAATGGGTGCACTGCACATACTGCTGGTGGAGAAGAAACAATCAGGCTAGATAAAGCTGTCCGGCTACATTGTGCAGTATGTGTGCAGCATCCCCCCTTCCCCCATAGCATATGCTGAGTTACTGTTTATGGAATGTAAGGTAAAGCAAGAGGCGTATCTGTGAAGCAGTGCTTGTTATATAATTCCTTACGCGTGTTGCTACATATTGCTGCTTTTCACAGAGAGGACATGGATCGTCTTATAATATATCAATGTTTCTTGTACATTTTACCTTGTTATAAGGTGCAGCAATGTACCTCACCAAATGAATTAGAATTCTTCTTCCTATCATTGTGCGTAAAACAAAACAATTCGAAGGGCACCTGAGTGTGCTAATGGAGGTGAATCACAATGCCAGTGCTCAGTTATTGAAGGTGCTGGGCCGCATGTATGTGTAAAAGCCTCTGCTAACATAGCTCTGTACAAATTAACAAGCTGACACATCATTGCATTCCAGCGGTTCTGGAGGTGTGTTTAGCTTCTAAGGGTAACAATGGTTAATTTGCATATATTCAGCAGTGTTGCACTGGGAGACATCTCAAGCTCACTCCAACCTGAATTATCGCAAATTCTTTCTGTTCTAAGAAAGCAAACTTTTGTTTTCCCTAACATAGCAGGAGGTAGGTACACAGGCTAATGATGGTCTTAGTGTGATCCTACTGGAACACTACACTGAGACGCCACAGGAGCATTGGTGACAACTAAATCCACAGTTCTGCAGGTTTTTTGTTTTTTTAATTCTGAATTTTAATAATGTGGGTCGGTTTCAAGAATTTTACGGACTTTTGTTGCTGTCTCTGTACCCATTGGATATATTTTCCCTTCTTTTCTTTTATGAAAGCTTTGTGACTTTTAAAATTAAAACTGATCATCCTGAGGACAGGAAATAAAGAGCAGCAATAAAAACCTTGGTGAGCATTCTTACTATTTCCTTATCTGTAATAAATGTTTTATTTGTTGTTGTCTCTGTCATTCATAGAGGCATTTTTCCACTTCCTGTCTGGATAGGAAGTAAGAAAAATTCTCACAAATGAGAATTCAAGACAGCAATTATAAAACCAAAAGAGTATTCTAAGCCCTCCTCACACTGTCCAAAAATACAATTAAATACTTTGTGCAGTTGTTTTTTAAATGAGGGTAAATAAAATATAATCAAATATAAAAATGAACCGTATTAGAAACCAACCCATTTACAAATGTCTTCTTTAAGGCCTTAAGGCTGAAAATAAAAATGCAGCCTCAATAGGGTTTATACATAATAAACCATACAAATAAAAGATGAAGGCTTGGGTCACACAGACTCTTGCTTGTAGTTTCCCGCTGGCTGCAGCACTAGCAAGTGACTGGACAGCCCTGTTGTTAAATGTGCGGTGACTGCAATTTCAGAAAAATGCAAAACACAAGCGAAATCTAGCAAGTGTGAACCCTGCCATAGGATAAAATACACCAATAAGATGAGTGAGGTATAGCGAATTAGAATACTGCAGGAAATGCACTAAGGGCTTCAGTGTTCTGCAGTTAGGTTTGCTACCACCAAATATATGAGGATATGGGATGTGTGGTTGGTTGCAGGTCCCCCATACTTAATTGGAATACGCCAGGTTGAAACATTATTGTTGGTAATGATTCTCCATCTGCCTTCCCTTTATATTGTAGCACTCCTCCTGAATGCAGTCAATGGCCTGACAGGGCCTGGAACATTACTTACCCTATGTTATTTTATTTTTGTTTGTTGATTTAATTAATTCTATGCTAGCATGTCACTTATTGAATGATTTTTCGTGCAAGGCCACTCGCCGTTTTCTCTCTTTCATACTAAAAGCATGGACATTTTACTGGGCACCACAATGATTTGTTGCATACCATGTATATGTCTGTATTTCAAGTTATCTGCAAGAAATGGTATCTCCTTTTTCTTTGATATCAAAGTATGCTAAGTAAATAAAATAATCTGTTCTAACCCCCAAATACCACAGTTTGTTTTTTTTAAGTTTCAAAGATTTTTATTGGGCACTAATGTGCCAAGTTAGCACATAACACAAAACCGTAATGCACAGTAGTTCTGTAGACGCCCAATATGGGCTACAGAAAGTACAAAATGTACAAAACACAAGTATATGATCACATTCAGAAGACAGATAGATGGCAAGTACCGTATTTTTCGGACCATAAGACGCACTTTTTCTCCCCCAAAAGCAGGGACGAAAAGTCAGTGCGTCTTATGATCCGAATGTACATTGCCAGGTGTCCTCCCCCTAACACATACATAATCCAGGAGTCCCGCTAAAGCCCAGGTTTGTATCTGCACAGAAAGAGTTAGGAAAGCTGACATCCCAATCCAGAATCTTGGTTAATGGTCACAGTATGCCGGGAGAGTGTGGCAGCGTTGACCTGATCCCGGGGAGAGAACACAGCACCAAGCGCACCAGCGGCGGTGTCCGCAATAGCGAGGATTCCTGTGAGGCTATGCCAGGAAACGAAGTGTGGAGTGATATCAGCCCATGCTCAAAAAACCCGGGGCAGTGAAGGGATCGTAGTCAGCACGGGCACAGTGACAGTGGCTTCCGATGTATGGGTGCGGGGAGAGGACACAGTATGCCGGGAGAGTGTGTCAGCGGTGACGTCAGCATGCAGCACCCAGCGCACCAGTGTGAGGTCAGCGACAAGGTGGATTCCCGTGTGGCATGAACTTCCCAGCGCGCAGCAATGTCAGCATGGGTTACATGTTTCCGATGTATGGCTACGGGGAGAGCACACCGTATGCCGGGAGAGTGTGTAAGCGGTGACATCAGCATGCAGCACATCAGCCCAGGGAGAGCATGCAGCGTCCAGCGCACCAGCGGGGGATGTCAGCGATAGCGAGGATTCCCGTGCGGAGATACCAGGAAACTTACCAGCATGCTGTGAAGTCATCCTGGGCAAGCCAGGCACACACTTGCGAGCAGCACGTGGAGCAGAGACCCAGGGAGGTGAGGCGATCACAGCCAGCAGCAGCACGTCAGTTGTCCATTGGAGGCAGGGACCATGCCTATGGGAAGCAGCCACAGAAGCTATGTGAAGGAGCCGCCACTCACAGGCATCTGAGTCAGTCGGTAGGCTTTTGTTCTCTCTGGGGGGTAAGCTGTTGCCATCTGTGTGCTGCTCTTAAATACATGCATGCATTCGGGGTGCAAGTATGAGTTTTACCTTGCAGTTTATGGGAGAGACATTGTGTGAGAAGAAGGCACATGTGGAAGTCTGGATGCAGGAATTAAAAAGTGTGCGGGGGGGGGGGGGGTGCTGCTTTGTAGGACAATGGTCAAGTGAGTGAAGGATTGGATGTGTGGAGTGCTGATTTATGCTGCTGCATAGGGGGTAATCATGTATGGGGAGAGGTGACTGGCAGATACTGTATAGGACTGGTGGTAAGGGTGGAGATGCAGTGAATGGGAGCTAATGGTGAGGCTGGAATGGGCTGCAGTGAATGTGGGGTTAGTGTAGCTGGTGGGGGCAGTTGGAGTTGCTTAAGCTGGAGGTGCCACAGGCGTTACTTTAGCTGGGCAGTGTAGATTAGAAGACAGAGACAGCTTGGGGATAGGGAGGGTGACACTCCACAAGACGCCCCTGCACCATGGATGCACCAGGCTTTGATTTTTTTTTCCCCTAATTTTTGTCCTCCAAACCTAGGTGCGTCTTATGGTCCGGAGCGTCTTATGGTCCGAAAAATACGGTACTTATAATATAACCATAAAAATAGAAAACAAAACATAAAAAATGTTTAATACCTATATATCACATGGTCAGCTCTATAGCAAAGAGCCCTGTAGGAAGGGGATGATAAGGGAGACTGTGGGGGAGGATATTTAGTGAGTACGCACTAGGGCAACATTGATGCAGACAAGAAGTAGCATTAACCAGATCTAGATCTATGTAATCTTAAAGGCCATTATGTGGAAGGATTGAGGCCCAGCTGGGTTTGAACTCCCCTAGAGAGCTTATTAGATGTCCAAGGGTCCCAAACCTTCTGGAAGTGAGGTAGTCTATCATTAATTACAGCATTAATGCATTCACAGGTCATTGTAGAGTTTACTTTGTCAAGTACCTGAAGATAAGAAATGTTTGGTGTGTTCCAAGTAGCTGCCACATGAGTTTTTCCCGCAGTTATGATAAATTGCATAAGTTTATGTTGGGCGTACGACGTCGAAGTTGGCTTATAGCCCAACAGAAAAATTTTAGGATTGAGAATAATTGGTTTGGACATTAGACTATTTATTAGGAGGCGGATTCTTCCCCAAAGACGGGAGACCCTTTGACAGGAGAACCATATATGGTACATTGTACCTGTAACTTTGCACCCTCTAAAGCAAAGGGGACTTCTCGCAGGGTCAATTTGGTGGAGTTTATATGGGATCAGGTATGCACAATGTAGTAGGCGTAAGGAAACTTCCATATTTTGTGGTTTGTAGGCTACCTTTGGATAAGATCTCAAGGCACTGAGCCCGTTCATCGCTATCAAGTTGTGAGCGCAAGTCGTGTTCCCATTGTCTTTGGTACGGATGTACATAATTTGGTGGGGGAGTATTGAAGGTGCAATACAGGAATGAAAGTACTCTTTTTTGCATAGGATCATGTAAACATATGCTTTCAAAGCGTGTAGGGTGAATAAAAGTGCCCGGTTTGGCTAATTTGAAGAGAAAATGATAGAGTTCTTGGGTATTAAGCCAAGCAGAGTTACGGGGCCTCGTTTTTTGTAGCAACTGAGGTGAGGCCATGTTGGGATCATTCCTCTAGTTAAGTATGTCTTAATTGTGGGGTTTGTTTATTGTGACAACCATGAAAAGGTCGGTGCCTGGAGACCTTCCGGGAAGTCCGGGTTAGACTTAATTTCAGTTTCTATGGAGGGCATGGACTGAAGGGAGGCTGTAAATCTGGTTGATCTCCGGATTTTCAAGGTATGGTAGGTTATTATTGATTTGTCTCGTACTGAGGTTAAGTCCTTAGTGTGTGACCATAATAGGCCTTTCCATGATAAGGGGGAAATAAGGAGATTATCAAGAGAGACCCATCTGTGAGCATGGGCGGCACTATAGATAGTTGGGAAGATCGCAAGTTGGGCAGCTTTATAATACAAGCTAAGATTTGGTACAAACAGACCTCCCATCTCTTTTGTGCCAAAAAATTACTTTGCGGGAGTTATGAGTTTTTTTTCTGTCCATATACATTTATTTATTTCTTTTTGGAGGGACAATAGATCAGTTTTCTTGATAGAGGTCAGAAGGACCCGAAAGAAGTAAAGAATTTTTGGGAGAAGGGTCATATTGACACTTGCGATCCTCCCTGCCTATGAGATTTTAAATGAGTTCCACGACCTGAGCAGAGCAACCAAGTCCCGGTATAGTGGCACGTAGTTCCTGCCATACAATTGGGTATGATCATTTGTGAGTTTTATTCCTAAATATTGTGTGAAGTGTTCACGATGCTGAAAGTTATGTTGGTTGGAAATAGCCAAGGCCTGTGCTTTTGTGTAATTACAGTACAGTTTTTTTTTTAAACTAATCTTTGCTGCCTCAGCTATTCCAATGTTTTATTGTATGGTAGACTTGTAGACATAAAATTAGATCTAATATGTCATGTAAATGGCATAGCATCTAATTTACGGTATGTTGCATCAAGATAATCACTAAAGAACAACATGCAAGGGTGCATGTAAAACTCATTGATTGTTTAGAGCCCAACACATGAGATCAAATAATGCATCATTCCTCCAATATAGATATCTTTCATTCTGCCTCCAAAGAGCCTCTCAGTTTGGTTCTGCGAAGCACAAGCAGAGCACTTGTGTAGAATATGTTAGTATAGCATTGGGTAGAATGTATCAATCAAATCAAACTCTGAAGCTCGACAACACTATCCCCTCCCCTATGATTAAATAATTAATATACAAAATGTACAAAAAGTGCTAATTAAGATTTTAAACGGTTTATATTAAGATTTTCTACCTGTATAAATAGAAACAGACACATTTATTTTTCACTCCACTGATTTAAAAAATATGCACATATGTGGAAATAACTCCGCCAGCCGTTGACTTGTCCATTGGGTATGCTCCCTAGAAACACTTGTAAGGCATAGGATGCCACTTACCAGGCTGGCAGGAAGGTGGGAATACAGCACTGGTGCAAAAGTCAGTGTTATGTAAATTGTGACTATACAGTACTCAGTGCTGTTTGCTTGTACAGCTCCAGCGTGTCAGTCTTGGATCTTTGACCATATTCTGTCTGTTGATCTACTGCATCACTTACCCTGCCTTGTCTGTCCACCAGGACAGCCGGCCTCGCTCCAGTTATCAGGGCCCTGCCAGCAAATCTAAGCCCTAGCCTTGCTCCAGCTACACTATCCATTTTGATTCTGCCTTCCAGTAAAAACCGATGTCTTCCATTGGTGCTGAGATCCGCAGGGTCCTAACAGAGTCCCTCTAATACTGGTAGGAGAGACAGGAGCAGTCCAAGCACATGTCCAGCCCTAGCATGTGAGCAAGCATCCGCGTGGATGCCAGTCTGTCTCTCTGCTCTAGCACCCACCATTGGCTTGTCACTCTCCACCCTTGAATCCAGTAGATTAAATGATGTAATGTTCGAATTTGCTGACACAGAATACAATAAAACCGCACTTTGGACAGTGCCTGCTTCCTGACTTGTGTTTCATAAGGTGAGAGACTTGTACTCAGCACAGGCTCTTTTACAGTAATTGCATTGTGAAGTGTAACAGGTTCCATCAGGCGCATGCAGATGGCACTAGGGTTTGACCACAGTATGGACTTATCGACTGTGATGGGTGGTTTAGACTCCAGCATTTAGAACAGAAAATGTGTCCAGGGAACATTTATCAGTAGAGGTCAGGTAGATTGGGGACATGTTTGAATCCCCTGTGTATCTAAAAACTATTGCAAATAAGGTTGCAGGTATTACTTTTATTACATTTTTCCCTAGTGTTTCTCATTGATCTATGGCAAACAACCAAATCTTGTGCAGCTGAATAAAATAAATATATATTATAAAAATAAATCTTCACGGAAAGCACTAGAAGGTACAGTACTTTTATATTAATCGGCCCCCAAAATGCTGAAGTAAGTTGGACTGCCTGAATATATAACCACACTCGTTTATAACTACATGCAGACAGAGGAAGCAGTACTAGTCAGTGTTTATTCCTTCAGTTACTATTCTCAGATAGTATAAAATATATTCTATTTGTTCATATTTTTTCAATTCAGTTTTCAGTTTTTTCAATTTACCAGTGCCACACTATAGCACCATTCAGCACTGAACCTGTAGGGGTCACTTCCTTGTGCTTCACTGGGGGATAGAAAAACTTCCACCTTGGGAAAAAAAAACGGTATATTTCCGGCCAGCCGATGCACAGCGTCCTCAGGCACACCATCCCTGTAACAACATGTAGCAATATAGAAAGATGATAGCAGCAGCAAAGTAGTACACTCAACGTTTCGGGCGGAGCCCTTCCTCCACACTTGAGGAAGGGCTCTGCCCGAAACGTTGTGTGTACTACATTGCTGCTCCAATACAGCTTGCTGCGGCTTCAGCCTTTGAGTGCTGTGTCCTTTTTCTATATTGCTTTACTGGGGGGACTCAGATACTTCCCCCCTCTAATACTTCCTCCTTTCGGATTTGGTAGGAGGAAGTATCGGAGTCATGCAAAACGCGCAGTAAGCACAAGTAAGTGAACTCCCTCTGACCCTGCCCACAGTTTCAGTGCTGAATGGTGCTGAAGTGCGGTGTTTGGGTGAATTGTTCCGAATTTGATCACCAACTCTACTTATCAGTATGCAGAGAGTTTTCCTATCCTTATGCAGATTTTGTTTTTCTTCCTTCTAAGTTGCCTCTTGAAGCAAGGCTAGATTGCTCTTTGACAGTCATTTCTCATAGTGAAAACGACGGAATTATTATTCTCTATATTGTCTAGTTATTGTCTGTGAAATCAATCTCAGATGATAAGTAGAAAAACAACGTCAATCAATTACACCTTGGAAAATGCGCTTTATGTAAGATTTGCTTCTCCACTGGAAGAGACGTTTAAAGTTGAACACAGAAACGAAAAAAAAAAATGAAATTGAATTTCGTAAATTTATAATATTGATTGATGCAGTCAATGGTCACAAGTTATATATTATCAGTCATGCATATTATAGCAGAAGGCATGTTGGCCTGTTTTTCAGAATGAGCACACTGCTCTACACAGCTGCAATTCACAATACAATACACATTTTCAATTACATCATTCATAGCTCCTATTATCTCTCACATCTGTTGAGGCAGTACTATAAGCATATTATTGATGAACTCATTCTATTGAGCAGAAAGTGCTTTACGTCTTCAGTAGGCAGCAGTGCGGGGGAGATGTTTTCGTGATTGTTAGCTAAACACTTTACTCACATACTAGGTGGCTTTGTTGGGACTTTTTGTGGCAGGTTCTTCCGATTGGGGGTCTTATATCACAGTTGGTTAGTGCTGGCTTTATAACATGTAGTATAAGGACACTAAAGGTAAAGGGTTGTGCCCACTTGCATGTATTCAACCTATTAAAGGTATTTCCAGCATTACATCCGTTTTCATTGTTTACTAGTGATTTTTAGCTGTACAGTATATAAGGCACTTAATCTCTGTAGACAGTTTGGGATGCCAGAGTTCTAGAAATAGGCCATCTCTTGTGTTGGTAATTTATCATCACAAGTACAGGCTCCAGTCCACTGTGCTCACAGCTACGAGGTGTTTGCAGAATACTGTGTTTATCATTTGAACATACAGTATAAAGGAACCTTCATTAGATGGATTGCTAATAAGATCCAAACACTACAGAGGAGAGGACCTGTTAGCCCAGGGAAGTGAGAAAAACTTCACATCCTTTGATATGCCACTAACTGCAACACACTTCAGTTTAAATAAAGCAGTCACATAACTATATTGATCAGCTATTGATCTGGTCACATGATCACAGCCCTGTTCTGAATTAAAATGATGTGCAGGGACTTTGTGAGCAGCCATGGCGAACTCTGGATCTGCTGCAAGCTGGGAATGATGCTGTGTTTTCAGGCTGCTGTTACTCACAGCACTGAATTATCACAAAAACAATAGAATTAGGCTGATTTAATTGGATTTTACAGATGAAATGGATTTGAAATTGCCTCTGACAGTTAGGAAAGCTTTCTGCAACTATGCTGGACCTATTCTTGTGCCAAAAAATGGCTCCAGTTCACCGCAAGTGGGTGGTAGTGGCGAGCAACCCTGTTACTTAAAACTTACTGTAATTTAAGACATCAGTACGTAGTGTAAAATTACTTTCAAAACAATTAAAGAAACACTGTAATTGAGACAAGTAATACAATGAGGCAGTAAAACCTAATAACAAAATCAACGAAAAGGAATCTCCCCTAGAAATGGAAAAAAGCACAGGATATATAAATAACTAATAGAAGTAGGAAAGTAAAATGCCTGAGTAGATACAAAATTGGATGCAAAAGTTATACAACAAAACTGTCCCAGGGCCCCATCTTCTTACCTACAGCTCAAGACTTATCTCCCTCACTAACAAATTCTTCCTACCTTATATTCTCGTGAATACACCGACTCGCGCATACGGTGAAACCCCCCGCCTCCCATGTTTGGCGTAAATAAAAGGCCAAAAGTCATGACTCGCTAATTATCCGACTCCCCATAGTGCATCATATCTCCCCATACAGAGTTGAGCGAGCTCTTGTGGCAGTTCAGAAGCTACCAGGGAGACGCATGGATGCAAGCTGGAGCAAGGAGAGGTAGATATATATTCTGCAGCACACTGCAACATCAGCTCTGCATATAGGGGCCGCACACTTATCACACACAGTATATCACCCATGGATAAGCTGAGAAACACACGAACACACACACTACACCTAACATTGGGTGTCAAAAAGTCGTCTTATCGCAGTGATATACAGTAATTTCAGACTCACAAAGAAAAAGAAATGTACCTTACATTTCCTTAAATACAGTAGATTATTATTATTGATTCATATAGAAACTTAGGCTATCATTCATAAAGCGTTCCCGCATGTGGAAATGCTAAAAACAGCCGACTTTACCGACCACTGAGCAAAATGTGTATTCATAAAGGCTGTTTCCGCATGCGAAGCTGACTTTCCCGAGCAGAGCGATAAATTATCGCAATAGTGCGGTGACTGTATGCGGAAATGTAACAAAATGTGAATTCATAAAAAGTTACGCAAGCGGTATGCGGACGGGGATTACCACTCCCCTGGATGTAGCGATAAGCATGCGGAATACATGTAAGTGAATGGGACAGACCTCACAAGCAGCAGCAGAGAGAACACCGCATGCAGGGACTCGGCCAGCTTCTCCTGTTTCCGTATGCCTATCGCCAGCCTACCGACAGCCTGTTCCAGAAAAACTCTGCACTTGTACCGCAACAGGCAACATTTTTATGAATGACCACCCAGAAGTGTAAAATACCGACAGCGGGGTTTTCACGCACGAACTTTTGTTACCGACAACACTTTCATGAATGATAGCCTTAGTCTTCTGTGGTAAAAGAAGGTTATGTGCAGAGTGGAGTTTGCAGGTTTGGATGTTGGGGACTAGTGAGGATATGTGAGGATATGTACTGGTGAGAGACATTTTGAGACCAATCATTTTGTTAATTGGCAGCCAATGATGAGCTTGACAGAGAGGAGAAGCAGATAAGGAGCAAGAAGAGACTTGGATGAGCTGAGCTACTGAGTTCAGTGTAGGCGGAAGGAATGCAAGTCTGTTAGTAAGTAGACCACAGATCAAAGTGTTACATTGGTCAAGATGGGATATTATTAGGGCATGTATATAGATAGCTGTATGATAACTCAGTACTTGCTGAGGCTGCCTGTGGGTGATCACTTGGCCTGCAAAGTTTTTTAGTGTAGCCCAGAATATCAGGGGCTTGGACCATTTCCTTATAAAAGTTGCTTTTTTTTTTTTTTAATACGCACCAAATGGTGAAGTCGCCTGCCAAGGAGAAGCCTTGTTTTTGTTAATAAACATAGATTTATTATACATGTGCATTTACCTATAACTGTGCCACCTAGCTAATTATCTGTGCCCCCCTTCTCTGCCCTTTTTATGCCTCCTGTGTTCCTTATGTGCCTCCTGTGCCCTTTTTGTGCTCCCTCTGAGCCTCCAGTGTAACCCTTTGTACGTCCTGTGCTAAAAAACACTAACTTCTGCTGTTTGGCTGTAAGCCCTGCTAAATTATTTGGAGCAGCCATAAGGTGGAGATGTTTCTATAAGGGTAATCTGTAGTGTGGCAGATACAGTCAAGTCCATAAATATTGGGACATTGACACATTTCTAACATCTTTTGGCTCTATACACAACCAAAATGGATTTGAAATGAAACGAACAGGATGTGCTTTAACTGCCGACTGTCAGCTTTAATTGACAATATAGGGTGAATTCAGAAGTGTTTTGGGCAATATTTGCTCATATTCAGCCAAATGCTTCAGAACTCATTGGACGGTGCTTCACCCAATGACCCAAAGCATACTGCAAAATCCAGGGCTGTGGAGTCGGAGTCGTGGAGTCGGAGTCGGGGCAATGTTGGGTGCCTGGAGTCGGAGTCGGAGTCAGGGAAAAATGCACCGACTCCGACTCCTAATGAATTTAAACTGTAATTAAAATAGAAAATATGATAAAATGTTCTATTTCTCAGATAATAGTCATCATAAATAATTTATACATACAGTAATAGCTGTGCTTAGTCCGCAACAATGAAATAAACCAATCAAAATAAGTTACTTGTGCTGCTTCAATAAAGCAGTCCCCGTATTTTTAAAGTCAGATATACATATCTGATTGGGACTGTATATATGATTTGTACACAGGAATCTCTTATATACTAAATAACATCTATGCTGTAAGTATAAAGCCTGATTTGTAGCCGTGTCACTAATAGAGATGGTCAATGAGATGGAAATACTTCTGCATTGATTCTGATTTATGCAAATGTACGCACTCTTTGCTCATGAAATCAAATAATTTGATATGTTGTTAAAATTTGGTTTGGTGACAAATGATACCTGAGGCGTATGAAAATAAAAGTTTTATACATTCCCTGGGCTTCTTCCAGCCCCCTTCAGGCTAATCAGTCCCTCGCTGTCCACCTCCACCACCTGGATCTCCTGCTATGAGTCCTGGTAATTCAGCCAATCAGCGCAGTCCGGCCGCATGGCACTTCCACAGCCAGGAGCGTTCTGCACCTGCGCAATAGTGCTGCGCAGGTGTAGTACGCCCCCGGCGGCGGATTGTGTGCATGCGCACTACACCAGACTGGCTCAAGTACCTGGACTCATAGCAGAAGATCCAGGTGGCAGAGGAGGACAGCGAGGGACTGATTAGCCTGAAGGGGGCTGGAGGAAGCCCCAGGTATGTATAAAACTTTAATTTAATCTGTCTCAGGCTTACTTTGTTACACATACATATGCACGGGGCGTGAGCTGCAGGGAATCCACTGAGAATGTTGTGCACATTGAACACAGAGGCGTTGTCTATCACCCATAAACCTGGTTCAGATTGTGCATGAAGAATGTGTAATAGAGGAAGAATCTCCTTATTCCCCTGCAGAGTACCTGCACATCACCCTTACATGTACCCACAGTTACATTGCCTAGGGCCTGATAGATGTTCTTTGTTCTGGTCTTTAACTTTTACAAGTACTCTTACCAAGGACTAGTTTTAGTCCATAACTAAAGGGAATAAATATGGCAATCTCCATATCCTTCTCACTTCAGTTGTCTTTTAAAATTCCTAAGTGTTGGCAGTTAAGAGATGATTTTCATGTTACATACTTTCAATCAACAAGATTGTAATATGCAAATTAGAGGAGTCGGAGTCGGTGGAATCCTAAACTTCGGAGTCGGTGGATTTTTGTACCGACTCCACAGCCCTGGCAAAATCAACCAAAGAGTTTTTGAAGGGAAAGAAGTGGAATGTTATGCAATGGCCAAGTCAATCACCTGACCTGAATCCAATTGAACATGCATTTCACTTGCTGAAGACAAACCTGAAGGGAACATGCCCCAAGAACAAGCAGGAACTGAAGACAGTTGCAGTAGAGGCCTGGCAAAGCATCACCAGGGATGAAACCCAGCGTCTGGTGGTGTCTATACATTCCAGGCTTCAAGTTGTAATCGACCGCAAAGGATTTGCAACCAAGTATTAACCACCTTATGACTGCCTAACGCCAATTGTTGGTCGCAAGGTGGCTCCCCCAGGACCGCCTAACGCCGATTGGCATAAAGTCCTAGGGGAGTGTTTTGCAAAGGATTGCGCATCCCCGCTTGAGCTCCGCTACGTCATCAGTCTGCCGGCAGCGATCGCCACTAGCACACTGATAGATGGCGAAACCGCTGTCTATTTACATTGTAAATCGCTGTGATCTAATGCAGCAATGTACTGGGGACAGCCGTGTCACTCGGCTGTCCCCTGGAGAGGCTCTAAATGTGGTCCCCTCTCATAGGCTGATGCCAATGAGAGAGGATTGCTGTGATTGGCCAATGGGGTGAGGGTAAATTAAATAAAAGATAAGCAAATATATATATATATATATATATTAGGGGTGGGACGGCGAATCCACGAATCCCTCGAATATTGAGAAATATTCGAGATTCGTGGATTCGAATCCCGACGCAATTTCCCCCTAAACGAATCCGCCGAATCCCGCTGCATCCCCGCACCACCGCCGATCCCCCGCTCGTCCTATTCCGACCCCCCCGCACCTCCTCCGCTCGCCGCTTGTATAGATGTGACCATTGGCTCACCTAACACCTGCCCTGGATTCCCTACCTGCCGCCAGCGCAGAGCCGCAGACCTCTTGTTTCCTCCTCTGTTCCCCCTAGTGATCCGCTTTTGCATCGCGTCATCACTGAAGCGCCGGGCGGTTACTAGAGGGAACAGATGAGGAAACAAGAGGTCTGCGGCGCTGCGCTGGCGGCAGGTAGGGAATCCAGGGCTGGTGTTAGGTGAGCCAATGCTCACATCTATGCAAGGGGCGAGCGGAGGAGGCGCGGGGGGGGGGGGTCAGAATAGGGCGAGTGGGGGATCGGAAGAGGACGAGCGGGGGATGCAGCGGGAGTCGGCGCTGGATCCCCTTGTTAGGTGAGCCGATGCTTTTTTTTTCTTTGTAGGGGGTGAGCAGAGGAGGCGCACAGAGGGAGGGGTACCCTAGCTAGCTACACTGAGGGTCCCTATACCTAACTAGCTACACTGATGGTCCCTATACCTAACTAGCTATACTGAGGGTCCCTATACCTAACTAGCTATACTGAGGGTCCCTATACCTAACTAGCTATACTGCATGCCCCTATACCTAACTAGCTATACTGAGGGCCCCTATACCTAACTAGCTATACTGAGGGCCCCTATACCTAACTAGCTATACTGAATGCCCCTATACCTAACTAGCTATACTGAGGGTCCCTATACCTAACTAGCTATACTGAATGCCCCTATACCTAACTAGCTATACTGAGGGTCCCTATACCTAACTAGCTATACTGAGGGCCCCTATACCTAACTAGCTATACTGAGGGCCCCTATACCTAACTAGCTATACTGAATGCCCCTATACCTAACTAGCTATACTGAGGGTCCCTATACCTAACTAGCTATACTGAGGGCCCCTATACCTAACTAGCTATACTGAATGCCCCTATACCTAACTAGCTATACTGCATGCCCCTATACCTAACTAGCTATACTGCATGCCCCTATACCTAACTATCTATACTGAGGGCCCCTATACCTAACTAGCTATACTGCATGCCCCTATACCTAACTAGCTATACTGAGGGCCCCTATACCTAACTAGCTATACTGAATGCCCCTATACCTAACTAGCTATACTGAATGCCCCTATACCTAACTAGCTATACTGAGGGTCCCTATACCTAACTAGCTATACTGAATGCCCCTATACCTAGCTATACTGAGGGTCCCTATACCTAACTAGCTACACTAAATGCCCCTGTACCTAACTAGCTATACTGAGGGTCCCTATACCTAACTAGCTATACTGAGGGTCCCTATACCTATCTAGCTACACTGAATGCCCCTATACCTAACTAGCTATATTGAGGGTCCCTATACCTAACTAGCTATACTGAATGCCCCTATACCTAGCTATACTGAAGGCCCCTATACCTAGCTAGCTATACTGAGGTCCCCTATACCAAACTAGCTATACTGAATCCCCTTATACCCAGCTATACTGAATGCCCTTTTACCTAACTAGCTATACTAAGGGCCCCTATACCTAACTAGCTATACTGAATGCCCCTATACCTAACTAGCTATACTGAATGCCCCTATACCTAACTAGCTATACTGAATGCCCCTATACCTAACTAGCTATACTGAGGGCCCCTATACCTAACTAGCTATACTGAATGCCCTTATACCTAGCTATACTGAATGCCCCTATACCTAACTAGCTATACTGAGGGCCCCTATACCTAACTAGCTATACTGAATGCCCCTATACCTAGCTATACTGAATGCCCCTATACCTAGCTATACTGAATGCCCCTATACCTAGCTATACTGAATGCCCCTATACCTAGCTATACTGAATGCCCCTATACCTAGCTATACTGAAGGCCCCTACCTAGCTAGCTATACTGAAGGCCCCTACCTAGCTAGCTATACTGAAGGCACCTATGCCTAGCTAGCTATACTGAAGGCACCTATACCTAGCTAGCTATACTGAAGGCACCTATGCCTAGCTAGCTATACTGAAGGCACCTATACCTAGCTAGCTATACTGAAGGCACCTATGCCTAGCTAGCTATACTGAAGGCACCTTTACCTAGCTACCTATAGTGTGAGCACCTAGCCTGCCTACCTATACTGTGGGCAACCATTCCACGGAACGCAGGATTCGTTAGATTCGGGATTCGAAAGGTTCGAGATATTCGAGAACCTTTTTAGATTCTGATTCGTATTCGGATTCGAAGAAATTGTGGATTCGTCCCATCCCTAATATATATATATAAATATATAATATATATATATATATATATATATAAGAAGTAATAAATTAATAATAATAATAAAAAAACAAAAAAAAGCCTGTGGCAGCGATCAGAGTCCACCAACAAAAAGCTCTGTTGCTGGGCAGAAAAGTGGGGGGATCAGTTTGTGTGCTGCGTTGTATGGCTCTGCAGCAAGCTATTAAAGCTGTATAGCACGAATTGTAAAAAAATAGCCTGGTCACTAGGGGGGTGTAAGCCTATGGTCCTTAAGAGGTTAATAAGTGAAAGTTTGATTTATGATTATTATTCTGTCCCCTTACTTGTGCTCCCTTAAAGTGGGCAGCACATATGCAAACAGTTGTAATTCTTACACAGTTCACCTGATTTGGATGTAAATACCCTCAAATTAAACCTGCCAGTCTGCAGTTAAAGCACACCTTGTTCATTTCATTTCAAATACATTGGGCTTGATTCACAAAAGAGTGCTAACTGTTAGCATGGGCGTTTTCGCGCGAATTTTCGCATTGCACGCGATTGCGAATTTTCGCGCAAAACGATACCATTTTCGCGCAAACGCGAATTTGCACACAAAAACTATATCGATGTAGCGCGAAAATTCACGTTTGCGCGCGAAAACGGTATCGTTTCGCGCGAACATTCGCGATCGCGCGCAATGCAAAAATTTGCACGAAAACGGCCATGCTAACAGTTAGCACTCTTTTGTGAATCAAGCCCATTGTGGTTGTGTATAGAGCCAAAAATGTTAGAATTGTGTAGATGTCCCAATATTTATGGATCTGACTGTAGATAGGGTTTAATAGGTTAGTATCAGGAGTTTCTGTTCCTGCAGCAGCCTTGTGAGGATCTTGGCTGAGGAAGAATCTTATTCTGGGTTCCTACTGTGGATGAGCCAGGCAGGGAAGGCTTGGAGAGAAGTTGTTCTACTTTTGTTGGGAATTTGAAGTCACCCGCTGACTACAGCACCTATATGAGTGACATTGACATTGGGGCCCAGAGTGATAGTCTACAGTAGATAGTTGGCAGAGAGATTGATAGCTGAGTGAGACATTTGGGTCTGAAAGAACAGACTGGAAACCAGGAACAGTGCTAGGATCCTGGGAAATGCGGGGCAACCCTGGGCACCAAAGGATAGTGAATACGCGCGCCACGGCAAAAAATGCGAAATGGAAATCCACTAGTGCCCACCAGCAGCAGGGTCAGATTGTACATTTTGCCACCCAAGGCCCACTATCACCAGCCACCCCCTAACAGCAGGTTTAGGATAGAGTTATCGGACATGAGAAAGGGGAGAGGCTAGGGATACTGATAGATCAGGGTTAGGCATTTACAAAAATATATTTAACTAGCCGACCCACGGCGTAGCATACGCCGTATAAGGGGGTAGCGGGCAGGAAGGAGGTATTGGGCACAGCGGCGGGGAGGGGGGTCAGATCCCCCTCCCTCACCTGGGTCCCCCATGTGCGCTCCCCCTCCAGCTTAAGTTTGCGATGGGGAAGGGGTTTCGGACCCCCCCTCACCTGGGTCCCCCGTGTGCGCTCCCCCTCCAGCTTAATTTCGTGGCGGGGAGGGGGGGGGGGGGGGTCAGACCCTTCCCCCTCACCTGGGTCCCTCATCTGCGCTCCCCCTCTAGCTGAAGTTGAGCAGCAGCCGGCGGGGATGACTCACCTCTTTCGCGTTCCAGCATGGGTTCCACTGTCGTCACTTCCTGCAGTGCCGCCCACTGTATTGTAAGTGGACGGCATTGCAGGAAGTGACGACAGTGGAACGCACGCTGGAACGCGGAAGAGGTGAGTCATCCCCGCCCGCTGCCTCTTACTAACAACTTGAGCTAGAAGGGGAGCGCAGATGGGGGACCCGGGTGAGGGGGGGGGTCCAACCACCCTCTCTGCCGCTGTGCCCAATACCCCTTTCCTTCCTCTCCCCCTGCCAGCTCACACAGGGGGAGAGAAGCAGGACAGCCCCACACAGCAGCATCCCAGCTCCAGCTGAAACCGAGCTTTTATATTCAAATGAGGAGCCTCACATGGCAGGAGAGGTTCTCCTCCTGCATTGGCTGCCTGGCCCCATGTGACCCCCACAGCCATGGCAACAGCAGGAACGATGCTTGCCCCGTACATCGGGATCACTGCCAACACAGCGGGCACTCCCGACAGGATACCGGTCCTGTGCCCCGGACCTAAGCCACTAGCGACATGCATGCTGGAAACTATTCTGTGAGCAATATAGATGCCAGGCTTGTGCTTTAAAGTTGGAAGACGGTCACAGCACTTAGCATTATTTCTACTTGAGATTGCGTTCCCTAGTTGGGATTGGAGACCTCTGGTGGCTGAAGACAGAGACCAAGCTATCCCTAATTGATCTGTATGTACAATATAGGAAGTACAGCTGTAAATGTTTTACTGTGAGATTGTTCCTCTAAGAAGGGGAGTCAAACTCAATCACATAATGGGCCTAAATCTAAAAGTCAGCCTCAATTCCAATATTTGTATAGCTCTTTTCTCCTGTCGGACTCAAAGCACTTGCGAGGCAGCCACTAGAGCACACTCAATAGGCAGTAGTAGTGTTAGGGAGTCTTGCCCAAGAACTCCCTACTGAATAAATGCTGGATTACTAAATAGGAAGAGGTGAGGTTTGAACCCAGGTCTTCTTTGTCAGAAGCAGAGCTCTTAAAAGACACATCCGGGCACCTTCAAAATAAAAAAAATGTACCTGGGGCTTCCTCCAGCCCATGCCAGTCGTCCTGTGCCCTCGCTACAGCTCCGTTCCCCACCGCTGGCCCGGGGTCCCCTATGGTGCAAGATGTCCGATGCGCCTGCGCGAGTGGCTCTCAGAGTCACGCTGACGTCATCCGGACTGTACTGATCAGGCGCAGTACAGTCCGGATGACGTCAGTGCGACTCAGTGAGCCGCATGGTGAAGTGCAAACAGATGCTGCACCAGAGAGGACCGGAAGACACCAGAGCAGCGGCGAGGGCATAGGATGGCTGGCAGGGGTTGGAGGAAGCCCGAAGTAAGTGGATTTTTATTTTTATTGTGCTCGGACCTTCCCTTTAATCATTACAATATCCAGCCACATGCAAGTTTCTGGCCAGTGGGCACCATAAAAAGTCTAAAAAATCAGGTGCAATACCTGAGTGTGGCCACTGCAATGGTGGGCTCCTCTGGATGGGAAAGCAACATGCTGCCATCTGCAGTAAATGAATGGAGGAAATTGAGAGCACCAACTGCTTGTTCCATGAATGTGCTCACAGCAAACTGGAAGCAACCTTTCTATTGTAGGGTGCCTAGGCAGGTGTGTAACAGGGTGGCAGCACCCAAAAAGCTAACCAATGTTTTGTGTAAAAAGAACACTTGCTCGCAGCTTTTGGAGGTATGGATAGGAGAGACAAAGACATTGTGCTTTTAAATGCATCTTGCGCATGCATGCCAACTCTAGACACATCCTCTACCCAAATTCAACCAATCACAACAGGGGATGGGGAGGGTACATGTACATAATTCTGGCAATTGAATGCGCTCCCCCATATAGCCTATAGGGGTAATGCATCTGCCCCGGGCTACAGCCGGACCACAGTGGACCATTGGAGCAGACACTACACAGTCCACTCCCACGTAATCCGGCTACAGATGGGAACCAAGCCTCAATCTGTGACTTTTACAGTCCCTGACTTGTGGGGCTCCTAAGGAATTTAGAGCCCGGGGCAATTGCCCATTTGGACCCATTTTAAAGCACTGGCCCTGAAAATGGTATTTATAAAGCTGTGATAAGTGTTATCTCTGCCTGAACTGCTCTGCATAGATCTTGCCATCCTGGAGTCAGCGAGAGAAAGCATCATCTGCCCTTCTTCCTGCTGTCTATCAGTGCATTGTCACTGTGTTATCTCAAGTTGTCATTGACTTATCACTGCCAGAATCCATTCTCATTCTTTCAAATGGCTTTTTCCTTTTCTGCTTTATCACTTCACTTCTCTGCCGAACCTCCATTTATCATAGTTTTATAAATACCACCAATATGAATAACCACATGTAAATGAAGAAACAGTACAAATATTCAGTGCTGACTTCAAGTGTTATTTACCACAGGTTTATAAATTGGCCCCTAGAGGCCACTCTACCCAATCACCCTTTCATTTTGCATCTGCTTGGTCTGAAATTTTGTGCATAGAATGGGATTTATTGCCAATTCCCCTCACCCAGCGTTTGCTGTGAAGAGATGTGGTAGTAAAGCTGTGAATAGAGATTTATTGTTTGAAACGAAATAACGTCTCTAACGTCTTGACTGTGAGTGACTAGGTGCTTCAGAGTGTGTGAGAGAGGCGCAGATGGTCTGCTGGACAGTGAGCTAGAACCAATTATTAAACAAGGAAGTGACCCCAAAATGTAATATCTTGTGGCTTATATGTCAGTGTACTACACAAGTTTATTCCTAATGGTACTATTATGATCACTTTATTTCACTGCACACACTGTTTGAGGCAATTCTAACTATATTACCACAGGAAGCCACATAGCAGCAGACTAATTGGTTTGTATTGCAGTCATATGGCATCTCTGTGTTTTTTGCTGTGTAGTGGAAATTTGAATCAGAAATAAGGTTAGCATAAACCTGCCCCTTCCTTTACCAGAAAATAATCATGATTACTAGTTACTGAGATAGTCTTTAATCAGCTTCTGCTTTCTGAGGTAAAGTTCCTGCTCCTTTTTCCCTTAAATATTGGTAGTTCTGCTCAAATGAGATTGTGAGTTTCTTCATTGTTACAGCAGGTAGCAGGTCTCCCCTCTCAGCAATATCTGCTGACAGGTTTGCTTTAGGTGTGTACAGACATCACAGCGCAATGCAAAGTTCTAGTAAAATGGACTGCAGTCAGGGCATTCAAACTAGGACCCTTTCACACTAGTCATGATTTTGCCCATTTTGATGCAACATCAATCGTGCAATTTCCAGGTTGAAATGAGAGTCCATAGACTTTAATTTTACCTTTCACATCAAGCAATGCTTTAATGTGTGTTATGATGTAACGCCTCTGGGAGCATTTTAGCGCAAAACTCAAGCAATGTCCTGATGGGTTAATTGGTGCTAGCGCCACTAATTCACGCCGAAATACAACTTCCTGCCATCCATTGTAACGCATACATGGATGGAATGGGGTTCGTGCACTTGTTATCCAGTGTGAAAGGGCCCTTAGGGCTTGCGCACACTTGCGTTGCTGTGCTGCTTTCTCTAATGTATATCAGTACATCAGGTGCATGCACAGCACTGTCTGACAGGCACACCAGTGAATTCTGACAGTGCACTGCTACATGTGTTTCTGTGCTCAAAACAGGGTCTAGTACTCCGATTGATGGAGCTGCCCACACAAAGGATACCTGTAGGGTGGATGGATTATGCCGCCATGTTTGTCTTTATTTCCACTAAGTCACTGCGCTCAATCACACCCTGTAAAAAACAAATTAAAATACGCACATAGTGCCCAGTATTGCCAGCAGGAAGCTACTATCAGCACCCCGTGCCGCACTCCAGGGGGTAGTGCCACCACCTACTGGAGAGAGTACAGTAACCGATGTAATCCTGCGCTTTGAAACAATAAATTGGAGTTCGTTTTTACATGTGGGCCTTCTTGGCTGATGCAGAAAGGCTTGATGTGCAGAGAGTCAAGACGCACTTCTGGTGAGTGCTCCCACAAGGGGGGAAACCGAGCTCTGATCCCTCAACCGGCGATTTTTTCTAATTTTGCCTAATTTTGCCTCAGGCGGCAAAAAGTCTAGGGCCGGCCCTGCTAGTGGAGCGCAGTATATTTTCCTGTAATTGGTATGTTTGTCTTTATTAGAGAAACCAAACACTAACCCTCCTATAACTTTGCTTAAGACAAAGTTGTAATCCTATAACTGAGCCTAAAACTAACTTCTAACTCTATCCCCTAACACTAGCGCCCCCTTCCCCATAACATAAGCCTGAGACTAACCAGTAACCCATCCCCTAACACTAGCCTCTGCAGCATCACATCAGATAATGCTCCATCACAGCCAATAACGGTACTTGGCTATAGCGGATTATCCTATTTGGCTATAGCTGTGCCGAACCATGGCACTGTTTGCACACCCCTGCTGCATGCAGTACTAATAGCCAATGCTCAGCTATATATTAGTGCCAAATGTAACCACTGTGCGCACTAAAGCCACAAATTTACATCTATGCCAGCGCCCATTTTAACAAACAGGCTGTACGGCCCAAATTCATTGAAGTGCCCTTTTTTGTTCTTTCATGCACAATCCAAGACTCCATTTTGTTCACTTAAAATCATTTCAAACTAACTATATTTTAATATTTGATAACAAAGAGGTGGAGGAAGCTTGAAACTCATTACATCTCAAATCAAAAAGAAATGATTGTAGACCGAAAAGCATATCTGAGTCACAGCCTCTTTTCATAGCTGAGAAAATGACTCATCTACCACTCAAATGTTCCCCCAGACTTTTCTTTTTGCAACCAAGTTACAGCAAACCTGAAGCAAAAATAAACTTATGAGATAATGAATTGTATGTGTAGTACAGCTAAGAAATAGAACATTAGTAGCAAAGAAAAAGTCTCATGTCTTCCAGTACAGGAAGAGTTAAAAAAAACTTCAGTTGTTATCTATGCAAAAGAGCTTCTCTGAACTCTTCGGCCCACTGGGTCGAATAAAGCCCTGTTTTCTCAAGCACTTAAACAGCAAAGAAACAGGGAGAGACAGCTTTCAATAAGGTTTTACTGCAGGAAAGTTACATAGTTACATAGTTATTTTGGTTGAAAAAAGACATACGTCCATCGAGTTCAACCAGTATAAAGTACAACACCAGCCTGCTCCCTCACATATCCCTGTTGATCCAGAGGAAGGCGAAAAAACCCTTACAAGGCATGGTCCAATTAGCCCCTAAAGGGAAAAATTCCTTCCCGACTCCAGATGGCAATCAGATAAATTCCCTGGATCAACATCATTAGGCATTACCTAGTAATTGTAGCCATGGATGTCTTTCAACGCAAGGAAAGCATCTAAGCCCCCTTTAAATGCAGGTATAGAGTTTGCCATAACGACTTCCTGTGGCAATGCATTCCACATCTTAATCACTCTTACTGTAAAGAACCCTTTCCTAAATAAATGGCTAAAACATTTTTCCTCCATGCGCAGATCATGTCCTCTAGTCCTTTGAGAAGGCCTAGGGACAAAAAGCTCATCCGCCAAGGTATTATATTGCCCTCTGATGTATTTATACATGTTAATTAGATCCCCTCTAAGGCGTCTTTTCTCTAGACTAAATAAACCCAGTTTATCTAACCTTTCTCGATAAGTGAGACCTTCCATCCCACGCATCAATTCTGTTGCTCGTCTCTGCACCTGCTCTAAAACTGCAATATCTTTTTTGTAATGTGGTGCCCAGAACTGAATTCCATATTCCAGATGTGGCCTTACTAGAGAGTTAAACAGGGGCAATATTATGCTAGCATCTCGAGTTTTTATTTCCCTTTTAATGCATCCCAAAATTTTGTTAGCTTTAGCTGCAGCTGCTTGGCATTGAGTACGATTATTTAACTTGTTGTCAATGAGTACTCCTAAGTCCTTCTCCAAGTTTGATGTCCCCAACTGTATCCCATTTATTTTGTATGGTGCTAGACCATTAGTACGTCCAAAATGCATGACCTTACATTTGTCAACATTGAATTTCATCTGCCATGTATGTGCCCATATAGCCATCCTATCCAGATCCTGTTGCAATATGACACTATCTTCCTGAGAGTTAATGATTCTGCACAATTTTGTATCATCTGCAAAAATAGCAACATTGCTCACTACTGCATCTACTAGGTCATTAATAAATAAATTGAAGAGCACTGGACCCAGAACAGACCCCTGTGGGACCCCACTGCTAACAGTCTCCCATTTTGAGTATGATCCATTGACCACAACTCTTTGTTTTCTGTCCATTAGCCAGTTCCCTATCCATGAACACAGACTCTTCCCCAGTCCGTGCATCCTCAACTTTTGCACCAGACTTTTGTGGGGAACAGTGTCGAAGGCCTTTGCAAAGTCCAAGTATATCACATCTACAGCATTCCCAATATCCATATTAGCATTCACTACCTCATAAAAGCTGAGCATGTTAGTCAAACAGGACCTGTCTTTAGTAAACCCATGTTGATGCTGAGAAATAAGATTATTTTCTACTATGAAGTCATGTATAGTATCTCTTAGTAACCCCTCAAATAGTTTGCATACAACTGATGTTAAACTTACAGGTCTATAATTTCCTGGATCCGATTTTTTGCCCTTCTTAAATAATGGGAAAACGTGGGCTGTACGCCAATCCACTGGGACTCTGCCAGTTGCAAGAGAGTCACAAAAGATAAGATAAAGGGGTTTATCTATAACTGAACTTAATTCCCTTAGGACCCGAGGATGCATGCCATCCGGGCCAGGTGCCTTGTCTATTTTTAATTTATTTAGTCTTGCCTTCACTTCTTCCTGCGTTAAGTATTTAATATTACAGTTAGAAGATTGAGACTCTTCCGCCTCTGTAGTTTGCAACAGTGCTGTTTCTTTTGTGAAGACAGAAGCAAAGAAAGCATTTAATAACTCTGCCTTACCTTGGTCATCCACCATTGAGTTCCCATCCTCATCCTTTAGGAGTCCTATACAGTCAACCTTTCTTTTTTTAGAGTTAATGTACTTGTAAAACTTTTTTGGGTTAGATTTGACATCCTTAGCGATTTGTTTTTCAGCTTCAATCTTTGCCTGCCTAATTTCTTTTTTACAATTTTTATTGCACTCCTTATAATTGCTTAGTTCAAAGGGTCATTATTTCTGCTTTGTTTTATAGCTTAAAATGCAGATTGTGGTTTCTAAATTGCAAATATGACAGAATGATGCAGTGTATATTTAAAAAGAAAAATATGAGACTTTTCGTTGCTACTAATTTTCTATTCGTTATCTGTACTACACATCCAATTCATTATATCTCTAAGTTATTTTTTGCTTCAGGTTTGCTTTGAAGGTTATTTTTATTAGCTTATTAGATTTAGTAATAAAAATAGATTTTTAAGAAATGTATTTATTTAACCACGAAAGTAGAAATATTTCATATTACCGGTATATGTGATATGTATTTAGAGTTCCTCCTTTCATTTTCAGTAACAGTACATTAAGAATCAGATAACTCCACAGAGAGCAATGGTGACTAGCTCAGTCATCAAGGCTGGGGACTTTGCACTTGTAAATATGTTAGGTTGACATTAGGGGGAAACGGCACGAACAGTGGGACTCACTCACACACACACTCTCTCACACACACACACACACACACACACACACACACACACACACACTCTCGCTCTCGCTCTCTCTCTCTCTCTCTCTCTCTCTCTCTCTCTCTCTCACACACACTCACACACACTCTCTCACTCACTCACTCACTCACTCACACGGACACTCTCACACACACACACTCACACACACACACTCACACACACTCTCTCTCTCTCTCTCTCACTCACACACACACACACACACACACACACACACACACACACACACACACACACACACACACACACACACACACACACACACTAATATAGGTAGCACCACCATGCTCCCCAGATACCAGAGGCAGCAGCAACATACCACCCAAATAACATTAGTTAGCAGCACTATGCCCCCCCCCCAATAACACAGTAGCAACCAACCTTAATCACATACGGCTTGACCTGCTGTGCTGCCACAGTGTGTTGGGAACTGCAGACTTCCAAAGTTTTCTGCAGATAGGCTTCCTTGATACATATTCAGAAATGTAGCCCGGACATATGCGCATATATTAAAGCAATCCTGAAGGAATAAAAAAAAAAGATAGATACTTACCTTGTTAGTGGGAAGTAGGTAATAACACGCACAAATTTGAGAGAAGGGAAAATGTACCTGCTCGTGTTCAAGGAGGGGCACTCCAAGCTGCGCTTCACCCTTACCATACTTCCTTCTTTATAGCTAGAACTTCCTTTGTGATTGAGGAAGTATCGGGAGGATGGAGCTCAGTTTGGAGTGCTGTAGAAAGAGGCTGTTATGCAGGAAAATTAACTTGAACATGAGCAGTTACAGTTTCACTTCTTGTGAAACTGTAACAAACTTGGCCCTCCAGCTGTTAAGGAACTACAAATCCCACAAGTCATTTGCCTTTATGAGTCATGACTGTGGCTGTCAGACTCCTGCAATGCATTGTGGGACTTGTAGTTCCTCAACAGCTGGAGGGCCAAGTTTGCCCATGCCTGGTCTAGAGGCTTCCCATATCTTTGTACACCGTATCAGTGCTGGAGCCCTCAGTGTCTTCGGAGTGCAAGCAGGGCTATGGACGAGCATAGCCGTACTGCGCATGCATAAATACGGCTGTGCAGGTCCAGTAGAACGATGGCACTCATGCACAGAGGAAAAAAGTTGTTCATTAGGGCCCTCGTTCCACTGGGCCTGCCCGGACAGTACTCATGCATGTGCAGGACATACACACTCATCCACAGCCATGCTTGCATACTGAAGAGACTTAGGTAGAGGGGAGCCCAGTGCTGGAACGGTGGGGTGTAAGAAGACATGGGAAGCCTCTGGACTGTCCTGATGATTCCAACTACCTTTATTTTTTTATTTTTTTTTGGGGGGGGGGGGGGTAGACTTTGGGATTAAATCATTATATTAGTAAAACAAGTAAGTATGATTGTGCATTGCTGCATGCTTTTCAAACAAAATGTCAGACGGAGCTATTACAGTTAGGTGCTAGACATACGAGATCAAGTAAGAATAACAGCAGTAATGCTTAGTGTAGGAGTTGAGAGGGAGCAAAGATTCGGTGACAGATGCATATCTCCAGCAGTAAGAGGAAATCTCTGAGGGTTTCCGGTCCCTGGCACTCATACACTCCCCCCAATGGATGGCGGCCAGTGGAAGAGATATGGGGGTGTGGAATCCCTCCGCAGAAATGTTCTTTTCCTCTAGCTCTATGTTCATTACAGATTCATTTCTTGTAACCAGCCATTTTCTCTGCAGGTTCTGCCAGCTTAATTTGTTGCTTCATGCAAATTCTCGTTCTCTTTTCCTGTGAATAGTGTATTTCAGGTGGTGCTATTTATTATTTGCTCTTTTCAAGCTTGTATGGATCCATGTGACATAGAATTCTTGTTAAGAGAGTGTTCGCATGTGAAAACAGTTTTACTCTTAATGACCAGAAATGAGAAGACTTACCCAAGCTGCAAAATTGGACCTATATCCTCTGATTTACATATCTTAAACCACATGAACTGAGACATGTACAGTAATATCATTACTACACTTGCTTTGCATATGA